>NC_090442.1:232134647-232459273 GCF_031143425.1 Pleurodeles waltl
CTGAGGTCTAGGATTGGTCTCAGCGTTTTGTCCTTCTTTGGTATCAGAAAGTACAGTGAGTAAACTCCTGTGTTTATTTGTGTGTTTGGCACTAATTCGATTGCATTCTTTTGCAATAGTGCCTGCACTTCTATCTCCAGGAGATTGGAATGATGTTTTGTCAAATTTTGTGCTTTTGGTGGTATGTTTGGAGGGAATTGTAGAAATTCTATGCAATAACCATGTTGGATAATTGCTAGAACCCAAGTGTCTGTAGTGATTTCCTCCCATGCTTTGTAATAATGACTTTTTCTTCCCCCCACTGGTGTTGTGTGGAGGGGGTGAGTGACATGTGAGTCACTGTTTAGTAGTAGGGGTTTTGGGGCTCTGAAATCTTCCTCTATTTCTAGGGAATTGCCCTCCTCTATATTGTCCCCGAAAACCTCCTTTATACTGTCCCTGGTAACTGGACGGTGTTGCTTGTGAGGTGCTGGCTTGTGTGCTCTGACCCCGAAACCCCCCTCGAAAGGGTGTTTTACGGAATGTGCTGTAATTCCCTCTGCTCTGCGGGGAGTAGAGTGCGCCCATGGCTTTGGCAGTGTCCGTATCTTTTTTGAGTTGGTCAATCGCTGTGTCCACTTCTGGACCGAACAGTTCTTTTTCGTTAAAAGGCATATTGAGAACTGCTTGTTGAATCTCTGGTTTAAATCCAGACGTTCGGAGCCATGCATGCCTTCTGATAGTTACAGATGTATTAATTGTCCGTGCAGCTGTATCTGCAGCGTCCATGAAGGAGCAGATCTGGTTGTTGGAAATGGTCTGTCCCTCCTCAACCACTTGTTTTGCCCTATTTTGTAAGTCCTTGGGCAGATGTTCAATGAGATGTTGCATCTCGTCCCAGTGGGCTCTGTCATAGCGCGCAAGTAGTGCCTGGGAGTTCGCGATGCGCCACTGGTTTGCAGCTTGTGCTGCGACTCTCTTACCAGCTGCATCGAACTTGCGGCTTTCTTTATCTGGGGGTGGTGCATCTCCAGATGTGTGAGAGTTAGCCCTTTTCCTAGCTGCTCCTACAATGACAGAGTCTGGTGGCAGCTGCGTAGTGATGAAAACCGGGTCTGTAGGAGGCGCCTTATACTTTTTTTCCACCCTTGGTGTGATTGCCCTACTTTTGACCGGCTCCTTAAAGATTTCTTTTGCGTGCCGGAGCATACCAGGGAGCATAGGCAGGCTTTGGTATGAGCTGTGGGTGGAGGAGAGTGTGTTGAATAAAAAATCATCCTCAACCTGTTCTGAGTGGAGGCTTACGTTGTGAAATTGTGCTGCTCTAGCCACCACTTGAGAATACGCGGTGCTGTCCTCTGGTGGAGATGGCTTCGTAGGGTATGCCTCCGGACTGTTATCTGACACTGGGGCGTCGTATAGGTCCCATGCGTCTTGATCTTGGTCACCCTGGCTTATGGTGGTGTGAGCTGGGGAGTGTGATGGAGTTCGTGCTGGTGAGACGTTAATCACGGGCGGAGGAGAGGGTGGTGGGGTAACTCTTTTCACCACTTTTGGTTGTGGTGTCTGTTCAGTTTGGAACTCCAACCTTCTCTTTCTTCTAATGGGGGGAAGGGTGCTTATTTTTCCTGTCCCCTGCTGTATGAAAATACGCTTTTGCGTATGGTCCACATCAGTTGATTGTAGCTCTTCCTCAAACCTATGCTTTTGCATTTGTGAGGTTAGCGAGTGCTCTTCTGTATAAGAGCCTGAAGCTGGGTCGCTTGCAGTTTGTTTCGGCACCGAAACCCTGTCTGCGTGTTTTTTCGGCTCCGAGGTGACTTTTTTCTTTTTCGGGGCCAAAACCTCTCGGCGTCGATCTTCTTCGGTGCCGCTGTCTCGGCGTCGAGCCGTGTCCACACCGGCATCTCGGTGTCGAGGCTTGTCTCCAGCACTTTCTCGGTCCCGAGAAGGCTGCGTGCCGGTGTCTCGACCGGAGTCGGACGATCTCGGCACTGTTTGGGCCTTTTTCGGTGCCGACGGTCGGTAACCGAATTTATGGGTGGAGCCATGGCCTGATGGCAGTGGCGTCCCCTGGGCCTTGTAAATCTTCCTCTGTGTGGTTTTCGACGTCTTACTCACGGTTTGTGTATCGTCGAATCCTTCGGAGTCCGATTCTTGGATCGAGAAGGTACCTTCCTCTTCCTGTTCCTCGAACTCTCGGTGGGCTGTCGGCGCGGACGCCATCTGAAGTCTTCTGGCTCGACGGTCTCGGAGTGTCTTTCGGGACCGGAACGCACGACAGGCCTCGCAGGTGTCTTCACTGTGCTCAGGTGACAGGCACAGGTTACAGACCAAGTGTTGGTCTGTATAGGGGTATTTATTGTGGCATTTGGGGCAGAAACGGAACGGGGTCCGTTCCATCGGCGTTCTTCAGCACGCGGTCGGGCCGACCAGGCCCCGACAGGGGATCGAAAAAACTACCCCCGAAGGGCACCGGAGCTCTTCAATCCTTCGACGCGGTGTTGAATCTAACTACGCCGATCCCGAACGCAACAATACCGACGAAAATCTTCCGAAATTAGCTATCTTTCCGTTCCGAAACTCGGAGCGACAGGAACACGTCCGAACCCGTTGGCGGAAAAAAAACAATCGAAGATGGAGTCGACGCCCATGCGCAATGGAGACAAAAGGAGGAGTCACTCGGTCCCGTGACTCGAAAGACTTCTTCGAAGAAAAACAACTTGTAACACTCCGGCCCAACACCAGATGGCGAGCTATTGCAAAACATGCGTATCTACAGCGACAGATGCCATCGAACATATACTATCAAAATATGAAAGAAAGCTTGATGGACGGTGGTGCGGACAATCACAAACAGGAAGATCACTGATTTTAGTATGGTGTGAGTAACTCTCCCCATATTCTTTCTTAATCACTACAATCATTGCTGTGAGAAGATGCTCAAGATTAATACCAATTTACTGAACCTCCAAAAAGGACCCCCCACCAATAAGCAAAACTGCAAAGTATGTTCAAGAAACAATTATTTGTGAATCTACATGAAACATATGGAAAAAAAACTTTCCCTGGATCGAATGCAATTAATTCTATTTGAAAATGACAAATGACAGCACTAGCTACCATAGTAAAAAAAGAAGATTTTTGTTAAAAATCAAGGGTCATTTTTAACAAAGAAAGCGACCATGCCTTTCCAAGAATGGCGTTACTGGAGGAATGATACTAAATCCAGCACTTACATAAGTTTAGATGGTTCTACTTGAACATCCACCCAGAAAGGATTGCTTTCCATGGATTTATTGAATTGCACTCATTTGTATTCAACTTTGAGCTGAGGGTGTTCTGGAGAGGCAGGCCTTGGAATCCCGTGAATCTTCCACCACATTTTATTTGCTTGAAGTAGTATTGTTGAAACAACTGATAAGAAGCCGAATGCAAGTTCCTGGCAGGGACGAAGTGATAAGACTAGTTTTGAAGGGAGATAATGCCATTTCCCAGCATGCTTTGTACAAGATGGAGAGTGGCCTATGTTTTTTGCTGATCTATAAGGAGCCTGTGGAGTATGCCAAACGGCTGACCTTAAATGGTCATGTCTCTGTAAGTCAAGGTAAATTCAGTTGTCTAGCTTTACATTTTTTGTAGCCTGACGATTTATTCAGAAAAAAATGATACAGGCAGTGTTGCAATAATGCAGATGAAGCCACAGAATGTAATCAGTCGAGCCAGAAAATCGATGTCCATTTTTTAAGCCTCTGTAACAGAATACTGCCAAAGGGTTTTATTCACTAAGAGGTCGATGATTGTGAATTTCAATCAATATGAGACTGTGAGTCTAAGACTAGAAAATTCATTTATATTTGTGACATTTGAAAAAGTTTCACAAGTTTGAAGGAGGTGAGTAAGCATGTGGGAGGCAAAGGGGATGCAAAGGTGACAATAAGGTGTTTTTGTGAAGGGTTCTCTGATGTTGCTGATCTTCGCGTCAAAAGTTAACACTTTGACAGGCTTAATCTTGGGTTATCAGTAAAATCTGAACAGCTCTGAACATAAAATACTCAAATGACTAGCTAGATCAGGAGTCAAACCTAGTTTGGTGTAGGGGTTAGACAGATAGATAGATGAGGTTAGAGTGGAGGGGGTGATTAACGAAAGGCCAAACTATGCATGAGACTGGCATTAAAGCCAAAGATTCAACATTATGAGCAAATCACAAGTTTAGAATGGGGGAGTGAATCGAACAAGTAGCAATATGGGGAGGCTGGAGAGCCTACAATGGTACAGACTGGGAGAACCAGACTGATCAAGGGAACAACCCCTCACAATCCCAGCTTACGGCTGCATCACCTTGTGGAGTTGATTGATGGGATGTTAAAGTGGAAGGTGGGGAGACCAGGACGTTGTCCACATTTCGACATACCAACAAATACTGCTTACATTACTGATGGTACGTGATCTGAGTACTAGTGATACTGTGTGTGGCAAAGAATGTCCCTGCGATAAAGTAAGTAATATTTTTGTTTTTTAAAGAATATATGAGTGGTGTCACAAACCACTTTTTTGAAACCTAGTGCTTTCAAATGTTATATTAGTTAAATACTTTATCTGCAACATTGAGTTTACAGCCTGGACGTCGAAAGATCACTTCTGGTGATGACACGGTTTGGGTTGATAGAAAGTGTGTAACTGCACCTTTGAAAAAGTGCATGCACCGTTGAAAAAGTGCACAATTCAAATTTCCATGCAGAGCAGAGACGTGATGTTTATTAAGTCACCCCTTTACTTTCCTTTGGGATTTCTGTTTTCACTTATAATTCAGTTTCAGCTCATCAAAAGGGGTGTGTGGATGGAGCTTGAATCAAGAATTTGATAGCTCGAGGAGATGTTATTCTGTTTCGGATGTATCCGAAGCATGATTTGTTGGCAGACTGTGTATTCATGAGGTCAAATTTTACAACAGGCTTGCAGGCTTTGGGATGTTATGAGAACTTGGTTGTATTTGAACTGGAATAGGGATGAAAATGTCACTTACCCAGTGTACATCTGTTCGTGGCATCAGTCGCAGTAGATTCGCATGTTCTGCAATAGCTCGCCATCTGGTGTTGGGCCGGAGTGTTACAAGTTGTTTTTCTTCGAAGAAGTCTTTCGAGTCACGGGACCGAGTGACTCCTCCTTTTGTCTCCATTGCGCATGGGCGTCGACTCCATCTTCGATTGTTTTTCCCCGCAGAGGGTGAGGTAGGAGTTGAATTGTAGTAATAGTGCCCATGCAATGGAGTGACTAAGTATGCACCTATTTAAGGTTGAGATGACACATATATAAATAATTGAAGGTAACTTCCAAACTGCTACAGGCTCCCGGGGAGGCGGGTGGGCACATGCGAATCTACTGCGACTGATGCCACGAACAGATGTACACTGGGTAAGTGACATTTTCAGTTCGATGGCATCTGTCGCTGTAGATACGCATGTTCTGCAATAGACTAGTAAGCAGTTATTTCCCCAAAAGCGGTGGATCAGCCTGTAGGAGTGAAAGTAGTCTGAAATAATTTCCTTAATACAGCTTGACCTACTGTGGCTTGTTGTGCGGATAACACGTCTACACAGTAGTGCTTGGTGAATGTGTGAGGCGTAGACCATGTGGCTGCCTTACATATTTCTTGCATTGGGATGTTTCCTAGAAAGGCCATGGTAGCACCTTTCTTTCTGGTTGAGTGTGCCCTTGGTGTAATGGGCAGCTGTCGTTTAGCTTTAAGGTAGCAGATTTGGATGCATTTAACTATCCATCTGGCTATACCTTGTTTTGAAATTGGGTTTCCTGCATGAGGTTTTTGAAATGCAATAAAGAGTTGTTTAGTCTTTCTGATGTTCTTTGTTCTGTCAATGTAATACATTAATGCTCTTTTGACATCTAATGTATGTAGTGCCCTTTCAGCTACGGTATCTGGCTGTGGAAAGAACACTGGAAGTTCCACTGTTTGATTTAGATGGAACGGTGAAATAACCTTTGGCAAAAATTTAGGATTGGTCCTTAGGACGACTTTATTTTTGTGTAGTTGTATAAAAGGTTCCTGTATAGTAAACGCCTGAATCTCGCTTACTCTTCTCAGGGAAGTAATGGCGATGAGAAATGCCACCTTCCAGGTTAGGAACTGTATGTCGCAGGAGTGCATGGGTTCAAAAGGTGGACCCATAAGTCTAGTTAGGACAACATTTAGGTTCCATGAAGGAACAGGTAGTGTTCTTGGTGGTATAATTCTCCTAAGGCCCTCCATGAATGCTTTAATGACTGGTATTTTATATAGGGAAGTTGAATAGGTAGTCTGCAGGTATGCAGATATTGCTGCAAGGTGAATCTTAATGGAAGAGAAAGCTAGGTTAGATTTTTGTAAGTGAAGCAAGTAACCCACTACATGTTCTGGAGTTGTGTGTAATGGTTGGATTTGATTAATATGGCAGTAGCAAACAAACCTCTTCCATTTACTTGCATAGCAGTGCCTGGTGGATGGCCTTCTTGCTTGTTTTATGACTTCCATACATTCTTGGGTAAGTTGTAAGTGCCCGAATTCTAGGATTTCAGGAGCCAGATTGCTAGATTCAGCGATGCTGGATCTGGGTGTCTGATCTTTTGGTTGTGCTGTGTCAACAGATCTGGCCTGTTGGGCAATTTGATGCAGGGTACCACTGATAGGTCTAGCAGCGTTGTGTACCAGGGTTGCCTTGCCCAAGTTGGTGCTATCAATATGAGTTTGAGTTTGCTTTGACTGAGTTTGTTTACCAGGTAAGGAAGGAGAGGGAGAGGAGGAAAAGCGTAAGCAAATATCCCTGACCAGTTCATCCATAGGGCATTGCCTTGGGATTGTTTGTGTGGGTATCTGGATGCGAAGTTTTGGCATTTTGCGTTCTCCCTTGTCGCAAACAAGTCTATCTGAGGTGTTCCCCAGAGTTTGAAATAAGTGTTCAGTATTTGGGGGTGAATTTCCCATTCGTGGACCTGTTGGTGATCTCGAGAGAGATTGTCTGCGAGTTGATTTTGTATCCCTGGTATAAACTGTGCAATTAGGCGAATTTGGTTGTGAATTGCCCAATGCCAAATTTTTTGTGCTAGCAGGCTTAACTGCGTGGAGTGCGTCCCTCCCTGCTTGTTTAGATAATACATTGTTGTCATGTTGTCTGTTTTGACGAGAATGTATTTGTGAACTATTATTGGTTGGAAAGCTTTTAGTGCTTGAAAAACTGCTAGAAGTTCTAGGTGATTGATATGCAGTTTTGTTTGATGTACGTTCCATTGTCCTTGTATGCTGTGTTGATTGAGGTGTGCTCCCCACCCTGTCATGGAAGCATCTGTTGTTATTACGTATTGTGGCACTGGGTCTTGGAAAGGCCGCCCCTTGTTTAAATTTATGTTGTTCCACCACAGAAGCGAGAGGTAAGTTTGGCGGTCTATTAACACCAGATCTAGAAGGTGACCCTGTGCTTGAGACCACTGTGATGCTAGGCATTGTTGTAAGGGCCTCATGTGCAGTCTTGAGTTTGGGACAATGGCTATGCATGATGACATCATGCCTAGGAGTTGTAATACCATCTTTGCCTGTATCTTTTGTGTTGGATACATGCGTTGTATGATGGTGTTGAAATTTTGAATTCTTTGTGGACTTGGAGTGGCTACTCCTTTTGATGTGTCTATTATGGCTCCCAGGTATTGTTGTACCTTGCGTGGCAGAATTTTGGATTTTGTGAAATTGACGGTGAACCCTAGTTTGAAGAGGGTTTGTATGATATGATTTGTGTGATTTGAGCACTCTATTAACGAATGGGCTTTGATTAGCCAGTCGTCTAGATATGGGAACACATGTATTTGCTGCCTTCTTATGTGTGCTGCGACCACTGCTAGACATTTGGTAAAGACTCTTGGTGCGGTTGTTAATCCGAAAGGCAGTACCTTGAATTGGTAATGTATTCCTTTGAATACAAACCTTAGGTATTTCCTGTGCGATGGGTGTATTGGTATATGGAAATAAGCATCCTTGAGGTCTAAAGTTGCCATGTAGTCGTGCAGTTTTAGCAATGGCAATACTTCTTGTAGTGTGACCATGTGGAAGTGGTCTGATTTGATGAAAGTGTTCACTACTCTGAGGTCTAGGATTGGTCTCAGCGTTTTGTCCTTCTTTGGTATCAGAAAGTACAGTGAGTAAACTCCTGTGTTTATTTGTGTGTTTGGCACTAATTCGATTGCATTCTTTTGCAATAGTGCCTGCACTTCTATCTCCAGGAGATTGGAATGGTGTGTTGTTAAATTTTGTGCTTTTGGTGGTATGTTTGGAGGGAATTGTAGAAATTCTATGCAATAACCATGTTGGATAATTGCTAGAACCCAAGTGTCTGTAGTGATTTCCTCCCATGCTTTGTAATGATGACCTATTCTTCCCCCCACTGGTGTTGTGTGGAGGGGGTGAGTGACATGTGAGTCATTGTTTAGTAGTAGGGGTTTTGGGGCTTTGAAATCTCCCTCTATTTCTAGGGAATTGCCCTCCTCTATATTGTCCCCGAAAACCTCCTCTATACTGTCCCTGGTAAGTGGACGGTGTTGCTTGTGAGGTGCTGGCTTGTGTGCTTTGACCCCGAAACCCCCCTCGAAAGGGCGTTTTACGGAATGTGCTGTAATTCCCTCTGCTCTGCGGGGAGTAGAGTGCGCCCATGGCTTTGGCAGTGTCTGTATCTTTTTTGAGTTTCTCAATCGCTGTGTCCACTTCTGGACCGAACAGTTCTTTTTCATTAAAAGGCATATTGAGAACTGCTTGTTGAATCTCTGGTTTAAATCCAGACGTTCGGAGCCATGCATGCCTTCTGATAGTTACAGATGTATTAATTGTCCGTGCAGCTGTATCTGCAGCGTCCATGGAGGAACGTATCTGGTTGTTGGAGATGGTCTGTCCCTCCTCAACCACTTGTTTTGCTCTATTTTGGAAGTCTTTGGGCAGATGTTCAATGAGATGTTGCATCTCGTCCCAGTGGGCTCTGTCATAGCGCGCAAGTAGTGCCTGGGAGTTCGCGATGCGCCACTGGTTTGCAGCTTGTGCTGCGACTCTCTTACCAGCTGCATCGAACTTGCGGCTTTCTTTATCTGGGGGTGGTGCATCTCCAGATGTGTGAGAGTTGGCCCTTTTCCTAGCTGCTCCTACAACAACAGAGTCTGGTGGCAGCTGTGTTGTGATGAAAACCGGGTCCGTAGGAGGCGGCTTATACTTTTTTTCCACCCTTGGTGTGATTGCCCTACTTTTGACCGGGTCCTTAAATATGTCTTTTGCGTGCCGGAGCATACCAGGGAGCATAGGCAGGCTTTGGTAGGAGCTGTGGGTGGAGGAGAGTGTGTTGAACAAGAAATCATCCTCGACCTGTTCTGAGTGGAGGCTTACGTTGTGAAATTGTGCTGCTCTAGCCACCACCTGAGAGTACGCGGTGCTGTCTTCTGGTGGAGATGGTTTTGTAGGGTATGCCTCTGGGCTGTTATCTGACACTGGGGCGTCGTATAGGTCCCATGCGTCCTGGTCTTGGTCACCCTGGCTCATGGTGGTGTGAGCTGGGGAGTGTGATGGCGTTTGTGCTGGTGAAACGTTAATCACGGGCGGAGGAGAGGGTGGTGGTGTAACTCTTTTCACCACTTTTGGTTGTGGTGCTTGTTCCGTCTGGAACTCCAACCTTCTCTTTCTCCTAATGGGGGGAAGGGTGCTTATTTTTCCTGTCCCCTGCTGAATGAAGATACGCTTTTGCGTATGGTCCACATCAGTTGCTTGTAGCTCTTCCTCAAACCTATGCTTTTGCATTTGGGAGGTTAGCGAGTGCTCTTCTGTATAAGAGCCCGAAGCTGGGTCGCTTGCAGTTTGTTTCGGCATCGAAACTTTGTCTGCGTGTTTTTTCGGCTCCGAGGTGACTTTTTTCCTTTTCGGGGCCGAAACCTCTCGGCGTCGATCTGTTTCGGTGCCGCTGTCTCGGCGTCGAGCCGTGTCCACACCGGCATCTCGGTGTCGAGGCTTGTCTCCAGCACTTTCTCGGTCCCGAGAAGGCTGCGTGCCGGTGTCTCGACCGGAGTCGGACGATCTCGGCACTGTTTGGGCCTTTTTCGGTGCCGACGGTCGGTCACCGAATTTATGGGTCGAGCCATGGCCTGGTGGCAGTGGCGTCCCCTGGGCCTTGTAAATGTTTCTTTGTGTGGTTTTCGACGTCTTACTCACGGTTTGTGTATCGTCGAATCCTTCGGAGTCTGAGTCTTGGATCGAGAAGGTACCTTCCTCTTCCTGTTCCTCGAACTCCCGTTGGGCTGTCGGTGCGGACGCCATTTGAAGTCTTCTGGCTCGACGGTCTCGGAGTGTTTTTCGGGACCGGAACGCACGACAGGCCTCGCAGGTGTCTTCGCTGTGCTCAGGTGACAGGCACAGGTTGCAGACCAAGTGTTGGTCTGTGTAGGGGTATTTATTGTGGCATTTGGGGCAGAAACGGAACGGGGTCCGTTCCATCGGCGTTCCTCAGCACGCGGTCGGGCCGACCAGGCCCCGACGGAGGATCGAAAAACTACCCCGAAGGGCACCGGAGCTCTTCGATCTTCGATGCGGTGTTGAATCTAAGTACGCCGATCCCGAACGCAACAATACCGACGAAAATCTTCCGAAATTAACTATTTTTTCCGTTCCGAAACTCGGAGCGACAGGAACACGTCCGAACCCGATGGCGGAAAAAAAACAATCGAAGATGGAGTCGACGCCCATGCGCAATGGAGACAAAAGGAGGAGTCACTCGGTCCCGTGACTCGAAAGACTTCTTCGAAGAAAAACAACTTGTAACACTCCGGCCCAACACCAGATGGCGAGCTATTGCAGAACATGCGTATCTACAGCGACAGATGCCATCCAACATATGGTTTCAGAGTCTAGGACTGGAATGGGCCCAATAATCTGAGCTTTATGGGTTGTGGTGGGCAGTGTATCGGATACACATCGGATACTAGGATGACACTGAAATTGTTGATTAGGTACATCTATAAATAGGAATGAGGATAAGACTTCCTAATCTCTCAAGTAAAAACCAACAAAAATGAAATGAAACTACTGGACCCTGCAACCATTTTATGGCTGCAGGGTCAGAATATCCAGTTTAATATTTGCCTGGGTGAACTGGAAAATGGAATGCAATAGTGGAATAAATGAACATCATTGGGGTGGAGGAAGGGAGGAGTGATCCAAGGATATCATGTATCAAAGAAAGCATTACAAAATTCCAGAGTTCACCAATAAACCCACAGTATTGAAAAGAATTATCAATTCATTACAGAGAAGCAATTAAAAAAGAGATACCAATGACCCAAGCCTACTGGTTGAAAAAAGGCATGGTTGCTGTCAGAATCCACAGAGTACAAATACAATATAAAAATACCAAATAACGCCAAAC
The DNA here is from genome assembly GCF_031143425.1 of Pleurodeles waltl. Lineage (NCBI taxonomy): Eukaryota > Metazoa > Chordata > Amphibia > Caudata > Salamandridae > Pleurodeles > Pleurodeles waltl. Next base: position 232,146,065 of record NC_090442.1, read on the forward strand.
TGCTAAAAAAAGACCAAGTACACAAATGCTAATTAACAGTATCAAACATGGTCTGTGCTGCGCTCAGTTATAGTTGTTAGTCTATGAGACTAACAAATGTCCCCACAAATATTAAAAGGAACAGCCTTCAGAAAGGTCTAATCTTGTCATTTCCACTCCAGTTAGAAGTAAGGAACAGAAGATTAAAGTTATTTTACATTGTTCTTACACCATTAAACACCCATGCTTGACCAGTTTCAGAAGCTTCTGCTCCACAGGACTGACTGCAGCATGCTGCTTGAATGTGTGTTATCCCAGTTCCAGAGACTGGGTGAATGAGGAAATGTTCTCTATAGGCATGCATCCAACGCAGGACTACCTTCTTAGCATGGGGAATGCTGCGCAAGTGATTCATGAAGAAAAATGCTGTTACCTATTCTATTAGCAGACTGCTAAAAAGCAGGTTCAGTAACAAAAATACTAATGGATATTAATATAAACCTTTAATGAAAATATTTGCACCTTTTTCCAACCGCACTGGGGTTGTGAAAACACAAAACGTATCCTGTGACAACATATCTACAATGATTTATAAAAAAAAATATGAAAAAACAATCCATCTCTCTCATTGTATGAAAAATTGACATGCAAGCTCCAGTCAGGCAAAGCGGCGGGACCGAATGGACTCCCAGCGGGATACATTTAAGTTTCTGGGAAGCAAGGTAGCAAAACACAAGTTGGCCATGTTTCAGGAGGTGCGAGTGTTGCCGCTGTAACTAGGAATCAAAAGTGCTTCTTCCAGAAAAACCTACAGCCCCAGCTTGATAGATTCCAAAGGGATGTGGCCCATTGGTGGACGTTTCTCTCATGGGTAGAGCAGCCCTTTACAAGATGATGACACTGCCCCGTCTGTTATATGCCTTCCAGAACACTACCTACAGGATACCCACAGAGGTGTTTCATCAATTAGACCGGGAAATCAGACTGCTGCTATAGGACGTCGGCTGTTCCCGTGTAGCATTGCTGAAATTGAAGCTCGGGTGTATGAGTGCGGGCTGGCTATCCTGGACCCCCTTCGCTATTACTGGGTGACACAATTGGTTACCGTTAATGACTGGGCCTTTGCTGATCAGGACCCGGCGTTCCGGGTGGACAGACAGAGGATGGGCAGGGGGGATATGAGCACACCCTTTATGCCCATATGACTTTGCGAGCACTGCTGGTTTACACGGCAACGGTGGTGAAAGCATGGCATGACTCCATCCGTTTTCTGGGTTGGGGATCCACCTTGACAGCCTGGATCCCACTGTGGTGTAGCAACTTATTGGGAGACCTTAAGACCCTGGACGGGTTCCACAAATGGTCTCTTTTGGGGACTGAACACCTGGGGGATGTCTGCAGAGGTCAGGCACTTGTGACGTTTGAAATTCTCCAGCAAGAGTATGCCATGGTGGAAACAGAACGGTTCAGGTACCTGCAGCTGCGGCATGAATTGGGTCAATATGTCCCAGAGCACGAACAGCTGCCGGAGGCAGCCCCCTTAGAGGACCACCTTTTGACTGAACCTCTGGAGACGAAGGCCATATCTCCATTGTACAAGAAATTGCTGAACAATTCCCCTGATCCGATGACAACCCTACGTGCCAAATGAGAGATGTACCTGGGAGCACTGAATGATGAGGACTGGGCAGAGGCGAGACAAGGTTCCAGGGTTGTTGCGATTAAAGCACGGCTCAGACTGATCCAGCTGTGGATTCTGCACAGGGCATATTATTCCATGGTGGTAATGTACAAGATGGGTAGGGCACAGACCTTGCAGTGTTTGCAATGATGTGGGTTGGAGGGTACCTTCTATCACATTTTATGGACATGCCCTGTGATACAGACTTAGCGGCAAGGGGTTGCGGCTCGGGTGATGGGGAGGGCGGTCCCATTGGCTCCCAAGCTGCTTTTACTTAACATAGTGGAGGAGGAACACTGGCCGAAACAGCATTATGGTTGGCCATAGCAGTAATGGTAGCTAAACGCAATATAGCATGGGTGTGGGGCACAGTGTCTCCGCCCAGTATACAGGAATGGCAGACAGACCTGGACTGGTGCCGAAGTGCAGAGAAATTAGTCTACGAGGAGCAGGGGTTGCCCCAGGAAGTGGGAGAAAATCTGGGGAGAGTGGGGGGCCTACAGGGGTAAGGATTGACCCTTTGTCAGGGTATGCATGGGCGGGTGGAGGAACATTGACCTGGCTATACCAAACTACGCTACCTGGGGGATGCTTGATTGAAATGTTAACCCTTTGATATTTGACACCTAGTAAAATCTGTCTCTGAGTTGTCGATAAATGATGGGTCTTTTATTGTCGCATGCTACATTGTACAATGGTTGCTTCGCTGTTCAATAAAAAGATTTTTTTTTAAAAAGACACATGTAAGAAAAACATAATAATAAGCCACATAGACGAGTAGCTTCATCAGGTCTGCCTTAATCATGTGATTCATTAGACAGCCCTAGCAAGAAATGGCTCAGATACATAGTTGCTTATTCAGCGCTATCTAGATCAGAATCACAGTATCCGAGCTAGAGAAGAAAATGCAGACAGCAAGTCTTTATGTCCAAGGTATCACAAGATCCCACACCACCCCGTTGGGAAGGACACCTATAGGAGTAACTTGGAAGATGGCTTTACTCAGATGTTTAAGAGCTACTTATCAGCTAGAGAGTCTAACAATTAGCAATGTTGACTATAAGGCGCCAACCCATAACAATGATGAGACATAAGCAAGCTGTTACATTTGCAGACTGGAGCCCAGTAAGCCTCTGCGAGGTGACTAGCCTTAGGGAAGATACTTACTACCTCAATCGTTGATGATCCTACGACACAGTACCTTTTGGTTTTCACACGTTTGGCAACAGGCCTTTGAATTAACCCACAACCTATTTGAAACATGCCAACAACTCACAATAGTTACACTCAGACTCAACCTTTGTTAAATGAAGCAGTTCCTGGACTTAAACCTCACTGGTAACTCAAGTGTGGAGTACATAATACTTTACCATATTGAGTCAGACTTGTTTCCAATACATATAGTAAATATATGCTGTATATGCTTATGGGCCATTTGCCAGCTACTTTTTTAAAATGATCAAGCAGTTTATAAAGCTATTTGATGCGCAGTAGCTTGGGTGATATAATCAGTGATGTAATTTGTGATGTCATCAAGTGTGTCACTTAACATGACATGAGTGATGTATATATGCAAGATGTGAAATTATAAGCAGTGCATGTGGGTGGTGCAAAAGCAGTTAGCTCAGTAAACTATAACTGGTGAATTTCAGTAAATTTTAAAGATCGGTATTTGAATTATCTCAACTAACTATAACATTGCTTTAACCTTTGATATGTTCAGTGAACACACACACTATACATCTAGGGTGAGAAAAAGACGTATGACCATAGTATGATGAGAATGTAACTGGATACTGGTACTTCTGCTAACTGTTCATTGTCGAAACCAGCCAGAGTCAAATTCACATGTATGTACCTTGAAGGTCTGTGTATTAAGAACAGCAAAAATATACACATTGATCTACCTTGAAGATGTGTATCTTCTAAGTACATTGATACCCAAGTATAGTAAACTTATACTTATCTATATACACTCACTTCTGTGATAATTTGTTTGTCAATATCTTTGCTACAATAGTCTTACAGCATATTTCTGCATACGCTGGCTATAGTTAATGCCAAATCTATGTACATTTATAGGTGTACAAGGTACATAGATGTGAACTGAAGAACGGTAAATCTATACTTACCAAATTCTACTTCCCTCCATGATATTTTTGTCAATATTTGTGCTACAATATTCTTCTAGCAAGTCATTTCTGTAGTTGATAATCTGGCCCACAACCCTCTTTGGTAACTTAAAGCAGGTACCATACATGCCAATAGACCTGATTCAGGCAGAAGACTCCTGATTTTTTTAAGCAAAAAATGGCTTTATTTTGGCTGTCTCCCAGTTGAAATTGCCTCAGCTTCAATAGTAGTAAATTGGGAAAATATATTCCCCGATTTTTTTCAAAATCTCCCACTTTCTTGTCCTATAATGCTGGCATATATGCAGTACAGTTAACAATATACCTTGCTAGAGTTTGTGACAAATATCTGCAAGATATATTAGAGGTAACTAAGAGATAGGGATTATTCCGCTAGCGGAAAATCAGCTCTGGTAACATGGTGAAAAACATTCCACTAAATAAAATATGTAATGCTGACTTGAAAACAGTAGTACAGCAAGTTACTCGAAGTAATATTGTTGTTTACAGTTATCAGATGCAAACACCTTGAACCCGAATCCCACAAGGGATGACATGAGGATTGCCAGATTTACTACAGAGCGATGTGGCCTGGGAACTGGATTGCATGAACCTCTTTGTTCAGAAAACTTGATCAGACACAGCCAGACTGACTGTGCACCAACTGGGGTTTCAGTGGTTCTTGCAAGGTTACCAAGGGCAACTAATATGCTTCCAGGTCTACTTGACAGTGCTGCAAACATGTGTGGGAAATTCCAAGACTACTACTTCTGATACCTGCCCACATAACTAGTTTGGAGATCTCTTAGATTTCTGAGCTTGGAGCCTGGAAGCGAGACATGGAGCTACTGGGATGGATACCACAATACACACTGAGAAGGTCTCTGCTCAGCCAATTATACCCCATGTAGCATTACATAAGGATGACTGAAAGTCAGATGCATATAAGGAAGGTGGCTCCCCTCACGGTAAATAACATCCATGTATTACAATCACTCTTTCCAAAAATGGCTTCTCTAATGAACGATTTCCAATCGTGCCTCCAGGTGTTAAATAAAGGAATGGAAATATCACTTTAAAAAGGAAATGAATGAAAGAAAGAAGCCTTTACTACTCCACGGAAGGATGTGGACCAAATTGGTATCAGGTCCTGGGAGTGGAGGAGCAACGCACAGAAATTAGCACTGTGGCAGAAATAAGTGAGAAGAAATCTGTTGAAGCCTTACACTTAGGTTTACCAAGGTTCAGACCATGAGAGTCTGGAGGGACAAAGTGAGAACTCAGAATGAGACGTAGGATGTTGAGTGGTTGGATATATTGGAATAGGTTTTTCCAGTCTTAGTACAAATTCTCAGTCACCAAGGAGACACAGCAGACCTAAAAAAGGTGCACCAGGTATACCCTAGAAAGTAGAGATGAGCCCCCCCCCGAGAAATGATTGTCAGTCTGTCATCCTACCAGCAGAAGGAACTTCTGTGAGAACGTCAGCTCCTACTAAAAGGTCTAGCCCCAGATAATCTGATGAAGGGACAGTAAACCTCCTAGTTACTGAAGTGCTTAAAATGTGATTCTATTGGACATTCCCTTGAGAATTGCAAGAACAAAGTAACTTCTAATTAACAATACTGCAGGAGGGGCTGAAAGCACTAGAATTTGCTGTAGATTAGAGCTAAGTGATAAGCTTCCCCCATTTTCCTCCGAGATGAGAAACCACAAAGGGCTGCTCCTAGAAGACAGTTTCCTAGGCAGATATCAAGGTAGAGATGGAAATCTAATTTCAAGAAGGATATCTGAAGCTTGAAACTCAAATGGACAAATCTGTTCTCCTGCTTGTAAAACCAATGGTTGAGAAGGTGAACTACTTGGAAACTTGATTACCCTTTCAAGCAGATATCACGTCAGTGAAATACTTGGGGATCCATTTGGCTCCATAATGTAGTAAATTGCCATTTGTCAATATACTGGACAGCACACTGAAATTTGCATAAATGGTTACACCAACAGATCTTGTGGATGGGAAGTATTTCTACTGACACGCTGAGCACAATTCCCCAATCTACTGTGTGTGTTTCAGGCTCCATTTTGCAATGAGAGGAAGGTCTTCTTTGACCTTTAGAGATACATACTATGATTTATCTGGCAAAGATGTGAAGACATGAGGGTATCAGAGGACTCCAAGCGGTCAGGAATTGCAATAAAGCAGAACAATGTTTAGTTTCAAGGGAATATACTCAGCACTTATAGGACAATTGCTGTGTGATGCTGCCTGTGTACAACCAATAAAAGAAACAGAACTACCAACACCTTATTAGATGTTGTGGTCTCCAGGGAGACTACAGGACTTCTCATGATTTCTCCCTCTCCTGAAACGTTGGTTCATTTTAATCCAAACTTTTCCCTGGACACTGACAAGAGTGGCTTTTTAAAAACTGTAGAGAGTGATTGCCTCTCCACAGTGGATCTTTCTTCGAGAAGACAGAACAGAACATAGGACTGTAAGAAGATGAGTGGGGTGACAGAGGCAGACATGAGATGGATGGCACCTTTTGAAATAATGATAACTACATATTTAGATTTATATGATGTAGGAAGCCTCATTAGATAAAACAATGTTAAGGTCCTGTTGGAAAAACATGAAAGGACTTCATAAAGCATAATCCAGCTACCATGCGCACAGAATTATTCTTTAAAATGATGCCATGGTGATATCTAGCCCCTTAAAGAAAAAGCATATTTTTGATTTATTCGAACCACAGCTGGAGGCAATGTGGAAGGGCCGATGAGCTCATACCATAAATATTTGGTTGTTGTGCCCTGAGCTGAAGAAATGTTGGAAAGAGGTGTTAAAAGCTGTTGGGACGGAAAGTCTCTCACATGGGGATGGACGTGCACCTCTGCCCAGTATGTCCCAATTGAAATGATGTCTGGATCCCTAATGCCGATTTTTGTTGTTGTGGGACAACATGGCTCATGCATGAATGCCATGATATTGGGCTGTCTCACAGGTTGTGGTCTTATTTGGACCAGTAGGGTCACCAAACCACTACCCTCATAGTGGTGAAAGGCTACTGCCTTTTCCAGAAGTTAAGTGGCACGGGAGCAGTGGCAGAAGCATACCATTTAGTGATCAGTAGGAGTGAACAGGTCCATCTTACCTGTGTCACTGGATTGAGGCCTACAGACTAACTCATTAAAAGTTCTGCTGCTGGGTGCTTAACTCACCTTTGGCCTACATCAGTTTTGTGTGGCGTGTTGCACAGTGCTTGTGTGATACACATGTGCTGGGTGCATGTGTGCCTTTGAGTGGTACAAAACAGGGATAATGCAGTGCTGTACTGTATGTGCTTATTACATGCATATACTGCGTGTGTGTGTGTGCCTGTGAATAGTACATTAAATGAAGGATGTTGTGCTATGCAGTGCATGAATGCATGAGCTTGGTGTATGTGTACCTGTGAAGGGTAAAATACATGGAAAGACTCTGTGTTCCATTTTGGGAGACCCAGCATTGACTAGAGGAACAAGAGGACAGTAGTTATATGAATCCCTTCAAACAGATTTGTGAATTGCTGTATTCCGGTAAGCTGTGTGGGACACTGTGAAGGAAGGGAGAGCCAGGCACTTTAAAGGGTGCACTTTGATTCACAAAAAGGTCACTGGAAGGGGCCTGGCCACATAGCAAGAAGATTGGGCTGATAAGAGAATCATAAAGAGTAGGGCTGAGGCCCTGGAGTGACCTTTTCATACACATATCACTGTGGCTGATATCCAAGTGTGAAACTCCTGTAATCCCTATGGCCTATGTTGTGGGGCTTTCAGATTTGCAGTCGATCCTGCTGTGACAGACTACGTTCCGGAGGAAAAGCAGGGCAGAGCACAGGGCACATCAAAAGGTAGCAGATTCCTGTAAGCCAAAGGTGGGCCACCATGAAATGAGCTCTTACCGTTACTGCACTGATTTGTTCGCTGCCCTCTGCAGTTATAAAGTCAGCAAGCCTGTATGCATGAAGATTTGTGCCATGCCGATTGGGTTGCCGTGCCGATCAGGCCATAGGCAATGTACAGGATGAAGTTGGTGACCCCTTTGCCAGGCAGGGCCAATGTGAAATTGCTGCTATGCCAATGGGGTCGTAGCCCGCGCATAGGAGAGGAACGATGACCCACTGTAAACCGGGGGTTGCTGGGAGAACGCACTGACCATGGTCTGGTTGAAGCAGTCATCGGAGGAAAGAGGCTGCTGTGGTGACCCAAGCAGGCTCAAGCTACCACTAACGACCAAGATCAGGAGCATCATTGTTCCTCCTGCCTCCACCACTTGTGCGGAGGAACTCGTGAAACTTACGAGCATCAGAGGAGCATCAAGAACCCCACAACCGCTACAGGAATGTGTTTGAGGAACTCAAGGCCACCAACCACAACCCTCTTAAACTGCTTGTGTCAAGGACTCACTGGATGCAGCCGTTGTAAAATCATGGTCCGCTAATGAGGTGCAATCAGAGACTACTGTCCATCGGATCATGCTGGTGCAGCTAAACCTGACAGACAGGCACAATGGTCCCGGGAAAACTAACTAGCAGATAGCACTTTGGCGCTGGAACAGTTTTTACTTTACTAAAGAGTGAGAGTGGGACTCCTGAGACTTGGACTACTAGTGGTGCTTAACCTGAAAGTCGTCTGTAATGAATGGGGAATAACCATTATAAATAGGAGAGGGGACTTGGACTCAGTGTAGGAAAGTACCATCTTGCCTGGCATGTTACCCCCATATTTCACTGTATATATGTTGTTTTAGTTGTATGTGTCACTGGGACCCTGCCAGCCAGGGCCCCAGTGCTCATAAGTGTGCCCTGTATGTGTTACCTGTGTTATGACTAACTGTCTCACTGAGGCTCTGCTAATCAGAACCTCAGTGGTTATGCTCTCTCATTTCTTTCCAAATTGTCACTAACAGGCTAGTGACCAATTTTACCAATTTACATTGGCATACTGGAACACCCTTATAATTCCCTAGTATATGGTACTGAGGTACCCAGGGTATTGGGGTTCCAGGGGATCCCTATGGGCTGCAGCATTTCTTTTGCCACCCATAGGGAGCTCTGACAATTCTTACACAGGCCTGCCACTGCAGCCTGAGTGAAATAACGTCCACGTTATTTCACAGCAATTTTACACTGCACTTAAGTAACTTATAAGTCACCTATATGTCTAACCTTTACCTGGTAAAGGTTGGGTGCTAAGTTACTTAGTGTGTGGGCACCCTGGCACTAGCCAAGGTGCCCCCACATTGTTCAGGGCCAATTCCCCGGACTTTGTGAGTGCGGGGACACCATTACACGCGTGCATTACATATAGGTCACTACCTATGTGTAGCTTCACAATGGTAACTCCGAATATGGCCATGTAACATGTCTATGATCATGGAATTGCCCCCTCTATGCCATCCTGGCATTGTTGGCACAATCCCATGATCCCACGGGTCTCTAGCACAGACCCGGGTACTGCCAAACTGCCTTTCCCGGGGTTTCACTGCAGCTGCTGCTGCTGCCAACCCCTCAGACAGGTTTCTGCCCTCCTGGGGTCCAGCCAGGCTTGGCCCAGGAAGGCAGAACAAAGGACTTCCTCAGAGAGAGGGTGTTACACCCTCTCCCTTTGGAATAAGGTGTTAAGGCAGGGGAGGAGTAGCCTCCCCCAGCCTCTGGAAATGCTTTCATGGGCACAGATTGTGCCCATTTCTGCATAAGCCAGTCTACACCGGTTCAGGGATCCCTCAGCCCTGCTCTGGCGCGAAACTGGACAAAGGAAAGGGGAGTGACCACTCCCCTGCACCTCCCCTGGGAGGTGCCCAGAGCTCCTCCAGTGTGCTCCAGACCTCTGCCATCTTGGAAACAGAGGTGCTGCTGGCACACTGGACTGCTCTGAGTGGCCAGGGCCAGCAGGTGACGTCAGAGACTCCTTCTGATAGGCTCCTTCAGGTGTTGCTAGCCTATCCTCTCTCCTAAGTAGCCAAACCCTCTTTTCTGGCTATTTAGGGTCTCTGCTTTGGGGAATTCCTTAGATAACGAATGCAAGAGCTCATCAGAGTTCCTCTGCATCTCTCTCTTCACCTTCTGCCAAGGAATCGACTGCTGACCGCGCTGGAAGCCTGCAAAACTGCAACAAAGTAGCAAAGACGACTACTGCAACTCTGTAACGCTGATCCTGCCGCCTTCTCGACTGTTTTCCTGGTGGTGCATGCTGTGGGGTTAGTCTGCCTCCTCTCTGCACTAGGAGCTCCGAAGAAATCTCCCGTGGGTCGACGGAATCTTCCCCCTGCTACCGCAGGCAGCAAAGAACTGCATCACCAGTACCCTGGGTCTCCTCTCAGCACGACGAGCGAGGTCCCTTGAATCCAGCAACTCTGTCCAAGTGACTCCCACAGTCCAGTGACTCTTCAGTCCAAGTTTGGTGGAGGTAAGTCCTTGCCTCCTAACGCCAGACTGCATTGCTGGGAACCGCGTCTTTTGCAGCTACTCCGGCCTCTGTGCACTTCCGGCGGAAATCCTTTGTGCACAGCCAAGCCTGGGTCCACGGCACTCTAACCTGCATTGCACGACCTCCTGAGTTGTCCTCCGGCGACGTGGGACTCCTTTGTGTAATTCGGGTGAGCACCGTTTCACTCCTCTTCGTAGTGCCTGTTCCGGCACTTCTGCGGGTGCTGCCTGCTTCTGAGAGGGCTCCTCGTCCTGCTGGGCGCCCCCTCTGTCCCCTGACGCAATTGGCGACATCCTGGTCTCTCCTGGGCCACAGCAGCATCCAAAAACCCTAACCGCACGACTTGCAGCTAGCAAAGCTTGTTTGCGGTCTTTCTTCAGGAAAACACTTCTGCACGACTCTCCACGGCGTGGGGCATCTATCCTCCAAAGGGGAAGTTTCTAGCCTTTGTCGTTCCTGCAGAATCCTCAGCTTCTACTGTCCAGTAGCAGCTTCTTTGCACCCACAGCTGGCATTTCCTGGGCATCTGCCCATCTCCGACTTGCTTGTGACTTTTGGACTTGGTCCCCTTGTTCCACAGGTACCCTCGTTTGGAAATCCATCGTTGTTGCATTGCTGATTTGTGTCTTTCCTGCAGAATTCCCCTATCACGACTTCTGTGCTCTTTGGGGAACTTTAGTGCACTTTGCACTCACTTTTCAGGGTCTTGGGGTGGGCTATTTTTCTAACCCTCACTGTTTTCTTACAGTCCCAGCGACCCTCTACAAGGTCACATAGGTTTGGGGTCCATTCGTGGTTCGCATTCCACTTTTGGAGTATATGGTTTGTGTTGCCCCTATCCCTATGTGTCCCCATTGCATCCTATTGTAACTATACATTGTTTGCACTGTTTTCTAACACTATACTGCATATTTTTGGTATTGTGTACATATATCTTGTGTATATTTGCTATCCTCATACTGAGGGTACTCACTGAGATACTTTGGCATATTGTCATAAAAATAAAGTACCTTTATTTTTAGTATATCTGTGTATTGTGTTTTCTTATGATATTGTGCATATGACACTAGTGGTACTGTAGGAGCTTCACTCGTCTCCTAGTTCAGCCTAAGCTGCTCTGCTAAGCTACCATTATCTATCAGCCTAAGCTGCTAGACACCCTATACACTAATAAGGGATACCTGGGCCTGGTGCAATGTTTAAGTACCCCTTGGTACTCACTACAAGCCAGTCCAGCCTCCTACACTCAGGAACCTGTCTATGAAATACGAGAGCACTGACTTCAAGGGACTGTGTGCATGTTTTATAAATGTCGTCCTTTACTTTTGGATTGTATATAAATGCTCCTTTTTCCATAAAAGCTAGTATTTGACCAGACAATCATGTATTGGTGCTGCTGAACATATTTTGAGTCGTGAGCCTCTGTCCGCCGGTGCCCCCCCTCTACAACCCCCCCTGGTGGTGTTTACCTCCCTCACCCAACAAGTCTTGGACTGCTCGACTCGCACTGCCACAGAAAGTCAAGTGTTGAACCGGTACCTGGCCCAATTGCTCAGGATCCATAGTAGGCCGGGACCCAGGACATCCAGAGTAAAATTCCTCAATGCCTGCGGTTGGGCCTAGTAGCTCATGCTTGCCCTGTGGACCTCTAAACGGGGTTCTGACAGAAGCCATCAAGAAAATGGAGGGCTTTTCAACTCTATTTTTTATTTTTCCTTCTTTCATCACTGCTACATAAAGTGCAAGTGAATACAGAAGATCGCATAGAATCTCAGCTTTTCCATTCTAGGTTCATTAAAGGGAGATCTAGGAAGAGGTGGGTGTCAAGAAATGGAAGCTGGTATTCCAACTACTGGTAACTGCCAAAACATTATTTACAAGACAAGAGAAGGCAGACACCCACCCAACCTAACTATCATGTTATATCGGAAGAACTGGGAGGTGATGTCCATGGAGAGTCTGACAAGCAGCAGTAGCTGTAGGGCTCCAGGGCATGGTTCTGCAAAGTCGGTCCTGGAGAGCCGGGTCCATGCCAGAATTTTAGCATATCCACATTTAGAAACATTTAGATTTCTGAAACATCTTTATTCTAAATGTGGATATGCTAAAAACCTTAAATTAAAATGCTTTATTCCACCCTGTCTCACCATTTATTAACCTTCGTAAGAGGGCATGGCCAAAACACTTATTCCTGCCATTGGGTAGAACATGACCAATGAGGGTGATGGGCAGGACGAGATAGCTGTGTAATTTAAATGAACTGTGAATGTCAGGCTGACCGGTATCTTGCCATGACCAGTCCATCATGTCGAATTCAGGTCTCAGAATTCACTGTGTGTCAGGGAGCTGGGAGAAGCACAAACGCAGAGCCCCATCCCCCCACCTGGTATCCTCAATGGGGAGCAATTCTCCTTTACACATGCACATAGTCAAACATTAAAAGGCAAATGACAGAAAAAGGGGCAGAGAGAAAGGTGTGGAAGTCAGAGATGAACTAAAAGCGTGTGGGATAAGGGATTTTAAATGAAAAAAGAAGAAGTTCAGATCTACATTTTCTTTCAAGAGTAATCAGACTTTTGGCCATAATAAGAATGAAACCAAATGTGCCCTCTAATGGTCGAAAGTGCCAGGACCAAGCAATAGCTCATGATAGCGCTCGGGAATCCTGGTCTGAGTTGTCCGACTTAGGAGGGAGAGGATAAGGAGTAGAGTTGCCTTTGTACTACCCCCATGCCTCATGTATTTTTTTCTATCTGCTCTGAAATACAGCAGTTTGTTTTTCATTTTTCAAACATTTCTCAGGGCAAGGTCCACACCAACTGACCCACTCTAATGTCACTTGTGCTTGTTTACCTTGCTCGCTACGGCCAGTTCATAATCAACTTCTACACCCCACAACTTTCAAACGTCACCAGCAGCCACTGCTGACAAGACATCCAGTGAAAAGCAGAGGACTTTCTGTTGGTTTGGCACTATATATATATATATATATATATATATATATCCATATATATATATATATATATATATATACACACACACACATATACACACACACACACACACACACACACACTGGTGTGCAGTCTTACACTAGTTTGACTGAACCCAAATAATACTGTTGCGTCTACATCTGAGAATATCATAATAATGTTGCTGTTCTAACTACCCAAGCTGTCAGTTTGAGGCAGGACAGGATAGGATTGCATATAATTTGTCTGTCTGCTACTATTTAAGTGGCTTTATTGCCAGGATAGTGTGCTGCCAGGAACTTCATTCTGTAGTCACCCTTTTAGCAGATGCATTGGTCTATATATAACAAGAAAAGTTGATACTTATTGGCAAGACCAATAACTCTGGCATAAATGAAAGTGTTTCCATTCATTGGTAAGCTGATGAGTTTAGCTACTCAAGTAGTCATCTAGATGCTATCTTCTTTAAAAAATTAAAAAAAAATAAAAAATAAAAAAAGAAGAAGAAATAAGCGAATGGGGACTCAAAAAAGGAGAAAATGGAAAATTAACTGAGTGGCTCGCCAACCAGGCACGAAAGCACATCATTTTTAGATGGATGTGCATATGCAACAGAGCCAGTGGCTGACGTAGGCTAACTCACTGGCCCATACGGTTTGCTGCTATAGGCAGAAGCAGAATGTGAAAGGCACTAGCAGGGCAATGACAGAATAGGGCTAATCCAAACGCGCTCTGCCTATGTGGTGCAAGGAATTTTTTAAGCGTCTGGCAGACAACTAAACATCCAACCTTGTCCCTCATTACAGGTTCTACATGGATTATCACAGGGAATATCTTCTACCACGGGGTTGTCAAAGGGGCAATTACGATCACAACCACTGGCTACTATAAGAATTATTCAGACTCTATGTAACAAAATTCCTATCTAAAGGCTGCAACAAAGTGCAAAAACATTCTACCATAAAAGGCTTATTGGCTTTTGCATATGATTTAATAGTAGATCAGGCCTACAGTATTTGTTGTGCATTTCCACTTGCTGTAACAACTCGGCACTGGGATTTGAGCCTACGCTTTCCAAAAAGACAGAAAGTTCATTACAAACACTCTTTGTCTTAGGAAGTTCACAACTTCTATCCAATCAAATGCTATACTCAAGCTAATCAACGTTTGGACAGAGCTAAACCCCTTCTCAATTCTTAAACCTCTCTTTCTGTGTATCACAGAAGGTCTGGTGACAGCTCAGCTGTGAAACAAAGACGAACAAAATAGTGCAGATGAGGTTATACATAGGTTAAAAACTCACATTAGGGAGGCGTCAATGTAAAAGAAAGCATTGCCCACCAACCTGTATTTGTACCTGTACGTTCTTTGTGTGCCAATACCAGGCAACTATTTAGATTAATCTTTGTTTAAATGTGAATGTAATAAGTGTTAAGGCCTTCGTTTTGCATTTTACTTTAAATTGTTTAATTAAAAAATAACTCACCCGCTTGACGGACTGGGAATTCAACCTGATCAGAAACAATGATCTGTAATAACGTAGGTGCGAAGTTGATGATCTTGTAGGACTACAAGAAAAAAAATAAGATTAAATGTACAACTACTGACATATAACATTTGCCTCACCGAAGGAGGAATGTAAATTAAATGTTTTAGCTCTGTGTTGGTTTAAACATCGTTGGCGAAGAAGCTATTCCACAACAATCGTCTATTGCCATCTCTTGGGTTGTGGTAAAACAAGTATTGTGAAAGCTGTTGGGCTGTGGCTTAAAATGTGATACAGGAGGCAGACTGCATTTGTGCATAGCTATTTGTACGTGATAGCACATAAAATTCAGACCTATTGGCTTTTTCAATGTTGCAAATATTTGTAAAGTTTAGAAAGGAAAACAGAAGTTGTTTTTTATGGCATTATGATACCTTTCAAATGCGCCTTTTTTTTTCTATCCCCAAGCACTACATTGCACGTATGGTCAATATCACTTAGGGCCAGCCTCCAACCACTGTTTGCTACTTTTGGCACATTGGTGCTCATCATCTGTTGGAACTCATTGCTGCTTCCCCATCCTATAGAATATGATTTTAGGAAATACAGAGAATGTTCCTTATCAGACGGACGTTAGGACTTTAGATGAGCCTGTGCCTCCACTGGTTTGTTTCAACAACTGCGGTTTCCCACAGCGTTCAGAGCAACCTTGGAGTGCGAGTGCTGTACAAAAACAATAAAATAAATGAAGATCCTGTAGGTAAGTAGACTGAGTTAATACTAGCATATACCCATAAAATCAACGTTCTGCTGCTACTTTTTATAATTTCAGAAGATAAGTCCACTGCGCTTGTAGACAAAGAACGGCCTTCAAAGTCACAACTACTGCAACACAGGATCATGGCCAGAACGAAATGTGTGCAACATGTATACTTAGTAACACACATAACGGGGTTGGTACGAATCTCAAATGACACATGGAGTAAGCAAGGAAACAAAACAAACATTTTCATAATTATTTCTGTAGTGGCTAATTTGACAATAAAAACGGCAATGCGCCCTTTAATACCTATTCCGAGTACGTTCAATTTCCTTAATACTCAAAGACTAATTGGACCTGTAATCCTGTGATGCTCGGATTCTATTAATTGAACATGTCACAAACAGCTCAAAGATCCAAAAAGGGAGCGAAACGTCTATTATAGTTGGATCCATGTCAGATGTTCCACATGAATTTACATACAATTAATCTAAATGATAATCATTTGTGTAGTGTTTATCCAGTCTTTCTGGGAGAAATCCATCCTTCTTGGGTGCCCATCATCGATATGGAAAACCAGACCAGGGGGGGCTTTGCAAACAGCTACAAATCAAACGTGTTATATTCTAGCACCTGAACACGTGTTTAAAAAAGTATTCTGTATCCAAAAGGAACTTTTGGTATCCTTTGATCTCAGATGGCGATTACCTGTATGCAGGATCTCTGGCAGTGTCATGCGGCTTAGCACACTGTAGAGCACCGACAAAAAAAAAAAAAATGGACCCGCAGTTCTGTATTTACGAGACATATTGTGTGCATATTCCTTAAATCAAAGGATCGCAATCAACATTAATCACATCATGTTCCCGAGGGGCAGATAGATCTCTTTACTGCAAAAAAAAAAAATCACTAAGTGGAGATGCAGATTCCCTCAGTGAGTACTACGAACAATATGGGACTGACTCACTCGTGTACTACTGCGCGGGATGTGAATTAAATAAACCAAACCAATCAGGACAAAATCACAATTTCATCCATCTCTGCTCAATAAAAGTCACGTCAAAAATGCCACATAACACAACGTAGTAAGCCCACTGAGTGTTGTTGAGAACACCAGTTCAGAGAATTACCTCTACCTGACAAATAATACTGTCAAAGCTAAAATGTCAGGATATTCTGGGCTGAGGAGGGTTGTGTCTTAAATGAAATTAATAGAAGGAAAATTATATACCTGCCATACTTGCACATACTGTAGATCATAAAAGCAAAACACACTATATCAATACTGCAATGGGTACTGGCCTGGGGCTAACTGCACAGGCAGATTTGTATTAACAGCCACCAGTGGCGTTGCAAGGGTGCAAATGGCCATAATTCAAGCAAGAAATATAGTCACCCCGGTTTGTAAAAATGCAATAAAGGGGATGTAGTGTGTCCCATTAAGTTCTAGCCCCATTGCCACTACACCTGCTTCAACAATAACAGCTACGACTCTGAGAGCTGCTGCATGATATGGCATTAATATGGCACTGCAATAAGCAGTTCAGACAGACCTCGCCGCGCACCTTCCAGACATTCTCTTCATCCATGGCCCTGGATATCTATGCAGCAGCGGAGGATAGGACTTGTGTTTAGGGGGGTTGATTTTAGGATGCTCCACTTTCTGGGGCAGGCTTCTACAACGAGTAGCTAGTGACCTACTGGTAGCTCTCCAGTCACCAATAAGTAGCTCTACAGTGTGCAGCCCAGTGTATTAATTGAGAAGCTTTGGCTTGGTTGAGTTAATATATGTATACCAAAATAGAATGGAAAAATTGTTCAATTTCCAAAATATATTCAAAGCGGATATTTGAGTGATACATTTCGACTGGTGGTGGGGCGATTTATTATTAATATTATTAACTTGCTGCAAGAGGCATTGGGGTTATGGCTGTTATGTACTAGCAATATAGAGGCATTCCACATTCACAAAGCATTTTCCTACAGTATTGGGTAACCATACCGATGCACTGAGGTAATCAGTGCTGGTAATCTTGTATATGGTGGCCACTAATGTAATATTGTCTTACATGGTTATTATTACATTTCTAATAATAAAAGTAGCTCGGCAGTAATTTCACTGAACATAAGTAGCCCTTATTAGAGATAAGGATGGAGACCCCTGGGTGTGTGTTTGAAGGTTGTGAGAAGGTAGAGAGACAAACCTAGAGGAAAAAAGCTAATTAATCCCCCATTTTCAAGTAATGCTCTATAACATTTAACATGGCCACCTCTGACACACTAAATAACCACCATAAAATACAAAAACTAACAAGCATTTCACAGTCGCAAAAAATAAGCAATGCCCAACTGGTCTGTATCCTCGCTCACAGGCACCATAGCGACATGTAACACAGGCTGATGGCACAAAAGAGGCAATGGAACTACTTTGTAAATGGACCAAAACACTTTAAGGCCAATTAAATGTGGTACTTAAGGTATTCAATAAGTAAGTGGAGCTAAAGACGCACTTGGTGTTGCTCCTTTAAGCTCTTTTTTCAGTTGATCACAAATGTCAAGTGACAGCTGCGTTCTCAATCTAGACATTAGCTGTCTTTGCCACAGGCAAAATTCACAGCATCACACAACCTGGAACTCTTCTGCAGTTTGATTTGAAAGGGAATGCTAAAGAAAATACTTATTTTCAATGAGGTCCAGTTAGAGAAAGAGAGAGAGATACTAAAAAATACCACAAAGAAAACAGCTTCTAATACTGAACATAATTATTGTATTGTCTACTTTATGAAAATAGAGCCAGTAGCAATGTTTCAACATGCTACGTTAAGTTCTAGCCTATTGCTGATATTAACAGGGTCTGAAAAACTAGGTGGAGCAAGGAGTAAAGTGCCTTCTGACCCCTAAACAACTGCAAGGCTTGTGGAAGTCATCTTTACAAACAAGAATATACCTGGTGCCTGGTTCTCAAAAGCAGGTATATATACATGTGTGGACTTATTATCTCACATGGGTGTATACATACTCGTTTTTGAGACTCACAAAGTTTCTCAGCCATAGAAACCTATATTATTTGCAGGTTTCCAGGTATATTCCTGGACAAATTTGGTGAATTTGCAATTGGAGCAATGAGGAGTCATCTCTGCATCACATAAAAATTTAACAATTGCATGTTGGTAGATGTGATCGGCTTTGTGCCAAAGCATTTCTTGTAATATCAGTGAACACACTTCAAATGCATTCGAGTCCAGGTAGCCCATTCTATGCCCAGGGCTCATCACCCACTACCTGGCATGGGCATGGATTTAGTGACACAAAAGATTTAGTACAATACTTTTAAGAGAGCTCCACTATTAAGAACACCTGGAACACTTGATGAAAAGGTTATGTCCCACTGCCTAGAAAACAGACAGAAGCATTCACGCCTAGATGTCCATGAGGTGGCTGGTGGAAGACCTGGCTAAACAATGATCTCAAACCTCTAATTCAGTGTTTCTCAACCTGGGTTGCTATCCTCTGGCGGATCATGAGCAGATTTCTGATGGATCTCCAAAGTTAAAGCAGTAAACAAAAACTAAATACCTGTAAATGAACTGTAAACATCCAGCAGCTAGAAAGGCAAATATGAAGCACAGGGACATATTGTTTGGGGTCAAGGGCAAAAAATGTTCATGTTTATTTTGTCCTTGGGACAAGTAGGCCCAACCCCCTGGGGCACAATCCCTTTGGCTGCCACTGTACAGGGAAGGGAACTGTCTGCCGTTGAGGTGTGTGTGTCCATACATTAATGCTTTTCAAACTTGTATTTACAGTTTATTAAAGGAAAGCCTTCATTGTTAGGGTGAGCGCTGGAAATAAATGTTTTCAGGTAACACTACATTACTGACAGTGGTTCCAGTAAAAAAAAAAAGAAAAAAAGAAAAACAAAAGTGTACACACGTTTGAAAGGTTTAACAATATGAGGCTAAGTATAATGCTCCCCAAAGGCTCTCTGATTAAATGCAAATATTTGCAGAAGCTTGTAAGCAAGAGTGATTATTATTTGCATCAAAATAGAATGTTCAGAAAAAAATGCAAGTAAGAAAAAACATTTTGCTACTAGGACATTTTAGATGCTATTTCTTTGAAGCGTCATTTAGTAAAATGTGTTGGTGCATGCTAGTATTTCGAACAGATATTAATAATGGAAAATCAGTGCAACCATTTTCAACAAGATTATGGGGAGCATAAAAATAAACAAGCACTGGCAAAGCCAACCAATCCAATATTTTTTTGTGAGAGGCTTTTGGTTTTGTCAATGCATGACTTTTTTTGACATGACTTTTGTAACACTTTATTGTTGTGGGAGCTGCCTGGCCCTCACCATTGTAACAAAAAAGATTTTGGTCTCAAAAATCACACACTGCCACCAGTGGCGTAAGAAAGGCTCTGCAGTCCCCCTCCAAGGGGCCCCCTCAGACCAGCACCTGCCCTGAGTGAGTCTGGATAAGGAGGACCCTCCATGTTCTTTGCAGGGGGGCCCTCTCCAGTTTTGTTACACCACTGATTGCCACAGTAGTTCCTCGCACTGAACAAAACTACTTTGCATGCCAATATGCTCCTTGTGGAACAGCAGAATGCGATTACTCAAAGTAAAGCCAGCCAATAGAGAGAGAAATAGAAGTTTAATAAGAACAAAATGTCTTTGCTAACGCCAGACGTAATTAGGGTCCCAATTCTTAAAGAAAGTCACAAGTGCACCCGTTGTACATGCCTTTGAATTAGTGGCTTTCATGAATTCACAAGAAGTTACAGAAGTTGACCAGGAAATCGTATTTTTAGAAAATATTTGTGAACTGTATTTTAATACGAGCCAATATGCATGTGTAGATTTGCTCATGTGAAAATCTATTGAGCCTTTACAAGTTCACTTTCCCTCCAACCCTGGAAGAACTTCTATTTCTGCCATTGCAGGAGTACATTTCCAACCTTTTTCATTATGGGAAAAGATTAGAGAAGAGCTGGTGAAAATCCTTAAAACATGCAACTTAGTAGGTTTACAGACTCAAAGGCATTCCAGCCCTGGAACTATTGCTTACTGCTTCCTCCAGCCCCAGTATGTAGATGTGGGGAAAGGTGGCAAAATAAGGAAATTGGTCTACTAGGGATTGAAATTGCAAGTATTCAAGACCTACCATAGTAGTAGCCCTGGCATAATCAGAGAGGCTATTACCAGAACTCTTGCATAAAGAGATTGCTGCCATAATTTGTCGTCACACTATGTGGCACCAAAGGGACAGGTGGATTTTTTCACAGGACAAGTAGATCTAAGAAGAAACCTGTACCGTGGACAAGTAGATATGTTATTGAATTCCACACCAGGGGTGTGGAATTTATTAAAATATCTACTTGTCCAGGGAACAGGTTGCTTCTCAAATCTACTTGTCCACTTGTCCCTTTGGTGCCATGTAAGGTGGCGACAAATTATGGCAGCAATCTCATTATGTAAGAGCTCTGATAATAGCCTCTCTGATTATGCCAGGGCTACTACCATAGTAGGGCTTGAATGCTTGCAATTTCAATCCCTACTGTAGCAATTTCCTTATTTTGCCACCTTTCTGCAGATCTGCATACTGGGGCTGGAGGAAGCAATAAGCAATAGTTCCAGGGCTGGAATGCCTTCGAGTCTGCAAACCTACTAACCTGCATGTTTGAAAGATTTTCACCAGCTTCTCACTAATATTTTCCCATAATAAGAAAGGTTGGACATTTACTCCTGACAATGGCTGAATTAGAACTTCTTCCAGGGTTGGGAAGAAAGTGGCTGGAGGGAAAATGAACTTGCAAATGCTCAATAGATTTTCACATGAGCAAATCTACACATCGTATTTACCCATGCTAAAATACAGTTCACAAATATTTTATAGGGGTACGACATATACCATGGGTGCACTTTTGTGACTTTCTTTAAGAATTTGGGGCCACATGTAGGTAGGTTCAGATTTGCGACCTGCAAATTGCGAGTCAGAGCGACTCGCAATTTGAGAGTCGCAAATCCGAATGTAGGATGGTGTCCCTGACACCATCTGTGATTCGCAAGGGCTTTGCAAATGCCCACCTCATGAATAATCATGAGGTGGGTCGCAATTTGCGACCCCCTTGCGAATGGCGGCCCTCACAGGGATGGTGGCCTGCTGGAGACATGTCTGTGACTGCTTTTCAATGTTTTTTGTAATGCAGCCCGTTTTCCTTAAAGATGCATTACAAAAACAAAAAATGAAACGTTTTAGTTTTATTTTTTCAGAGCAGGCAGTGGTCCGCAGGACCACTGCCTGCTCTGAAAAAATGTTTACAGTGACATTCACAATCGGGAAGGGGTCCCATGGGGACGCCTTCCCTTTTGCAAAAGTGTTAGCACCCATTTGAAATGGGTGCAAACTGCAATTGGTTTGCGCCCGCGATCACAAAACAATCCTACATTGCACTGCGAGTCGCAATTAGCAAGGGAACACCCCTTCCTAATTGCGAGTCGCAAAACTGGGTTTGTGCACCGCAATGTGCTTTTTGCACGTCGCAAACAGCAAAAGTCTCTGTTTGCGACATGCAAAAAGCTACCTACATGTGGGTCTTGGTCCCTAATTAGGTCTGGTGTTAACAAAGCCATTTTGTTTTTATTAAACTTCTATTTCTCTCTCTTTCGGCTGGATTTACTGTGAGTGATCACATTCTGTTCTTCCACAAGGAGCATATTGCACACAAAGTAGTTTTGTTCAGTGTAAGGAACTACAGTGGGAATCAGTGACGTAACGAAACTGGAGGGTGCCCCTTTGCAAAGAACATGGAGGAGCCCCCTCTCCAGACTCCCTCAGGGCAGGTGCTGTGCTGAAGTGGCCCCCTGGAGGACGGCTGCGGGGCCTTTGTTATGCCACTGGTGGTAACGTGTGCTTTTAGAGTTCAAAAACTTTTTGGGGGGTTTTGCCAGTGTTTGTTACAATGTTGAGGGCCTGGTAGCTCCCACAACAATAAAGTGTTACAAAAGCCATATCAAAACAAGACACGCATTGATGAAACTAAAAGACTTATATAAATATGTCAGATCAGTTGGCTTTGTCAGTGTTTGTTTATTTTCATGCTTCCCATAATCGTGTTGAAAATGGTTACACTGATTTTCCATTATAAATATTTTTGGGAAATACTAGCATGCATCAACACATTTTACTAAATGACACTTCATTTGCATCTAATCAGAGAGCATTCTGGGAGCATTATACTTAGCCTCATAGCCTAAACTTTTCAAACATGTGTATACACTTTTTTTTTTTTTTTGTACTGGAACCAATGTCAGTAGTGAAGTGTGACCTTAAAACATTTATTTACAGCACTCATCCTAATAATGAAGGCTTTCAAATAATGAACCATAAATACAAGTTCAAACAGCATTATCTTTTGGAAACACATTACCTCAACTGCAGAGAGTTCCACTCTCTGTAAACAGGCAGGGTTGGGCCTACTTGTACCAAGGACAAAGTAAACATAAAAACTTGTTGCCCTTGACCCCAAACAAGATGTCCCGGGCGGCGCGTCGGGCGATAGGAATTCCACATCCCTGCACACCCTTGGAAGCACATTTTTTGTAATCCTGAAGTGTGATGGAATCAAAGATTTGAATAGGGTCAAAACAAAATTAAACTTTACCTGGTGATGCACATATGATAAATATTCCCTTAAACCTGATTTCCGCATATTATCATTTGTGTACAATATAATCTTGTCAGTAAAACTGTATGTCTGTGCAAATGTGATGGCCAGTTCAATGGAAAATGTGCTATTTGTAAATCGGAATGCGATACCACAAGATGCCTACGTTGCAATAAAAAAACAAATTACATTTTTTTTTTTTTTTTTTAAAGGCCACCTAATATCCATCAAAGTTAGGTGGGTTGTGAAAGTTTGTTGATAAAAAAATTGGGTAGTGGTTCTAACAGGTTTAGGAAGCATTCTTCCAATTGATTTTTAGCTGTCTAGTCTGCCGAGATTCATATATTATACTTTGCAGGACCATCTTACAGAACAAGTGCACAGCTGGCAGTGTTGTATTGTGGTGCCCATGGATTTATGACTTGGCAGACAGATGGCAGGTGCTTCATAAACACATGCATGATTTCTGGCAGTACTAGTTTACGGAGACCGGCTACATGCTGGTACTTAGTTCTTGGTGTTACCTAAGATATGCTGCATGCTATAGTATCATTTCAAGTTGAAGGCTCGCCTTACTCTGCAATCCATGTATTCAATCTCCAAAGTTTTATTATATTGCTGTTATCCAAATGAACAGAGACAGAGCCTTCCCTATGCTGGCCAGTGCAGGATGTCTTGTCAGTTTGTCTTTACATCTGCAACAGCCTGCTTGATGGGACCCTGTGATCTAACCCCTCAGGTCCTTGAATGAGTCCTTTCTTCAGGGTTATGCATCTTTGCCTGGTGCAAAAACAAACTCTACAACAGTGTCAACCCCTGCCCCTAAGCATTGAGATGGTGGAAATGTATGTGGTGGGCCTGGATGTAGCTTATAAGCCTTCATCCATTTTATTGTACAATAGATGTTTCAGTACCAATCTATCATGTGCTTTTTATATGATGACTGCTGCACATAAGAGATTTATGTTGCACATGTATGGCATACATTAAAGGTTCCTCGCATGGCTGACTCAGCCTTTCATCCATACAAGCTTGTTAACGTGTATCACGGACGGGATAAAAAGATTTCCATTTTTCCAGCGTAAAGTCAGTGCTAAGGATACAGGAAGAATAAAATACGCTTTGAGAAACTACACTCTATATAGCGTGATTCAGTTGGAGCTTTTCCATTTTGTAAATAAAGTTAGAGATTATGTCATATCTTAACGTTTGAGGGGGATCAGAAGAAAATCAGGAATAAAAGACAAAGAGGGAACCAAAAAAAAAAGGGTCGGCAAAGCCAAGCGCTCTGGTCTTGGCAATCCTGCAATTTTTATGTATTTATTTGGCAAAGTAACTGATAGGCATTACAATCAGAAGTAAAAATGCCCCTGTCTCATGATGGCATGTATCAGTTTATAAAATAATAATAATACCAAGCAAACAATTACCCAATACAAAAATAAATAAAAAAAATACGAAATAAAAGTAGAAATGAAAAAGATTGGTCCAGCAGCCCTAGCAGTGAAGTGAACTATTTTTGTTAGGTTGATGTGCAAATGCAAAATGGTGTCACTCACAGTGAGGAGAGCCAATGGCTGAAGTGGGCTGACCCACTGCCATATGCTGTAAACTGTGTTGGGCAAAAGTAAATATGAATATATGTATGTATGTGGTATGTCTAGAGCGCGAACAAAGCCAAATGGCAGCAGAGCATTGAACAGTATCAAAGACAAGCATATAGTCCACAATGATTATGTTCCTATTTGCAATGTGCTTTGTACATGTGGCGGAGGAGAACATAATTGAATATCCCGCAGGTTTGGAAAATGCAGCCGGAACTGGGCGGTCCTATCAAATTCTCTTGGTTTGCGAGAGGAAGAAGTTTTCTGGTTGACATGGCATCTATAAGAGACTGGTTTACCTTTGTTTGAGGAGGTAGCCTCAACTTAATAAAATAATTGAGAATGAACAACTGTGAGCAGGAGCTTGAGGTTCCTAAACAGAAGTCTTGAATAAGGAAATAGAGCAGAAGTTTTTTCTAGTTCAATGGGCCTGAAGAAGTGGGGAATACCCATGAAACGTGCTGGCTGCAACCATCGAACTTCAATGGCTCTACACTGTGAAATACAACTACCAAACTTAAAATTGTATTCCTAAAGAGAAAACATTTTTAATGATGGAGTTGAGATGCAACTTAATATATTCTGAATGAAGAATATGTTTTAAGTTGTGTCTAAAGGAATAAATATATTTGTTTGTAATACATAAATCTGGATTTGAAGGTACTTCAAGAAACTAATGTCCTCCCTGAAAATCTTCTATTGTACTGCATAAATTGTGACCAGTAGGATTTTCTGTTTTATATTTCAGGTGTAGTATAGGACGGCCAGTAAAAAGGACTTAAAATCCCAATTTTCTTATACATGTAAGTAGCTCCCTTCCACATGGATGGTGGTTTAGTGATCAAATCAGAGCTAGCTGGTGGAACAGCAAGCTGATTCATAACCCTACAGCCCTGTATCTTGTTCTTCTACAGAGAAATCAACTAATTCTGAGATCCATGTGAGTTATAATTTTGAGTCTCTATTACCATTCAGTACTAAGCCACTTATTGCTTATAAGTGAAAATCCTTAACTCACAAATTAAGCAAAATCTTTCCTGAGCAGTCAGGGTGACTGTGCACAGTATTCAGACCCTGGCCACGTATCTCATAAGACAACTATTGCAAATTAATCTTTTCCTTTTTTCTGAAACTGGTTAGAGAGAGGGGCAACCAAAAGTCAAACAGCAATGCATTCCACATGGGAGGATCCTGTAGGCCCCAAGATAAGGGACAGAAATTTTGGAACTTCAACAGGACCTTATCTGACCACTTGATTAGAAATGTGATGTTGCACCCATGGAAACATGTATCGGAGGGTCCTAATGAGTAAAACATTTAATGGTCAGGCAGAAGATTCTCAAGTAAATATGGTCAGCAACCAGCAGTCAGTGCAGCAATTCTGCACTGAGGAAACATGCTCTTAAGGCAGCGATGCTTTCTAAGTTGCATCTTGAATTCTCTGCAGCTCTTTAACTAGGGGCTTCAGTAACATGCAAAATACCCTTACAATATTCGAGCACACAAGTGCTCTGTCAACTAGGACTCAAACTTTAAACAACAATGGATGCAGAACTACATTTTTCAAAATGAAAAGGGTTTACACCATCTTGTTCTGTTAATGCTATTGGGGGAGCATAAATGGATACCTAGAAGGGTGTTCTGCTGCTGAGGAATCAGCCTATAAAAGTGACAAGATTAAGGAAGACGGTCTACATAGGAAACTACTGGGAACATTTTCTGCATTTATTAAAGGTTTTAACATATGAAAGGGGAAAAAGCTTTAGGGAAGACACTTTGGGGAACAGATACAAGGAAGCTCATATGCCAATCCTGTGGGGATTACATTCTAGGTACCAAAAGTGCAAATAAAGATGAAAAGCAAAGTGTTCTGGAAGGTTTATTCAATAGTTCAAGGTAGGATGGACCTGAGCCATAGATCAGGCAATGAGGCAGACACAGAATTTTAAACGTGATATATTTTTTTTTTTAACTGGCAGTCAATGTACGAAAGTCCTGAATGCTAAGATGAGTGATGTGCTGGGAAGATTATAAATGAAACAAACTGCAGCATTGTGAATCCTTTAAATGTGGGACAAGGAGTACTGACTGGAAAGTCCAAAGTAGAGTACATTACAGAAGTCAAGCCTAGATAGTACTGATAAGTGTGGACAATGTGAGGTTTTGATCAAACTAGAAGCCTAGGTTTCTCACTTCTGCCACTGGGTTAGGTGAGGGACCCAGTGCAGCAGGCCATCAATCCAAAGACCAGAGTGATTCCAGTTCCCCAAGAATATGAATTTCTGTTTTGTTCATGTTCATCTTGAGATGGTTATGATGTGGTAGAACAGGGGTACTCACAAACATTTTCCCTGGGCCACAGTTTGGTCTGTGATGGCCTGAGGGCCACACTGATGCCAGTGAGGTGGCGGTTGGGTAAGGGGGTTGAGGGTGTTTGGAAGTAAGGAAGGTGCAGGTGAAGAAAAGGATAAATATCTAGTGGCTGAATTGAACTATGTTAAACTAGAAAACCTGGGATTAATTTTGACTCCCCAATTTTCCAAACTGCGTAATCCTAGGCACTTGTTTATTTTCACTCTCCCTCCTTTTTCTTCATTATCTCGTATAAAACAATATATACAAAACCTGCTCCTGTGTTCGATTTAATAAACTATAATGTTGTTCATATTGTTTACCAAAAAAGTACACATAACAACTGACTTGCCTCTTTAGTTCACTGTTGGTGTTGTCGTCAGGGTAGGGGAAATAATTATTATTTCTAAATTCAAGTTTGAAAACTATCAGTTTTAAATTAAAAATTCTCAATGCACTGATACAATAAATTGTACTTAGGTGAAAAGTTTCTGTATGTTAACTAAATACACTTTTTGAATTTTGAGGCAACTTTCATATTTTTACACTTTTGCAGCAAGATGTCTTTCAAAATGAATGCGTTTCTAAAGTGAAGAGGAGTCCCTAGTTACTTCCTTTCTTTAAGGCCAATTAACCATGAATTAAATGACTACTTATCTATTTAATATATTTTTATTTTTAGTGCTGGGTCAAGTAAACAGCAGCCCAGTGCTCCTGTCTCCCAAGGGGCCGCATGTAAAGGTCAGGGGGGCCGGCATGCAGCCCCCGGCCGCCGTGCTTTGAGTATCAATGCGCTAGAACATGAGGTGAAAATGGCAGCCTGAGGCTTCTCCGTGCTGATCTCAGTAAATTCTTTGACAGAGTGATAGCAGCTGAGAAGACAAGAAGAGAGATATTGGATGAACTTCAAACGCAAAACTGTTGTTTCCAAGCTCCAGATTGTATTACTCCAACTACCAGCAAGTGGGGAGATGCTGAAGGGTCCTGGTTTAGGTACTCAAGAGGGCAGGGGGAGAGAGCATGGAATGATTTATGGTAGACATTATTATCAAACGTCTGAGCCCCTGATGACTATCTAATCCAGTCTCTGTAGAATAAGGTCATAGGACTTTGGAGTCTATGTCCCACCAGAGGGCTTCAATCAGAGGAATCATAGCTCAAGGATAGAACTTCAGAGACAAGGAAAAGATCTTAGAGGCTCAAGATCTCATAACCCACAGTCAGTCAAAATTCTTATCTTCCCTGACTTTGTTCAAGTAGTACAAAAACAGCAATGCAAATTCGAAGTAGTCAAAAGAAAACACAGAAAACAATGTATAAAATGCATAATGTTATGTCCGCCTTGATTACGTGTCCTAGAGGAAATAATCCAACCACCTCCTCAATCTAGATGATGGCTGGCGGTGGCTGAAAGGTTGGGGTTATGTTGGTGATCCTAGGGGCTGACAGCCATACGTCAATTGCAAGACTTGACTGGCAGCTGCCCATACCGTGTTCTCAGCATTGGGGACGAACAACCAGGTCCAAAGATGTGACAACTGGCAGTCGGTGCTTACCTGACAAAAGGGAGACAGAGATTGGGGACAATGCCAAAGTGTTTAAGTAATTTGTAACGCAGGTAGATATCATCCTATATGATGCTCTAGACAGAAGTTGTAAGAGTGAGGGAGATGTCAAAACACACTGCTGTGTCTATTTTCGGCACTGATGTGGGCCATTACAGTAACATTCCCTGGTGAAGGATTAGCCAGGGTACAGGACACTAAGTCTCATATGTCTCCTGTATTTGGGTACCCCACCTATCAAAATGTTTATGTAGTGTTCCGCTATGTATATAGGGGAAAGGAATTGTATGAAATACGCTCACAAATATACTTGTCCAGTAAAATAAAAAATTATAAAATTGACCTTATTGGTACCATGAATTAAGGAGCAATTATGACAGCATTCTTCCAACATCAGAGTACTCTAACTACATTAAGGCTTGTATTACTAGATTTTGGATTCTATCAAAGTACAAAATCATGGATATTTATAAAGAAAAAAGCACACCATTGAGCAAACGTGTTCTTTGGTATGAAGAGATAATGACTAGTTGGCCTGACAGGACAAGTAACTGACCATAAAATACAAAGACAACTAGCTCATAAAGTTAAAAGAGGTGTTGTAATGAAGTTTCTCAACCAACACAGGCAAGAAAGTGCTGCTTCAGAAAACACACCCGACAGACAACAGCTATGGATTAATTACCTGTTGCAAATAATCCCTCCTGGCACATTCTGGGTTTACTTCAGAGTCAAGAACAGTGGGAATATTATACAAGAAATCATTCCCTCTAAAGACAGAAAAATCATGGGTAGACTCTACACGTTGTTATATTGTGATAACGGGAATGAGAGAAAATGGCAGTGTTATGAATATAGCTACCTCCCAAACATCAGCAGCATGCACTGAAAAAGTAGAGGAGATACTTTTACAGATCCAAGCTGAGGTCATTATGCTAGAGAATAGATCATCCCCACCGTACAGAGCAGGTAGAAATGGATCAAGACTGGAATATTTTGCCAAGATCTTGCGTCTGCTGGATAGTAGACTTTGCACACGTATAATTAAGGCAGTCCTCTTTGTCAATTAAAAAAATATCTTGTTTGAAAATAGAGTAACCTTTGGTCCCAGTAGTGCAGGACTGCAAGCTTTAAGACTATAACGTATCTCACTAGGGATATTTCAGCGCTTCCCATCTGACTGCAATCCCTCACCACTAGAACCCCGTGCAGCGAAGGGGGATGGAGACTGGACACAATTTGGTTGAGAGATAGGGAGGTCATCTAACACTCTGTTAATGCTGAAGATATATACTTTAAAGAAGAAGAAGTAGGCTCTGCTCGATCCTGGACAACTGTAGGGGAGGCATTTCATATCATATCTTTATATGAAGCCAAGCCATTCTGAAGATTTTAGAAAAAAGGGCACACGCAGAAGAGGCCAGGCTTATTGAAGCAGATATTGTTCCCTTCAAACCCTGAAACCCTTGAAAACATACATGCAACCCTGTGGAAACACTAAGGTACAGGATTAATGTTAGACTAAGGAAATGTAGGTCCCTAATGGAAAAGGACAGCTGTACCATCTAGGGAAGCCCTTATAACCCCGCTGTATATGGGCCATATAGCAATACACCAAATACAACTATAAAGAGGGGATTGATATATGTATATCCTTTTATAGCACAGTGAAATTATCATTTAATCACTGGAAGAATTTACTGCTTTTCCTTCTTTTTAATCTTTAGTGTTTGTCTCTCTTTGTCTCACTCTCTTGGTTCATAACAAAAACATAAAAACACATATCTTATTTACAGACAATATATACAAACATCTACACATATAACTATGAACATCTCTGTCCACAATACATATGCTACTTGGCATTTAAAGTTCTAAGAAGTCTTTTGCACTGACAGTTTCCAATCAACAGTTCTTAAATGTATCTACTGCTAAACCTTTTCCAGGTACACAGTCTTTTAAATGAGGTAGTAATATTCGGTACTGCCTTTTCTATGATATTAATTCCTGTTGGTAATATGCAGTACTATCCCGTTTTCATCTTCTCCTTTATTCCACAATTAATACAATACTCCTCAGATAGATAGTCGGCCTTTCAACCTCTGGCCTCCTCAGGACATCGGAAACAGTGCCTACATATACAATATTGCAAAATGTTACTCTCCAATACTAATTGCCTTAGAGCCATAAGTGGCATTGCCACCTTACAAACCCTGTTCACCATTATCTCCTAAGCACCTTTGAGCAAGGAATGGATCCTTTTCCACGGCCAACACTAACTGATTTTGTCTTCATCCAGGTACACAACCACATATGGTCTTTTTTTGCCATTCTTCGCCTTTAACATCTGCCAAAAAATGAAAATCATAAAAAGGGAACGATAACGAAAGAGTAAGAGAGCTAGAAAATAAGGGAGGAAAATTGAAATTTTATGAGAGAATGAACCCTTACAGCTACCAAATGATATCAAAAACGTCAAGAAGTCACAAGAAATAAGTTTCATTTCGTTTTACTGCATCCGTTTTTGCAGTAAACAGAAAATAACAAATATATGTCTATTGTGAAATTTGCTCATGGGGACAGCGCCAATTTTCTTTTCTGACAGCTGAACAATTTAATAGTTTTTATTATTAAATCAATTGTTGTTTTACCTCACTTGCTTTTTCTCATCGATTCACTGCTTGTGATGCAGGGCTTTATATACATCTCCAAGCTAATAGATCAAATACTTAAGTTATTCATTTTAGTAGCTTCATTAACTGAATTGAACTCGTCCTCAAAAGATAAAGCCACAGGTGAGGAAGAGCAAAACTAAGATACCTGTGCCTAATTCCTGGCAGAATCACTAGCAAGCCTATTTAGATGTGCTCGTTTTAGTCAAACTTTCTTTATTGAGTTTTCACAATGGTACATGGTTATATAAGATCAACAAGGCGCAACAACTGTGTCGAGATAGCATACCAACGCTAGTGATAAGAACTGTTTCAACAATATAATGGCATTCCCCTTATGAACAAATGATACAGTGAAAGCACTATTTCCAAAGATACCATCATATTGAACCTTAACCATTACCCAAAAAGAATCCCACCAATGACCAGTAACTTCAAACCATAAGTGAGAGTAATGGAGTCACTTGTATAGACGAGGACATGCAAGACCAGGTAGGCACGATTTCCTCAAAGAGTCTTCATTATTCCCAGGGGATAGAGGGTTCTTTTGTATTATTATATCTGAAAGAGATGAGTGCTCGGGTAGGAGTTGGGCACACTGTGAGGGGTAGGCCAGCAGACAGGAAAGACACCAGAGGGCCCCAGATATTTTTAACATTTTTATAATTGTTCATCAGTATGTGTGCCATGCGTTCCCATGTTAAGGCTTGCATTAACCTAGCGTACCACTGAGTGATTGGGTCGCAGTGAGAGAAAATCAGGGAAGGTTAATCCTCCTGCCCCTTTAGGAAGACGCAGCAGTTTATATGGGAGCCTGGCTAGGCAATCCTGCCAAATAAAGAGGGTCTTAGTGCTGAGAAAAACTCATGATTTATTTCAGCAGGAAAATACTGAAATAAATATAACACTGTCATTTGTATTGCATGGATATGATCTAGTCAGGAAAGATGCATGGGGGCCCATCTTTTCAAATCAACTTTTAAGTTATTGAAGGAGTGGGGGAAAATTGCCCCTGTAAAGGTCAGAGGTTTTGGGAGTGATTTCAGTACCCAAGTAGGTAATATCTCTTTTAGCCCACTGGAAGGGGTAAGATCCCACCACAGTCTTTCCATCTCGGAGGAAGGCTGAGTCAGGTTCAGGATGAAGGATTTGTGTAGATAGATACGAAAGCCCACAACTTTCTCAAGGAGTGCCAATTCCTGCTGTTAGGCCTTCAGAGAATTCTTGGGCTGTGTTGGGGGAAAGAACAGCATCATCGGCAAATAGATTTTGTGTTCCACGTGACCAAAAGGAAGACCATGAATTGCCTCCTCCTCTCTCACATTCACTGCAAAAGGTTCTATGCTGATGACAAATAACAATGGTGAGAAGGGGCACCCTTGTATGGCCCTTCTAACCACTTTTAAAAAGTTTGAGCCCACGCCATTAACCACCACCCGAGAAAGTGGGCTTGCATAATTTGCCTAGACCATGTTAATAAATTGTTTGCACATAACAAACCATCGGAGGGTGTGAAAGACAAAGGACAAATCCACCTGGTCCACAGCCTTCTCGGCATCCAGTGCCAAGAGTACTACAGATATATATTTTTTGTGGCTTCTTCAACCAGCAGGATCACCCTCCTCAGACTGTCATGTGTTTGTCTTACCTTGATAAATCCTGATTGATCAGGATGGATGAGATCTGGTCAAATATCTTCTAATCGCGTGGCATGGATTTTAGCATAAAATTTGGCATAGAGCTATTGGTCTGTAAGAGGTGCAGTAATGGGGATCTTTCCTTGCTTTTGGGAGGACTGAGATGAGTGCCTCACTGACAGTGCATAACCCTGCAAGAGGAGCCTACATGGTTGAACAGTGTTGTCAGATGGGGTACTAGCTCTGAACTGAAAGTTTTATCAAACTGAGTTATGAAGCCATCAGTCCCAGGTGATTTGTGGAGTTTAACAACAGAAATTACTGCCTGGACCTCGTCCTCCCTAATCGGACTACCCAAGATCTTAACCTGGCCAGCGGTCACCTGAGGAAGGTTTATGTCTGTTAAGTATTGTAGTTGGTCTCGTTCAGCAGAGGGTTAAGCTGTATAAAGTTGTTTATAAAAATCCCTAAAAGCATTAGCTTTATCTTTCTCTGATGTTACTTCGCTGCCTCTGTCTAGTTAATATGACTGATATATTATTTTTGTGTTTAACCCTGAAGTATCCTTCTAAGCGGGCTCCCACTTTATTGCCTTGCTCATGTCCCAAATTTGAGAGGTAACAGAGTATGTCCTATTCATGTACATCGTGTTTAGCTTCCCCCTAAGGACAGAATCCAGATGTTGCAAAGATAAGGTGGGATTTTATTTGTGGGCCCTTTCTGCTACTTTTAATTCTGCTTTCATTTCGAACCTATCCTGGGATTTCTGCTTATTTATTGTTGATAGGAGTGAAATGTATTTCCCCCAATAGAGTCCTTAAAGGCATCGTAAGTGTTGGACCAGTCCTATGGATCATTTGTGTGAAAGAAATCTGACCGATTGCCTTATTTCATCTCGAAAGAGGCGTCTCTCACTAGTAAGGAGGGGGAGATATTTAGGTGGTGGAGGAGCCCATTCCAGCATCAAAGTTACTGGGGCCTGATCTGAGAGCACTACTTGAGTGAATCCCAGAGTGCATAATGGAATGTTCCAATGATCGGTTTAACACAAAGATATAATCTATACGGGAATAGGTGCGATGCAAATGGGAAAAGAAGGTATAATCTCAGGTGTCAGGATGAGTAGTCCTCCAAGTGTCTATGAGTCCTATGGAACCAACTGATTGTTCGAGAGAGTTCGAAAAACTCCCAGTAATGGAGCGGTGAGGACGGGTACTGACTTGTGTTGAGTCCCAAGTCAAGTTCTGGAAAGATATACCTAGGTTTAATAATTCTATGGGGTTATCCCGTTGTGTTTGGTGAGGGCCAATGATTTATAGATCAGAGGATACATGTTATTGCGCAGCCTGTGATCCTCAGTTCTTTTAAGATGCATCTCTTGTAGGGCTACTATATTGCGTCTCCTATCTAAAAGATACTTCCACAATTTTTTACATTTGGCTGGAGAGTTCAACGCCTTAACGTTCTAGGTTAGTGTTGCTAACACCGTGATAATTTACTACAGAAAACTGAAGGAAATAGCTTTCCACACAAGTCTCTGCAGCCCCCTCCCCTCACATGCCCTCCCTCTCTGCAAAGGAAGAGGGTTCTCGTCCTGATCATTCCACCTCCCCGCCCCATCATTCACCAGAAACATCTCACCCATAGTGTAATAAACATGGTAACAAACAAAAACAATCGGGGACTTAGTCCCCTAACTAGAAAATGAATCAGCCAGACTTTGCATGATTACAGGTGCGTAGGTCTCATACCACTATAGCATGCAAGTAGTACAAACTTCATATCAAGGTAAACGGAATGCCGATTGTCATTATGCTTCTTGTAGGAAAGTCCCTCTTTCTGGCATGATTATCCCCACTTTTAGCCTGTCGGTGTGCTTAGACTGTTTTCACTGGCATCCTGCTAACCAGAACCCCAGTGATTATGCTCTCTCCTCTAAATTTGGTTGTCAAGGTACCATTTACACCCCACAATTGGCATACTGGTGTACCCCTGTATGTCCCTCGTATATGGTACTTAGGTAAACCAGGGCATTGGTACACAAGGGGTCCCCAATGGCCTGCAGCAAGTATTATGCCTCCCATGGGAGTCCATGTGAACTGTGTCTGCAGGCCTGCCATTTGCAGCCTGTGTGAAAAGGTGCATGCACCCTTTCACTGTTGGTCACTACATCAGGCCACTGTAAGTCCCCTCTATAGTAGGCCCTCCAGCCCTAAGGGCAGAGGTGCCCCTACGAACTCCAGTTCCAATTCCCTGGGCATAATAAGTGTGTGGAAGTAATTTTAGCTATGTACTGGACATAGGTCACTACCTATATTCCTGCTACATAATGGTAACTTCGAACCTAGGCATGTTTGGTATCAAACATGTCAGAATCATACACCAATAATGATGCCAGTATTGGTGGCATGATTCCATGCACTCTGGGGGCTCATTAGAGGACCCCACAGTATTGCTCCTACCAGTCTTCTAGGGTCTGTGAGCAGCCCACACTGCTGCAGCCCCTCAGACAGGATGCTGCCCTCCTGCTGCTTGACCAGCTCAAGCAGGGGAAGGCAGAACAAAGGATTTCCTGTGGGAGAGGCGTGCAACCTCCTCTCCCTTGGAAATTGGTGTTACAAGGCTGGGGAGGGGTAGCCTCCCCATGCTACCGGTTTGCTTTGAAGGGCACATTAGGTTCCTTCCTTGCATAATCCAGAAAACAAAATGGGCAGAGGCCCCTGGGAGCATCTGACTGGTCAGGTTAGGCAGATGACTGGAAACACTGCTGGGCTTTACAGGAACCGAACAAGACCACAACACCAAGGCAACCTCGCCGTGCAATATTGTTTCTGTGGCTCCTGTCAGAACCTTGCCACATTTCCAAGGCTGGGTATTCTCTGGGGACGGAAAGACTTCAGCTGCACCAAAGAAGCAAGAAGGAATCTCCCTTGGAGTGAAGGAGTCACTCCCCTGCATCTGCAGGCACTTAAGGCAACAATCCCCGGCTGCTGGGATCTACTGTCCTCTGGACCTGCGAAGATTCTCCAACACAGGTGGTGGTTCTGAGGGGATACTCTGGGTCCACTCTGCCTTTTGTTCAACTTGGGAGACAGTGCGGCCTTGCCTCTTCCTCCAAGACAGAACCCCTGTACACCAAGACCGTTGCAGCAACCAAGGCTTGTTGACTTCTGCGCCAAGGGATCTTGAGGCTCCAAGTAGCCCAGGCACCCAGCACTCTACCTCCACAAGGACAGTCTCCTCTCTGCTGCTCCAGCGACGTGGGCCTCCTCTTCAGGTGTGCTGCCTGGGACTCACTGTGACATATTGTGCCTGCTGTCAGTGGGTTGCTCGTGGGGGCTCCGACTGCTTCCGCTGGCTCTACTGTCTTCTTAGGGTCAGCCCGGACTCCCCTCCAAGGGTCGAATCCCCAGGACCTTGCTGGTCCTCTTCAGCTCTGCAATTCTCCAAAAGCTCCAGTTCCATTTGCTTGTGCTTTTTAGGTGGTCCTCCTGACCACTGACCCACCTGCAATCAGGGGACCGTTGAGGGACAGCTCCTAGGTGACTTCAGCAACTCCTCTGCAGCTCCTGGACTCCGCAGCTGGACTTCACCCATTACAGTCAACCCGGATCTTCACCCACGGAAGGGTGGGCATTGCCTCCTGCCCCACCTGGACACTCCTGCGTAGACTGGACTCTGTCCCCTTTTTTTGCAGGTCCTCTTCATCCAGAATCCACTGTTGGGTTCAATCGACCTGGTCCTGTTCTGCAATATTCCATTTACGAGTCTCCATGTTTGCTTATGGGACACCCAGGTAACTTACCTTTGCTCTCCTGGTCGCTGGCGGTCACCAACCACAGCTGATATACCTAGTAGCTGCGCCTCTTCACCCATGTTTGTGAAGTGATGTTACTTGTTATGGTATTCAAAGGTAATGCCAAATGGGTAAGTCCATCTGTATTTAATATGTTCAGTGCACAGCTTATCAGTGATGGGTTGAAATTAAAGTCTGCAGGCCAGGGTAGACGGTGCAATGTCTTGAAATACATGGCCTGACACGCCTTGGAAGGTGATCAATTCAGTTTTCCTTGCAGCTTATATGATGTTTCCTTCACTTTTAAGGATTGCAGTTTTGCTACAACATCTCAGGGGCACTTGCCTTCATCAATCTGCTTGTCTCCCACTCAGTGGACTCATTCCATTATCACTTCAATCTGCTTGTCTCCCAATAATTCAGAAAACATACCTACCACAAAAGCTTCCAAATCAGGGATTCCACAGGCGAAGGCTGGAGCGGTTCTCCAAGCATTCACATTTGAGGATCGCCACTTGTAGTTGGCTTACTTATTGTTCCAGAGTGTGACATTAATTGTCCAGTTCAAGAGTGCGCTACCCCACAGAATCTATGTCTTGTCTCAGTGTGGAGAGTTTACCATTAAGAACAGATCAGAGAATGTCAAGCAAGGTAGCTAGATCTGTTTTCAGTTCCTCCCAGAATTATTTTTTAAAGTCTTGTAGAGAAGATAGAAAGTCCTCCTTAGTCAATGCCATTGCATTGTTAATAGTTATAGGGGAGTGCACTTCCCTGGATTCTGTCGGTTGAAAGTAAGTGGCCACCCTATTCCGCTGCATCTTTTTTGGAGGCATGTAGGCCGCGATTGGTGGTTGAACGCAAGGACTCAGAGTATGAGGCAGATTCTGCGTTTCCCCCAGCAAGCCTCCCTAGATATCATCTCCTTCACCCATTTCACCATTCAGTAACGTCTCAAGTTTGGGGAGCATAATGGAGGCCGGAATGGTCCCACTCAAACCTTCTGGAGAGGCAGATAGGGATTTTAGAGTAGTTATTCCCCTAGGGCCCATGAGTACTCCACATGAAACTACAAGTATTGCCTAAGTATCTTACTGGCCCATATTGCATAGTTCAAAATTGGAGGGAGGGCTTGTCACTCTAATAACTTCCAGATGGTTCACCCCAAATAGGCTCAAGATTACCAAAGAGTAATTTCATCAGTAGTGTGTGTGCGCCACAGGTCAAAAACAAGTTTGTAGTTATTTAACGGCGGTCTATAAGGGCTGGATACCGTTTTTCTGCCTTTTCTGACACCCCATAACATCAGGCCTCTCTCCAGCCGGCCGTGTGACTCTCCCGCAATGAAACTGTGTCCCTTAAATCAGCCATATTAAAGTCAGGCATATCCCTC
The DNA here is from genome assembly GCF_031143425.1 of Pleurodeles waltl. NCBI lineage: Eukaryota > Metazoa > Chordata > Amphibia > Caudata > Salamandridae > Pleurodeles > Pleurodeles waltl. Next base: position 232,184,233 of record NC_090442.1, read on the forward strand.
TGGCATATCCCCCATCCCCCCATCCCCCCACTCCAGCCCCCCAGTCGCCGCTCACAGTAAGCAGGGTGCAGTTCTCAGGGCAGGAATATTCAGCAGTTAAGCGGCAATTAGGGTGAAAGGGGCTCCTGGACTATCCCCACATCACAGCACACTCACCCGCTTCACATATGGGCCCCCAATGGTACCGCCAGTCGCAGCCTCAGTGCCACATGCAGAGAGGCCCTGCTCTGGCATTTGCCAGAACACAGCCACTAATTTTTCTCAGGAGCCTCCCGCAGGGTCGCCCGCCTCTCAGGACTTATATCATGACTTTGACATTGGCTGGGCTAGTAAGGGGCTCCTGCTTCCTTGATTTCAATGCCTGCATGCAGCAGATCTCGCGTGGTTCACCTGCGCTCGGCCATGACAATAGGCCACACCACCAGATGTGCTCACTTTAATCTAATACTTCAGTACCTATTTCTCTACGTAAGGTGTCTTGAAAACACAAAGTCAAGGGTGTGGGTGATCCAGGAGGGATCATATGGGGTTAACCTACTAGTCATAACTTAGAGAGTTTGTAGTTATTTTCGATGGCAGTTTTCTGATTTGAAGTTGCCACACTAAGTATTAATATCATAGGGCCATAGATGCAAGGACTGTCATCATGACAAGTAGTACAACACGCTTAATTAACATGTTACATTCTACCCTGAGACACAAACATTTCTAAAATGGATGCAACCATTAAGAACCCTGGTACTGACGACAGAGTTTGAGTGCTCTAGCGATGGACTTCATAATGGCCATGATTCCACGTGAGGTGTTGTCTTCACAGAGCAGGCCATACAACGGTAGTCCAGTTCTGGGCTTTGCATACTAGAGCCTGCCCTTGCTTCATCACCTGGTCCAGGAGTTCATTACTTTGAACACACCCTTAATTAGATTACAGATGATGCAGGCATGCACTCTGGACAAGCAGATAGATAGAAACATGTCTCACTTATAAAAGTGGTATTTAATGGCTTCTCTATACAGGCTACTTCCAAGACAAAGGGGAAGTCTCATTCTCTATTTTAAAATTTTGGTTGAGCATAGGTTGGAAAAGGTCACCAGCACAGTGATATTTTTTGAGAAGGAAGAATGCCTTGTTTAAGGCTGTGGGGTGAGTACATATTGCTGCTCTTTATATTTGACCGAAGAGGTCTGACTTGGCACAAATCAAGTAAACATATATAACTTAATATTTCATGTTTATTTCAGTTATCCTGCCCTTTGAGTGGAGTCTTAATTTTCTGGGTGGCAAGAGATTTTTCACACACATTTATGAAAGAGAGATTAAAGTAAGACTAAAGAATTCAAAATAAAGCTAAGAATCCCAAAATGAAGTAAAAGAAGCCCGAGAAAAAAAAGGAGTGGATGGTTAGGACACCTGAAGCAGAGGCTTGTGAAGAAAGAAATTTACATTTTAGAACTATTAAATTTAGCTATCACCACGGCCCCTCCATTTGCCCAACATATTTTCTCCAGTCATTGGTAAGTCTCACCCTTTCTTGTAGCCACCCTTCTCCCTCCTTTCTGTGGTCAGTCACTGTCCCTCAAAAGTCTGCTAGTTGCCAAAACATGCATTTAAGCATAGTGTTACAACCACGTGGCCACCCATGCTCGATGGCTCTAATACAGTAACACAAGAGCTGAATGGCAGCCAATAGGGTCCACATGAATCTCAACGGTCTCTGCTGAATGAGAAACAAGAACCTGTTCAGTTACGTAGGATATTTAACATTTTATTATTATTTGTATATAGAGCGGTATAGTAAGAAGAAAAATACAAACCAATAAAGAAAGCAATTATAAAACAAGCAATGATGAAGCTAATAGGTCTTGCTATAGGCCTTGACTTCACTACTAGGCCCGGCCTGCTGACATTCCCAATATATTTGACACCCAGTGGATATGCAGCAGACATCTTATAATGGAGATTTAAAAAGAAAAATAAGAAACTTTATTGCAAGATGGCCATCATGCAGGCACGCTTGCATGGCAGCCAACATACATATCTTTCATTCAGGTAAAACCTAATAAAAGCATAAAAGATAATACAATTTAAAAGTAAGCATCAAATTCAATCCATTAGGTTCCTCTGTCTTATGGCACCTGATAAAAAAGCCACATTGAAGCATATATGGTTATCAAGTAATATGTGCATGCGCAGTAATACAGGTCTAAACTGTTGAAAATGTTTCTTATCCAGGAGAGGGCATATAAAAATCTTACGCAAATGCTTATAAGAAGAGCTCTTTGGAAACTGACACATTTACAAGGTGCAAGATCAAAATCCTTAGGCCAGCCCTTAGGAACAGCAAACAATTGCTGAACCATAATAAACCTAAAACGTGCCATTCAAAAACAATGATTATTAGGCATATTGATCAATAAATACGGTTCAATCAACAAAGTAGTTCTTAACGCTTTATAGGTTTTAACAGTGGTTTTAGCCAAAGCACACAATTCCCTCTCAACTTGTTTCTAAATTGAAAAAGCCTTTTTAGTCCAGGCTATATCCACTTTAACAAAATTGTTGGGGGAATCGAATATATTAGACGTACCAAATTTGTAAAACAGATCTTTATATAGCTTAGCTAAGTGATTCTCGAAACTTGATCTAAACAAAGACAATCTTTTAGAATTAAGTGATTTAACTCCGTTCTTGATTTGATCACACAAAAAGCCATAAGAGCAATGGGTTCAGCTGTGGGACATCTGTCAAATAGCCTTGACTCAGTTCCTACTAAACTGCAAACGTGGCTGAGCTTGGAGGAAGTGATAATTGCCTTCTCATGAACTTGTTTTCAACAGTTTGCAAAGCTGAAGTGGTCCAATACTGCCAAAAGAGGCTATGGAAACACAGTTGGCCTTACACATTTTTAACACTGCCTCTATTGACTTGTGTTCCAACCTAGAAACAAAATCAAAAACAGAACAATTCTCCAGGCAAAACATGCATTCTGGATAGTAAAAAAGAGGACCAACAATTTAAAGATCCAAATACCAGCCCTAAATCAGGAAACGACTCCACATTGCTGATAAAGTTTTCCTTAATTAAAATAAGCTCTAGATTTGGTCGATTTAGGGCAAAACATGAGATTTCTTAAAATTAGTACTTAGATCCAGGCTGTCCATGACACTCACACTAGTGGCATATCTTGCCCTTGATCAACCAAAAGCAGTTCTAAGTGTTTAATATGTAAAGTGCATAAAGTGGTGACAAAATGCAATCCTGATGAACACCACACCAGGTTTTAGAAAAACAAATATCAGCACCTTCGCTACCGTCATCATACCTTACAGAAGCTGTCAAGTTCTGAAGCAAGTTGAGCAAAAGATAGACAAAGCTTGTCTCAGCCCACATATTGCTCAACATAACCTACTGTTTGTCCCTGTTGAATGTATCGAAGGTTGAGCCGAGTTCATAAGCACCAAGTTTATGATTCCTGCATGCCCACAGTACAGTTTATAATAATCAAAGCAGTACCAATGCCAGGTCTAAAGCCATACTGAACATCTGTGATGTTCATTAGCCCATGTCATCAGCCTATTCAAGGCGATCCGTCCTATAATCTTTTCTACAGAGTCAATTAATATGGATATTAACAACAGGGATCGTCTTTACTTCCCTTATTAAAGACAGGCACAATCACAGATGGAGACCAAGAAACTGGGACATAATTTCTAAAAGCCTTGTTGATGTATAAAGTAATTTAGGGGCCAAAAGCTCTATATTAGACTTAAACAAGTCACAGCTACCGCATAGGAGCCCTCAGCCTTATTGACTGATAATGTGTTGACTGCATCCACAAGGAGATCTACACCTGTAAGCAAATGAGGACTTGGATTCTCAATTACAGACTTGAGCGCATTATAGATTGCTTAAAAATGCCTAACCCAAATACTAGGAGAGATATGTGGGTGTAACAAGGGCTTTGCTGTTTCACTAAACAATGGGTAATTAACAATTCCCCCAACTATTGAACTATCCCTCCAACTACTGGCATAGAAAAGTTGTTCCCAGGCCTCCTGACAAACATTTTTTTTCTATTTGAGTATTGTTTTATACACTATATGGCAGAAGGCTACTATTGATGCACATCTTGGTTTTCTTTTTTAGGGTCTCAATCAAATCACAGTGGACCTTATAACGTGAATGGTCAAACTATCTGACTATTAACTCGTGAGGATTTCCTCGGACTAGTCAACATTTACTTAACTTTGGCACAAATAAGACTCATGAGTTACCTATTAATTAATCTAGAAGTCCATCTGAAAACACTTTAAAACTGGAGGAGCACTCCTAAATAAAACAGAATTAAAAAAAATTGTCAAAACTTTTGCCCACTTAATTCTGCGGGCTTGGTCATGTATAGTCTCCATAAAGGAATAAATGGTAGAATTACATTTCAGGTTCTGTGCGAAAGTGGCAGTCGAAAGACTATTATTGATAAGGGCAGCCCATTGAACCTCATGACTTTAGTGGGTGGAGCACAGAAGGAGAAACAAAAATGAAATCTATTATTGTATAATTCCCTCTGTCCGTAAAGGTCAGAATACCAGAATGAGACCCAGGATCTACACTCAAATTCAATAAAAATGAAAGATTAAAGACATGGATAAAAGATTTCATCAATTCACCCTGGACTGTGTGTTTAAATTGCAAACCAATGAATGCGCACTCTCATAGAATGTGTTATCCATACGGCAATAAGGAGTACAAAGATGCAAATAAAAATCACCCACCAGCATTAACGGAGTTTAAACGGTGTTATAAATAGCATGGCTCTCCAAGAAACCTTTAAGGAAAATGACGGGATCATGTACGCTTTGCAAATGATTAGAATTATAAAAATGAACAATTAATCTACACTAGTAAGAGAAGAGTAATAAAACCACCGCAAGGTTAGAGGAACATGTATCAAGCAGTTCAATGTTTCTGTTTACGCACAAAGTAATTAGTATGAGTAAGCCGCCCTTAGCCTTCACTGAAGCGGAAGGAAAAGCAGGGACTGAGAAAAAGTTAAAACCTATTAAAAAAAAATTGCCCACATCCTAAATTTCTTGAAAGCAAATGATGTTGAGTATGTTTAAAAAGTTACACTAATTTACATCATTTATTTTCCCTGCCAAACCCACGTTATTCCAATTTAGAATAAAGTGGGGCTACATCCAGGGTAAGGCCCACGTAAAAACTAGTAAATTACGACAGTCAATCATGATTGTACAAGCTGCTTAAAGGATCTCACCTAATAAGAGTGAGAACATTACAGACAGCTTTACTTGTTGTGCTTTGTGCAGAATTTGTCAATAGTACGGGACACGACCGAAGACCAGATATATTACATGGCTTTTTTTTTTTTTAAATAAAAGAAGTCCAGGCCGTAACACACTGATGTGCTCTCAGCTGTAAGGAAATCTCAGATAAACTGCCAGCCATTGTTGCACTATTAATATCGACCACAATGCAATCGCCTGCATAACCCTTAGGGCCCCTCCCCACCCATGAGACTCTCCTGACCACATTAATTTGTATAAACAGTTGTGAGCCATACCATAGTGGCCCATCTATCCAATGTACAACCTTATTTTTTCAATTGTATAAAATGTTCATAAGACTTACCTTTAAGAGGTGGAACCTTTAACAGAACCAGAATAAAAGACGTGACGGCGCAGAGGATGAACTAGAAATATCCGTGAATCCACATCCAGCTATCTCTTGGGAATTAATATGGGCCGAATGTCACACCATAGGCCCGTTCAAGCGTTGTGCATTTGCATGCTGTGCTCTATAGATAGAGGTCTGGCAGTTTTATGAACTCTATGTAAGGCAGACTCCACACTTTTATCCCCCAGGTGTCATCAAAACTAGAAAAGCGATTAAGAGGCCGGGAGGGAGCAGATCTGTATACCAGACTTAATATGACAAAGCCTATCAATATCATTAGTTACAACCTGTGTTAAAGGAGCAACTAAATTAGCAGAAGATACAACAACCTACAAGAGATCTGAAATACCATTTTCAATAATAGTTAATTCATGATTATATGAATTGAAAAAGTACAAGGATTTCCAGTCTCTTAAAAAGTTTTATCAGATAAAATGTCCAAGGATATCTGTGCATGCTTGAAGACCTCCACAACCTCCTCCAACGACTTACCCGCCCCAGTTTTTACAGTATCATCTGACTTCCTTTTCTTCTTCACTGGTGTTAGGTAACAGCCCATCCACATGTATGCGGTTAATGAACTACCACCTTAGTCACATTCATATCACAAGCAGACCTTGCATTAGAATTAAATATACATTTCTTAGGCCACCCATGTTTTGGGACACTGCATTAACTGGAGTGGCAGCTTTAACATTTACTGAAACACCCCAGCAGAAAAATAAAAGAAGACATCATTGTGGAGGGATTACAGGAGCAATTAAAATTATTGCTGATCGATTAGACTCATGCCTACCCATTCTAAAGCAGGTTTGATCACAGACTCAAGAAGGAGTGGCCCAGTACGGTCTCTATCAGCTGCAGACAGGCCCACGCTCGCCCCGATGTTTGCCCGGCCGTACTTTCACACATGCTGCACTATCTGGCACTTAGCCCCTCCTTTCACCAGGCAGGATGATGGTCCCTGTAGTGCACCGGGAGGGGGGGGGGGGGGGGGGGGGGGGAAGAGAAAGAAAGAGAAAGAGAAAAAAAGAAAAAGAGAAAGAGAGAGGTCCCACGGCTGCACTAAGTAGCACTTGGACCCTCCTCTCACCAGGCAGGGTGATGGTCCCTGAATTGGTCCAGAAGGCAGGGAGAGACCAAAGATGCATGTCATCTAGCCCTAGCGCAGCCCACCAATGACTGTGAAGCAAATCAACAAGCATTGGTAAAGACAACATATGAGTGTACCAACGCAAGAGAGAAGAGAGGGCAATGGTAGGGGCAGCTGTGGCAACATATTGCACTCGGTATGAAGGGTTGGTTTGGGCGGCAAAGCAGTGGAGATAACACGGTACTACTTCAACACCAGTGAAACCTTCCTAGAAGACCCATGGTGTTAACAGCACGCCCAGCAATCAAATGGCAAAACCTAAAAAAATAAAACAAGCAACAGCCAATGGCTGAAAGAAGCTGGCCAAAAGGCTACTCCCTATTACTTTATACATATATATATGTCAGCACTGGAAACATGAGATCGCGAGCAAAACATAACAAAATTAAAGATGTTTTCAAAAAGGCGCACCTACCACCAATGCCAAGAATTTAAAACTTTCCCTAACCCATTTCTCAATACATTTGGACACCTACATTGGAACTTCTGTAACAACTATTGTAAAGTTGAGGGTTAGGGGACACCGTTCATATTTGGGCATGAACCAAATTTTTAAAGGCAGCCCTGACCAAACAGAAAGAGCACTGTTATGTCTCTTTGACGTTCTGCACATTAAATTAGTTCACAAGCAATGTGCAGAAGCTCAGAGAGACGTGCATAAACTTAAACTAGTCCCTGGCTTCTGACGTCTTAAGCAAATGCCTCGACACTAACAGATCTTTGCAATTACTTGTAGTGCAAAAAAACACTGAGTTGTCAAGTACTTTCAGCTTTGCCTCGCAATATTGTAAGTGCCCTTCTACGGAAGACGATATATCAGCAGGATTCCTTTAAAAAAAAAGCTAATTTGATGCAGACGTTAATTGGGGTAATTGACTAATAGTAACAGACTCGTTCAGCCACACAGCAACCGTATGGCTCTAATTACTTGACTGCACTTGCTCTGATATTTTCAACAATGTATTAATCATGTGTATACCAGTTAAGAAAATACTGACTGACGTTGTTCATTCTAATAAAATCAATAAATACACTGTGGATCATACTCTAAACCTATGTTTTTCATCCTGCTACTCCTCACCCGGATAAGTTACGTTCTGATCCTAATGTGCTTGAAAGCGACCATTGTGCACTCCATCAATACCCCAAAAAAGCTGGCTATCGCAATTATTAGGTCCCCATTTGCACACCATTCCGTTTTTTCAGGCCTCGCGAGGGCGGGAGGTTAATGTATCATGGCATGAAAGGCATTTACCGAAAAAAATTGCGGAGAGTCAACCGTTTCTACATAATGCAAGGCATGTCATCTGGAAACACAGTTGGACTTACACATTGTTAACACAGCCTCTGTTTACTTGTGTTCCAACCTAGAAGCAAAATCAAAAACAGAACAATTCTCCAGGCAAAACATGCCTTCTGGATAGTAAAAAAAGACCAACTATTTAAAGAATCAAATACCAGCCCTAAATCAGGGAACGACTCCACCTTGCTGATAAAGCTTTCCTTAATTGAAATAAGCTCTAGATTTGGTCGTTTTAGGGCAAAACATCATTAAATTTGATTTCTTAAAATTAGTACTCAGATCCAGGCTGTCCATGAACCTCACACTAGTGGCATATCTTGCCCTTGATCAACCAAAAGCAGTTCTAAGTGTTTAATATGTAAAGTGCATAAAGTGGTGACAAAATGCAATCCTGATGAACACCACACCACGTTTTAGAAAAACAAATATCAGCACCTTCGCTACCGTCATCATACCTTACAGAAGCTGTCAAGTTCTGATGCAAGTTGAGCAAAAGACAGACAAAGCTTGCCTCGGCCCCCATATTGCTCAACATGGCCCAATGTTTGTCCCTGTTGACTGTATCGAAGGTTGAGCCGAGTTCATAAGCACCAAGTTTATGATTCCTGCATGCCCACAGTACAGTTTATAATAATCAGAGCAGTACCAACGCCAGGTCTAAAGCCATACTGAACATCTGAGATGTTCATTAGCCCATGTCATCAGCCTATTCAAGGCGATCCGTCCTATAATCTTTACCACAGAGTACATTAACAATATGGATATTAACAACAGGGATCGTCTTTACTTCCATTATTAAAGACAGGCACAATCACAGATGTAGACCGTGAAACTGGGACATCATTTCTAAAAGCCTTGTTGATGTATAAAGTAATTTAAGGGGCCAAAAGCTCTATATTAGACTTAAACATGTCACTGCTACCGCATAGGAGCCCTCAGCCTTATTGACTGATAATGTGTTGACTACATCCACAAGGAGATCTACACCTGTAAGCAAATGATGGCTTGGATTCTCAATTACAGACTTAGGCGCTTTATATATTGCTTAAAAATGCCTAACCCAAGTACTAGGAGAGTGTAACAAGGGCCTTGCTTTTTCACTGAACAATGGGTAATTAACAATTGCCCCAAAATATTGAGCTATCCCTCCAACTACTGGCATAGATAAGTTGTTCCCAGGCCTCCTGACAAACATTTTTTTCTTTTTGAGTGTTGTTTTATACATTATACGGAAGGAGGCTACTATTGATGCATATCTTGGTTTTCTCTTTAGGGTGTCTATCAAATCACAGTGGACCTTATAACATCAATGGTCAAACTATTTCACTATTAACTTGTGAGGATTTCCTCGGGCTAGTCAAAATTGACTTAACTTTGGCACAAATAAGACTCATAAGAGTTACCTATTAATTCATCTAGAAGGCGGTCATATAAAAAGACTTTAAAACTGGAGGAGCACTCCTAAATAAAACAGAATACAAAAAAATCCGTCAAAACTTTTGCCCACTTTATTCTGCGGGCTTGGTCATGTATAGTCTCCATAAAGGAATAAATGGGAGAATTACATTTCAGGTTCCATACGAAAGTGGCAGTTGAAAGACTATTATTGATAAGGGCAGCCCATTGAACCTCATGACTTTAGTGGGTGGAGCACAGTAGGAGTCTCAGGACTATAGATCAATATCCTTCTAATATCTGAAAACGACTGCATGTGTTAACTAGCAACGATGCGTTTTTCAAGATAGGACACTCAAAAGTGGAATATCAGTGTGTTAGCCACAGAGTTTGACATCAGAAGTAACCTTGATCCCCTGTAGTTCCTTCATAAGGATGCGCTCTCTGCTGTGCCGCGACCCTAGGCCCACAGACATTGTAACTGCTGAATACAGCCAAACACTCCACGGGAAACAGTCGGGGAAAATGAGGACTTACTTGGGGCACCGAAAGAATGATACCAAGCAAACACCCAACAATATACTCTTATTTCTAAACACATTTTACCATCTACATACATAAACATACTGTCTCCTCTCCTGGATGAAACATGAATTACTTTACCAGAAGCTTGCTGTTTTCCTTTGAAGCGTCTGATCCATCGGAGAACCCAGCCCTTATAACCGTAAAGCAGGAAAACTCTAAGAAAATAATCAGAAGAAATACCAGGAACATCCCTAAGACCAACACATAACTAAGAGTTATAAACAGCTATTCTGGTAGGCAAAAACACTGAGGAACAAGTGCAGGCCCTTAAAAAGAGGTCCTCAAGCTTCTTAATACCAGGCCACTCTTTGCATACAAGAAACAAGCACTGTCAAAACAATAAGTCTTGCCTATGAGATCTACTGGCTTTGGTAATGCTGTGTAGCCATGCTGTGCACCAGGGCGAATGCTACGCAGTGTAGCTAAAGATAATTTAAAATTGCCCTATGATGCAGCAAGGGCAAATGCATTTTTTAGCCCAACAGCCCTGGATGCATCACAGTTCTTTTTCAGCAATGCGGCAACACAGCGTAGCTACAAATTATTGCCAACGTTGCCAATGCCCATACTAAGCAGAATGAGCAAAAGACAATAGTCAAAGTCGAGAACTATTGGCTTTGACAATGCTTGTTATGTCTCAGCACAACACCCCTGTGATTCTGAACAAATCAGTTACTCTCCCCTTGTGTGAAAAAGAAATAAGAAATGTTAATGGGACACCCTGGTTAAATCGTTCTTGTAATGCTGGACACCATCAACTACCAGATGCTTTTAGAAAGGGTGTTAACAGCTCTATAACACCAGCTGTACCATGGCTCGGATGCTTTCTGAGTATCATGATTCTGCAAAGTAAACTTGTTATGACTAACACTGCTGAGTTTAACACGGACATTTCAAGCGTTCCTCACACACCCAACATTCTGAACCATCTTCTCACTGCTAAAAGATCTTACATTATTTGCAAGTCGTTCATGATCCAGAAGCATATTAAATCTTTGCCTTCCAAATATATTTGAATTTAGATCATTATAGCTTAACGTTAGCAAAACTGTGGTAATTTACTTCTGCTGGAAACACAGCCACTCGGACACCTGTCTTTTTTCAGTGGATCACTACCAAAAGCATTCATAATCAGAAAGGTAAGGGTCCTAACTAAACAGACATTGCCTATGTTCCTTGAGTCCGGTAAGTGCACAAAAACTCATTTTACTGCTTTTTAATGGCAAATAAGGTTTAACTACTACATTAAATAGCACCACATCAGCAATATAAGCAACGATTGTCCTCCATCATCTCGAAATCGCTCAGAATGCCACAGTGAGAAATAATTGCGGGAAAGGGACATGAGGTAATCTCTTATGACCATACAGCCTTGCACTACTTCCAGGGCCCCCAGCATTTCAATTTTAAATGTTCTGCCTTACTACACTTGTAATAGTTCCAAAAGCTGGTCCATAATACACTTGCCATAGTTCCAAAACCTGGTCCTGTGGTCCGCCACAGAAGATAAATTAAAGCTAAAGGCTTATACTTTACAGTCCCGAACTGTAAGTTAAAATGAAAATTAGTAAGTGTAAGCACTGATGTTTTGACCAGCTGAGACGTGGTATCCACTCTCGACCTAAGCGTCACCCGATCCCATACAAGTCACTAAGATTACGCTGTTCCAATTTATACTGGCAGTTCATGTGTCATTTAGCAATATAAGTAGCATATCTCGCTCAAAACACAGAGCTCGCTATCGGGGGCGGTGAGAGAGACAATAGTAACACGTGACTCATTAATGGTACCAGCAAGTAATGTGGTGCCAATAAGCCATCGAGAGCACTTTCGTATACAGAGGTCAGTTAATCCGAGTTCATGTGATAAAGGATATTCTGTGACTAAAAAATGGGCAATGATGCACATGCCTGGGCTAGATGTGCGACAACAGGGCATGATTCGCGGACAGAGTGGTGGGGTGTCTGGGTAAAATCAGGGGAACGGGGCATTGCTTGAGACGGGCGAGGAGAGTGGGGGCATGCTAAAGTCGAGATGGACAATAAGTCCAACAGCGCACACACTCCCAGACCTCTCTCTTCCCCGCTAATTTCTGACCGTTCATGGTTTCTCCGCTCAGTTCGCTACCTGGTTAAGTTCATTCTCCGCGGTTATCCGTAACTTGGGGTCTATGGTGCCCTTCAGCGCCTGGATGATCCGGTTTGGGTCCATGGTGACGGAAATCTTCCTGACCTGTGACCTCTGACAGAAGGCCAAGAGACCGATCACCTGCGTACTAACAGTGGCCCGGGAACACAGTCAGACTCACCGGCTTACGACACCTGCGACAACAAACCGCAAAGCGCGCGTATGAGCAGCGCTTTACGGTCGAAGCGTAGCCGGCGGCTGACATGTTGTACGGATAACGCACCTTCAAGGCGGCTATGTGTTGCAGAAGTGGTGTCTTATGAGTGTAAGGAATGCGTCTGTCATCAGGGGCAGCCATGCTGTACGGACCGTTAGGGATTTAGAAGACGAGTCAAAACAAAGAGCTATTCGTCATCATCGGCGTCAACTCTCAGTCTTACTATGAAAATATCCCTTATTTACATTTTTTTTTTTAGTTTTCCACTTGCATCGCGTTCAACATCTTTACTGCCTATACAGTATAAAATGTTCTAGCATTCGCGACAAATAATTTTTAATTCTATTAAGGACATGAAGGGGAGGATGATGCTTCCCTTTCTAGGCTTTATTTTTTTCAGCAGCCAATCACAATAACGTTGAAAAAACACTACATTTCCCAACAAACCATCTCAGTCACATGATCAAACACAGAGCTGAACCAATATATCCTCCGGACTGTAGGTATTCTTCATGATTCTTTGCTCCGTGCCAGGGACAAGAACCAACCAAAAGCAAACAAGTCTAGAACTCAAAACTGGGAAACACCGACCCAACTTTAAGAACGTATAGTCATCAGTTCCTGAACGCAGAAACTCCTGAGAGGAAAACGAAAGACATCAAGTTCCATTTGATTCCCAGAAACCAAGGCAAACGGGTGATGCTCCGATCATTTGTCCTCTTTTCCAGAGGATGTAGAGACACCAGGTCTTGAACACAGATTACTCCTGTTCCGATCACTTGTCATCTTGCCCTATAAAGAAGAAAAATACTGAGCCTTAAACTCTATTTTGTTCTCATCAAAACCATTAATCAATTTCACAGGATTCAGGAGGGCAACACATGAAACATCAATAAATGTAATTTCATTGTACATTGTATAACATATGCAAAGAGGGTTTATCTTATACAGGTGGGATATTCTTGCCTCCGTGTCCTTAATGGAATTGAAAATTCTTTGTCGCGAATGCTAGGAAACGTAGATTTTCCTAGTAATTTATGAAGGAAAGTCTTAATTTTTATTAAAGAGACAGAGGCGAGTATTATACTATTCTTTTCTTGTTTTATTCAATAGCAGCAGTCAAGAAAAAAGAACTACAAATCCCAGAAAGGAAAATGAAACATGGCCAATGGGAGAAAACGAGTAGTCCATGTATATGCACCAATCATAGCACAGTGTTCCCCTAAATACTCATCTTGACCGTGAACAGCCATCTTTTCTTGCGCAAGGGTTCGAAAGTAAAAAACAAATGAAAAATAGAGCAAATAATGCAAATTGCCATAACTAAAGCCAAGAGGCCTTGAACAAACTTCAGGAACAGAGACTTGGAGCAGGCGAAAAGGAAGTCGTCTGGATGCAGAAGGTAATGTTGAGAATCTGGAGGTGCAGGAAGAGTCAACCGTAGGCTCACCGGAAGGAGATGATCAGGATGATGTTTGTGAAGGAGTAGAAGTTGCTGAGAGGGAGAGAAAAAACAAAATATCAAGATATGTTGAGGCGGGATAATACTCGCCTCTGTGTCTTTAACAAAATTAAGACTTTCCTTCATAAATTACTAGGAACATCTACATTTTATGGCAAGACCGGAGGCTCCTATTATGCTAGTTTAAAGCAAATTAATCACAGTTAACGAGGCATGTTGAACTGGCTTACAATAAAATACTTTAAACACATTGGCCCTCATTACAACATTGGCAGCAAAAGCCGTTTACCGCCGTGCAGAAGACTGCCAACACACCGCGGCGGCAGCGGAATTCCGCCATGGTCATACTGACCCACTGCTCGGAATCCGCCAAAATTCAGAGACCCACACAAGTCCGCCACACCAAAGGTCAGTGATAAACTGGTGAAAACAAAATCGACACCATCAAGCCAACAGAAATACGCCCACACTATCACGACACACGAATCCACGCGGCGGTCTTTCAACCGCGGTATTCCATTGGTGGTACAGACCACCACGCTCAAAATACACACACATATACAAAACACAACCACATTGGACAATTCGAAATACACACACCTGATACACATACACACACCACTCCCACACACCCAATACAATATAAAACACACACCCACATCACCCACAAACCCCTATGACAAAATTACTGAAAGAAGGCCATAGAGAGACACAACAAACTACTACCAAGCATCCACAGGCACACAATATCATCACCCACATAACTTCCATGCATCTCACACAACACACCACTGAATATCACCCCACTTATCACAACACACACCACCCCACACATCACCCACACCACCCCATGGCACGGCAAAGACACCACAGGTTCTCTGAGGAGGAGCTCAGGGTCATGGTGGAGGAAATCATCCAGGTAGAGCTACAGCTATTCAGATCACAGGTGCAGCACACCTCCATAGCTAGGAAGATGGAGCTATGGCGCAGAATAGTGGACAGGGTTAACACAGTGGGACAGCACCCAAGAAATAGGGATGACATCAGGAAGAGGTGGAACGACCTACAGGGGAAGGTGCGTTCCGTGGTCTCTAGACACCACCTTGCGGTTCAGCGGACTGGCGACGGACCCCCACCTCCTCCCCCACAACTAACAACATGGGAGGAGCAAGTCTTGGTGATTCTGCATCCTGAGGGCCTCGCAGGAGTAGATGGAGGAATGGACTCTGGTAAGTCAACTCTTAACTATTACAACCCCCACCCTACTTGCATGCTTTCACATACCCCCACCATCACCCCATCGCTCCAACTCCTCACAAATGTCCCAACATCACAAACCACACCAAGCCCTGCATGCAACAACAAAGCATGGACACCCATCACCAAAGCATGGCCACTGCACCTTCCCATACACCCCCCCTAAACCACCATCACACGAGGTCCCACACAGGAATGCAAGCACTGGGGTACACAGTCACCCACCCATTGCACACCATGGCACACACAGATGTAATAAACATCCTTTAATACCCCTGCAGGACCCCTATCCAACGTCACCGGACAGGAGGGTCCACACATGTCCACACCACCAACAGAAGAGGCCCACAGTGATTACAGCAGCTCTGTCCAACTGGATTCAGATGACCAGCCCGGCCCATCGGGGACCTCTGGACAGTCGGTTCCCCTGACACAGTCACAGGCCACCACTGAGCTTCCCCCCTCTGGAAACACCAGCACAGCACCCACCCAGCGGGCCCATACCTCTGTCCCCAGGACACGTCAAGCAGCAGTGTGTCCACCACTACAGGGAACCCAGGCTAACCCACCACCCCAACAACAACAGGGACCTGGGTGCAGTGGCAGTGGGCACATGGTCCAGGGGACGGAGGCCCAGGAACACAGGGGAATTGGGAGGGCTGCTGTGCGACAGGGGGAGGACATGCCAAGGGAACCCACTCTCCACGAGGCCCTCTCCAACATCATGGGAGCCTACCACCATTCCCAGGAGACGATGGCAACGGTACTGGCCAAGTTTCAGGAGACCCACCGGCTGCAGGAGGAACAGTATTTGGTCTTCAGGGAGGAACTCAGATCCATCAGTTCCACCCTGGGCACCATCGTAGGGGTGCTGAAGGAAGTCCTCAACACCAGGAGGGACACTGTGGCACAAGGGGCCCCTGACACTAGCCTGGACGATGAACTGCCCACCACCTCCACCGGCGCTAGTGGACAGGAGGCACAGCCACAGGACCACCACACCAGCACCCCACCCCCTGCAGAGGGAGAACCACCCCGCAAACGGTCCCTGAGATCCAGGACAAAGACACAGAACGATGCCAAGACCCCCGCCAAGAAATGAGACCACCCTGAATGTCATCCTTCTGTCCCACCTTGTCACCCTGTCTATCCTCAAACTGCCCCAGCTCCACTTGCCCATTTGGGCAATGCACCTGTGAGACTAATAGACTGGACTCTGCCATGGACATTCCTCCACCATCACCCCTCACCATTTTACAACCCCCTCCAATATTGAGCACTGAAATAAACACAGAAAAAGCACAAAACAATCTGGAGTCTGTCTGCGATTTCAAAATAGTGTATTAGCAATTACAGTGTCAAATGCTCTTTCAATTGTAATGTCAACATACCTATGTCACACAGCTCTAGTCCATGAGGAAACAAAGCAGATGTCACACAGTGGGACCCACATCTGTGAAATCGTAAGGGAAAGTGACGACTCAGTGACCATAAACGGGGTGAAAACGACAGAAAGTACAGAGGTAGTAGTGTTAAAGTACATGTAGTAGGCAGGTTTGTATTCTTACCTGTGTCTCACTGGAAGTATTGCAGGATAACCGAGTTCCTGTTGTCGATGTCCTCTTCTTCTGCTTCCTCGTCTTCACTGTCCACAGGCTTCACAGCTGCCCCTACACCTCCATCTGGACCATCCTCCTGCAGAAAAGGCACCTGTAGTCGCAAAGCAAAGTTGTGAAGCATACAGCAGGCCACGATGATCTGGCACACCTTCTTTGGTGAGTAGAATAGGGATCCACTAATCATATGGAGGCACCTGAACCTGGCCTTCAGGAGGCCGAAGGTCCGCTCTATAATCCTCCGAGTCCGCCCATTGGGCTCATTGTAGCGTTCCTCTGCCCTTGTCCTGGGATTCCTCACTGGGGTCAATAGCCATGACAGGTTGGGGTAACCAGAGTTACCTGCAAATGGCAAGGGACAATGGTTAGACACACACTAACATGTAGGGATATCCCCAGACTCAGACAACCATTTCCACTGACTTGCTTCCAGGTGTTCACCTAATAGCCACACACGGTGCCTCTGGAGTTGACCCATCACATAAGGGATGCTGCTATTCCGCAGGATGTAAGCGTCATGCACTGAGTCAGGGAATTTGGCATTCACATGGGAGATGTACTGGTCCGCCAAACACACCATCTGCACATTCATCGAATGATAACTCTTCCGGTTTCTGTACACCTGTTCACTCCTGCGGGGGGGGGGGGTACCAAAGCCACATGTGTCCCATCAATGGCACCTATGATGTTGGGGATATGTCCCAGGGCATAGAAATCACCTTTCACTGTAGGCAAATCCTCCACCTGAGGGAAAACGAATTAGCTCCGCATGTGTTTCAGCAGGGCAGACAACACTCTGGACAACACGTTGGAAAACATAGGCTGGGACAACCCTGACTCTATGGCCACTGTTGTTTGAAATGACCCACTTGCAAGGAAATGGAGTACTGACAGCAGCTGCACTAGAGGGGGGATTCCTGTGGGATGGCGGATAGCTGACATCAGTTCTGGCTCCAGCTGGGCACACAGTTCCAGGATTGTGGCACGATCAAGCCTGTAGGTGATGATCACGTCTTTCCTCCATTGTCGACAGGTCCACCAGCGGTCTGTACACCGGAGGATGCCGCCATCTCCTCACATATCCCAGCGGACGGTGCCTATGAAGGACAACAGCGAGCACAGAGTCAACCAACTCAGAGGTACGTACTCACAGCTTACACAGAGCACAAATCATAATCCGAAATTTGGCCTGTATGAGTGTTGCGGCAAGGCCTAGGTATGTGTGACACAGTTAAAAATTAAGCAATGTGGGCCCCTGAAATGGTGGCTGCCTGACCTGTTAAGTGGGACAATGGGATGTGAGGTAACTGCGCTGGCGTTGTACTCCGTCGTGGTAGGCGGTCGAAGACCGCGGCGCAATTCTGCATTGGTTAACATTGGACCCTATGGGTCCCAGGTGCCAATGACGATGTACACCGCCGCGGACGTGACCGCCATTTTCTATCTGTTCAATCACTTGATACCTGATCTTTGACAGGAGAGGACCTACACTGCAAGTGCTGCTGTGACCTCAGTCTGGAAGAGACAATGGCTCGTGCGTCTGGGGAAAGGACCCCTGCTTTCACATCGGAGGAGTTGGAGAAACTCGTGGATGGGGTCCTCCCCCAGTACACGCTACTCTACGGTCCTCCAGACAAACAGGTAAGTACACTGGGAGCATGCTGTATGGGCTATGCCTGTGTGGAGTGGGGTGGATGAAAGATGGTGGGGGAGACTGAGGCGTGCATGAAACGACGGTGAGTGCATGTGCCACATGGCAAGTGTAGGGATGGGGGCCAATGACTGTGACGGTGCAATTGGTAATAACTTTCCTTTTTCCCCTGTACAATTCATGTATGTCAGCCCCCACCAGAAGAAGGACATCTGGCGTGCCATCGCCAAGGACGTCCAGACCCTGGGGGTCTATCACAGACAGAGCACCCAATGCCGTAAGACATGGGAGGACATTCGCCGCTGGAGCAAGAAGACGGCGGAGGCCCAGCTGGGGATGGCCTCCCAACATGAGAGGGGTGCCCGTCGCACCATGACCCCCCTGATGTTCAGGATCCTGGCGGTGGCGTACCCAGAGTTGGATGGGCGCTTGAGGGCATCACAGCAGCCACAAGGGGGTGAGTACACTCTCATTCAGCTGATTTTGCGTGCAGTGGAGGTGTCTGAGTGGGGGAAGTGGGCTGTGGGTTTCCCTAGGCCAGGGCAAGTGTGCTAGTTAGGTCCCCTTTTTCTGGCAGACCCTGTGGCACCCCACCCCACCTGTGGACAGTGCCAAGTACACCTAGTCAGGCTCCTGTGACATCCATGTGTGCAGATGTCGGCCATAGCCTTGTAGGCCATGTCCCAGGGATTAAACAGTGGACCCCAAGAGCGCGGCGTAGTGCAGGGGGCTTCTGTGTCTGTCGTGTCCGCCAACGGTAGCGGTAATGCATGCACTCAACATGTATTTCTTCTGTCGTTCCCCCTCTTTTTGTGGTCTCCATGTTCTTGTGTGCATTAGCACCATCAGGCGGAGGAGCAGTGGCACCGGACCAGGAGGGAGCTGCATCCCACATGGCCCTGGAGGGCGAGACTACGGACACAGAATTCACCAGAGGGCGAGGGGAGCTCCACGGCGGGGACAGGAGCTGACACCAGTGATACAGACTCGTCCTCTGATGGGAGCTCCCTTGTGGTGGCGGCCACATCTGTGCCCCCGCATCTACAGGTACAGCCGCCACCCTCCCTACCAGCACCGCCCTCCCAGCAGCCCCTCAGCCTTCGCCCCGTGCCCGTCACCCAGGAGGGTGGGCATCACCTTCGCCCCAGGCACCTCAGGCCCTGCCCCAGTCACCCCTGCTGCCCTCAGTGAGGAGGCCATTGACCTCCTCAGGTCCCTCACTGTTGGGCAGTCTACCATTTTGAATGCCATCCAGGGTGTAGAGAGGTAGTTGCAACAAACAAATGCATTCCTGGAGGGCATTCATTCTGGTCAGGCAGCCCTTCAGCGAGCTTTTCAGACTCTGGCCTCAGCACTGATGGCAGCTATTGTCCCTGTCTCTAGCCTCCCCCTCCAACTTCCTCCAACTTCCTCCACCCAGACCCAATCCCCTGTACCTCAGCCTATCCCAAGCACACCATCAGATCAACATGCACACACGTCAACACACAAGGGAAGCTCAGGCAAACATAAGCACCACACATCGCACAGGCACTCACGCAAGCATCACACACATACAGACACACCAACATCCACTGCCTCCACTGTGTCCCCCTCCTCCTCGTCTCCCTCCTCCCTCCCAGTCTCGTCTCCACTCCACACCTGCATGCACTACATCTACAGCCACTACCTCCATCACCAGCACACACACCACCACACCCTGCTCACGTGCAGTCACCACCCCCACTACCATTCACACGTCCCCTGTGTCCTCTCCCAGTGTGTCTGTGACGCCACCTCCCAAGATACACAAACGCAGGCACACACCCATCCAACAGCCATCCTCCTCACGACAGCCTACAGCACATGCACCTTCACCCAAAGTCACCAAATGAACACTTCCTACAACCACAACCTCTTCCTCCACTCCCAAACCCCCTCCAGCTACCCGTCCCAGTGTTCCCAAGAAACTTTTCCTGGCCACCCTTGACCTCTTTCCCTCACCTCACCCACCCCGTCAGTCTCCTAGGGCCCGACTCTCCAGGTCCCAACCTAGCACCTCAGCCACAAAATCTCCGGGACCAGTGGTGCCTGTAGTCACCGGATTCTGGAGTGCACCGGGCAGCAGGGCAGCCAGTGTGGCACGGAGCCACAGCACGGACAGTCCCCCATTTGTCAAGCATCAAAAGTTAGCCAGTGCCCGGCGGGAGAGGGGGAAGACTCCAGCCACCAAAGCCGCTCCCAAGGGAACAGGTGGGAGTGTGGAGTCAGCTGCGACACCTTCCAAGGTGGGGAAGGGGCACAAGAAACTCAGCAAGTCTGGGAAGAGCAGCACGGTGGATAAGACCGCCATCATCCCCGCTGCCCAGGAGACTACCGCCATCAGCCCCGCTGCCCAGGAGACCACCGCCAGCACCAGCCCCGCTGCCCAGGAGGCCACCGCCAGCACCAGCCCCGCTTCCCAGGAGGCCACCGCCATCATCCCCGCTGCCCAGGAGGCCGCCACCAGCCCCGCTGCCCAGGAGGCCACCGCCATCATCCCCGCTGCCCAGGAGGCTACCGCCATCAGCCCCGCTGCCCAGGAGGCTACCGCCATCAGCCCCGCTGCCCAGGAGACCACCGCCAGCACCAGCCCCGCTGCCCAGGAGGCCACCGCCAGCACCAGCCCTGCTTCCCAGGAGGCCACCGCCATCATCCCCGCTGCCCAGGAGGCCGCCACCAGCCCCGCTGCCCAGGAGGCCACCGCCATCATCCCCGCTGCCCAGGAGGCCACCGCCATCATCCCCGCTGCCCAGGAGGCCACCGCCAGCACCAGCCCCACTGTCCAGGAGGCCACCGCCATCATCCCCGCTGCCCAGAAGGCCACCACTGCCCAGGAGGCCACCGCCATCATCCGTGCTGCCCAGGAGGCCACCGCCATCATCCCCGCTGCCCAGGAGGCCACCGCCAGCACCAGCCCCGCTGGGCCAGAAAGGATCGCCAGCACCAAGGACCGCCAGCACCAGCCCCGCTGGGCCAGAAAGGACCGCCAGCACCAGCCCCGCTGGACCAGACAGGACCGCCAGCACCAGCCCCGCTGGGCCAGACAGGACCGCCAGCAGCTGAGTCACTGCCAAGGACCCCGCCGCCACACGCACCGCTGAACAGGACACCACCGCCACAAGCACCGCTGAACAGGACACTGCCGCCACAAGCTCCGCTGAACAGGACACCTCCCCCACAAGCACCGCCGAACAGGAGACCGCCGCCACAAGCACTGCTGAACAGGACACCGCCGCCACAAGCACCGCTGAACAGGACACTGCCACCACAAGCACCACTGAACAGGACACTGCCGCCACAAGCACCGCTGCCAAGGACACCGCCGCAACAAGCACCGCTGGCCCATGAGCGCCAAGGGCACTGACCCTACTGAGTCCGTCACGAGCAGGATGAAGCACTCTGGGCACAAAGCCCCCTCCAGAACCAGTGGAGAAAGACATCCACTACCTCAGTCCTTGGCAGGATGAAGCACTCTGGGCACAAAGCCCCCTCCAGAACCGGTGGAGAAAGCCATCCACTACCTCAGTCCTTGGCAGGATGAGGCACTCTGGGCAACAGGCCCCCTCCAGAACCAGTGCAGAAAGACATCCACTACCTCAGTCCTTGGCAGGATGAAGCACGCTGGGCACCAGGCCCCCTCCAGAACCAGTGGAGAAAGACATCCACTACCTCAGTCCTTGGCAGGATCAAGCACTCTGGGCACAAAGCCCCCTCCTGAACCAGTGGAGAAAGACATCCACTACCTCAGTCCTTGGCAGGATGAAGCACTCTGGGCACAAAGCCCCCTGCAGAACCAGTGGAGACTGTTATCCACTTGAGAGACTGTGGCTTTGCACTCCCCAGGATTGAACAGTGGGCAAACCACCCACTGTAGAGACTTGAGAGACTGTGGCTTTGCACTCCCCAGGATTGAACAGTGGGCAAACCACCCACTGTAGAGACTTGAGAGACTGTGGCTTTGCACTCCCCAGGATTGAACAGTGGGCATGTGTCCCCCTCGTGGATTTGGCATCGTGCACTCAACCGGCTGAGGTGCCCCCGCTTTCCCTTCCCCCTGAGGTGCCTGTTTTATTGCTATCTGATACCCCTGCAGTGTTCTCTCCGTCATGTTCGGGTATTGAGTGTGGGCCTCGCCCATGGCGTGTGGGTCTAGTGTTCCACGGACTTCAATGGAGCACTACCTGGACTACTATTCTTGGTGTATATATTTGTTAGTAGTGTATATATATTTTTGCGTACTGGATTTTAATATATTACAATGGTTACACTCATTTCCTTTTGTCTTTGCATTCTTACGGGGGGTTTGAGGGGGGTGTAACTGTAATGTATCACGATGTATTAGTGCGTGAGTTGTAGTGGGTGAGGGTGGGGGTGTTGCATGTGTGTGTCCCTGTTTTTTCCCTCCCCCTCCCCTGTGTCGTAGGTGCAGTACTCACTGGGGTCTTCGTGCTCCTGGTAGAGGAGCAAGAAGATAAAGGCTGGCAGGATCTGGAGCTCGGGTTCCATGGCGTCCTGATTCCTCGTGGGCGTGTAGAGGTGAGCGGTTTCCCTTCAAAGTCCTGTTTCCGCTGTGTTTTTGTTCGCGGTGAATGCGCCCCGGAAAAGGGGACGGATTGGTAGGTTGTGATACTGTGGGCGGTACATTGTCCTCCGCCTGTCTGTTGGCGGTGACCGCCATGCTGTTTGTTTGTACTGCTGTGGCGGTCAGAGTGTTAAAGTGGCTGTCTTTGTTGGCGGTTTCCGCCACGGTCGTGATTCCATTTTCCAGGGTTGTAATGACCACCATTATCATTGGACCAGTCAGCCGATTTGAGAATGTCTTCCAAACGAGAGCCAGCCCAAAAGGCTTTATAGGCCATAGCACCTCTGGCTGAATGAGCCCCAAAAACTGAGATGTCAACCCCCGCCAGGGACATAACCCACTTAACCCAATGGGTCAGAGTTGGGGAGGAAACAGGCTTAAAAGGTTTCTTGAAAGAAATCAGGAGTTGGGATGCAGAAGAAGATCTCAAATCGGCTGTCTTTTGTTCATATGTTTTTAAGCATTGACCTACACAGTTTAGGCTGGTCAGGAAAATAAGGATAAAAAAACTGTTGACAAATTGGTTTTAGTACGTCTATGAACATTAAATAATACACCTGAAGGAGTAAAATGTCAAGCAGTAATATCCAGTGCTCTAACATCTGAAAGGCGTTTAAGAGAAACAAGGCATAGTAACATAGCAAGTTTAGCCGATAACCTTTTCAAAGAGAGCATAATATTATCTGGCCAAGATAAAAAAAGATTGAAAACAGCATTAACATCCCACAGGGAACTGTACTTTGGAGTAGGAGGATTGGAAAACTTTACTCCCTTCAACAAACAGACTAGAGGGTGTTCGCCAACTGGTTTCCTATTGATGTAAGGATGGGCAGAGGAAATAGCCGACCTGTACAAATTGGTAGTACGATAGGACTTACCTTTTCTTGCTTCAGCTGCAAGGAAATTAACGATAAAAGTTACATCTGCTGAAAGGGGATTGATACGTTTTCCCATACACCAACTATGCCAAAATGGCCAGGCTGATCTGTAGGCTTTCTTAGTACCTGAAGCCCAGGAGTGTGTGATGAAGACTGAAGCCTCTGCCGAAATAGAAGGGATTGGTTGGGAATCCCCGACAAGTTCCATGCTGAGAGGGTGAGAAGATTCTCTAGAATCAAGTTGTGGGGAAGACCAATGATATTGGAGAGGAGGTCTGGAAAGGACTGCAGCACACAAAATAAATTTGTTGCTAACTCCAGTAGGGAAGGAAGCCACACTTGGGATTGCCAAAAGGGGGCTACGAGAACCACCACAGCCTGTTGACGTCTGACCTGGGCTAGAAATCTGCTTATCATAATAAACAGTGGGAAAGCGTAATTGAGGGAGGCTGACCAATCCTGAGAGAAGCATTGAATGCTAGAGCTCAGGGATCTGGTCGCCAACTGAAGAAAAGGGGTAGTTGAGCATTAAGTTGAGATGCAAATAGATCTGTCTGGAAAGGGCCCCATTTGTGAGAAATAGCCTCGAAAATTATGGGATGAAGCCTCCAATCGCTTGAATCTAGGAGGTATCAGGAATGCCAATCAGCCACCATATTAAGGTTGCCCGGCAAATACTCTGCCTGAACCATAATCCTGTTTCAGAGGCAAAATTCCCAAAACGCTTTTGCTAATTCCGCTAAAGGTTTGGATTTTGTGCCTCCCAAATGGTTGATCTAACGGACCGCTGAGATGTTGTCCATTCTGAGAAGAACTGAGCAACAAATCCTGTCTCTGGCTAGGCTTTTTATTGCAAAGGAGCCGGCAAGCATCTCTAAACAGTTGATGCACAACTTTGACTCCTGTAGAGACCATGAGCCTCCAGTCACGATTGGTCCACACCAGGCTCCCCAGTCGGAATGGCTTGCATCGGATTCTAATACTAGATCTGGGGCTGAAGCAAAGATAGTCCTGCCGTTCCAGGCATCTAAATGGTCTATCCACCATTGCAGTTCTGCACGAGATTCCTGATCTAAAATAACGTTGTCTGAATAAGAGAGACCTTTTTGTTGATGACGTATTTTGAGTCTTTGAAGAGCTCTGTAATGGAGCGGACCTGGAAAGAATCGAAGAAGAAAGAAGACCTACTATCCTTGCTAGGGTTATTATGGATATAGTAGATTTGCGTAAGGTTTGAAGAATTTCTGATTTTATGGATTTTACTTTTGCGGAAGGAAGATGAAGGGTGGCTGAGACAGAGTCGACGAGAAACCCTAAGAATTCTAGTCGTTGCACCGGAACCAGAGAAGACTTCTCGATGTTTATGAGAAAACCGAGGTTCGACAGAAGGGAACGGGCTAACTGGAGATGAAACTGAAGAGACGAAACACTCTGATTCATGATAAGGATGTCGTCCAGATAGATAATTAACCTGACTCCTTGGGCTCTGAGAAAAGCCACCACGGTCTCATGAGTTTTGTGAAACACGAAGGAGCTGAAGAAAGGCCGAAAGGAAGAGAGGAAAAATGATAAGACTGGTTTAACCATTGGAATTGTAAGAATTTCCTTGACTCTGGATGCATGGGATCGGTAAGGTGTGCAGCCTGGAGGCCCAAACGAACCATCCAATCGTTCTGCAGAAGAGAATCTCTAAGGTGCAAAATAGTCTCAATTTTTAAATATTGATAGACAACAAAACGGTTGAAGAGTTTTAAGTTGATGACTGGACGCCTTCTTGTTCTTCTTTTGAACAAGGAAAACCGAACTGATGAAACCTGTGGGGTCTAACTGGCAAGGGA
Source organism: Pleurodeles waltl (assembly GCF_031143425.1). Taxonomy (NCBI): domain Eukaryota; kingdom Metazoa; phylum Chordata; class Amphibia; order Caudata; family Salamandridae; genus Pleurodeles; species Pleurodeles waltl. The sequence goes on from NC_090442.1 coordinate 232,210,013, forward strand.
CAATTGTGTGCTTCTGTAGAAGGGATTGGATCTCTGTTGAAATTAGGTTTGTCATTTCTACTGAGAACTTGGGCGGGTGAGGAGACACCTGTTGAACAGGCTTTGAGTAAAGCTCGATAGAATTACCCTGAACAGTGTTTAATACCCATGGATCTGCGGTAATCGACTGCCATTTCTGTAGCAACAACAAAAGACGACCTCCTATAATAGGAAGGCCAGAAGAAGTACTTACTGGTTTGGGATGAGAACCTGGAACCTCTGTTGCGGAAACCGCAACCTTTCTGCGGGTAGAATTGAGGTCTGTATTCTTGGTAGGAGGAATTGAAGGCACCACGGGAACCATGGTTGTTGTAGGAACGGCAGAAAAGTGGTTCCTGCCTCTGCCGGCCCTGGCAAAAACCTGGTTGGTGAACATCTTCTTAAGGGATTGCTGGGCCTTATCCAACAAAGCAAAAGTTGCCACATACTTGCTTAGCTCCTTTATAAAGGAATCCCCAAAAAGGAGACCTTCCCCCTGGATCTGAAGCCACCAGGTTGACAAGTTTGGGGTCAAGCTTTAGAAGGAGACCTTTTCTGCATTCCTGGTGTGTAAGGAAATGCCTTCCTTGGCATGTTTACCCCCTGACCTTTTGCCTTTTGTTGATGCCAGTTATGATTGAAAGTGTGCTGGGACCCTGCTAACCAGGCCCCTGCACCAATGTTCTGTCCCTAAACTGTACCTTTGTTCCCACAATTGGCACAGCCCTGGCACACAGAAAAGTCCCTTGTAAATGGTACCCCTGGTACCAAGGGCCCTGTTGCCAGGGAAGGTCTCTAAGGGCTGCAGCATGTCTTATGCCACCCTGGGAACCCCTCACTCAGCACATGCACACTACCTCACAGCTTGTGTGTGCTGGTGGGGAGAAAATGACTACGTCGACATGGCACTCCCCTCAGAGTGCCATGCCCACCTCACACTGCCTGTGGCATAGGTAAGTCACCCCTCTAGCAGGCCTTACAGCCCTAAGGCAGGGTACACTATATCACAGGTGAGGGCATAGGTGCATGAGCACTATGCCCCTACAGTGTCTAAGCAAAACCTTAGACATTGTCAGTGCAGAGTAGCCATAAAGAGTATAAGGTCTGGGAGTTTATCAAACACGAACTCCACAGTTCCATAATGGCTGCACTGAAATCTGGGAAGTTTGGTATTAAACGTCTCAGCACAATAAATGCACACTGATGCCAGTGTAGGATTTATTTTAAAATACACCCAGAGGACATCTTAGAGATGCCCCCTGAATACCAGTCCGACTCCTAGTGCTAGGCTGACCAGTTTCTACCAGCCTGCCACAACCAGGCGAGTTTCTGGCCACATGGGAAGAGTGCCTTTGTCACTCTGTGGCCAGGAACAAAGCCTGTACTGGGTGGAGGTGCTTCTCACCTCGCCCTGGAGGAACTGTAACACCTGGTGGTGAGCCTCAAAGGCTCATGCCTTTTGGTACAGCACCCCAGGGCATCCCAGCTAGTGGAGATGCCTGCCCCTTCAGCCACTGCCCCCACTTTTGGCGGCAAGGCAGGAGAGGATAGTGAGAAAAAGAAGGAGGAGTCACCCACCAGTCAGGACAGCCCCTAAGGTGTCCTGAGCTGAGGTGACCCCTGCCTTTAGAAATCTTCCATCTTGAGATTGGAGGATTCTCCCACTAGGATTAGGGATGTGCCCCCCTCCCCTCAGGGAGGAGGCACAAAGAGGGTGTAGCCACCCTCCAGGACAGTAGCCATTGGCTACCGCCCCCCAGACCTAAACACCCCCCTAAATATAGTATTTAGGGGCGACCCTGAACCCAGGAAATCAGATTCCTGCAACCTGAAGAAAGAAGAAGGACTGCTGACCTGAAAGCCCCGCAGAGATGACTTGGCCCCAGCCCCACCTGTCTCCAGAATCAAAGAACCTGCACAGCGACATACCCTACAGGGACCAGGGACCTCTGAGAACTCAGAGGACTTCCCTGAACCTGAATGACCAAGAAACTCCCGAGAACAGCGGCACTGTTCAAAAACAGCAACAATTTTGGAACTTTCTAACAACTTTTAAAGAACTCTTCCTTCCCGCCGAAAGCGTGAGACTTTACAATCTGCACCCGATGCCCCCGGCTTGAGCTCCAGAGAAAAAACACTGCAGAGAGGACTCCCAGGCGACTGCAACGACATGAGTAACCTGAGTCGACCCCCCTGCACCTCCACAGTGACCCTTGCAGAGAGGATCCAGAGGCTCCCCCTGACCGCGACTGCCTGGTAACAAGGAACCCGACACCTGGACCAAGTACTGCACCTGCAGCCCCCAGGACCGAGAGGAACCAACCTCCAGTGCAGGAGTGACCAGCAGGCGGCCCTCTTCCTAGCCCAGTCGGTGGCTGGCCCAAGAAGCCCCCCTGTGCCCTGCCTGCATCACCTAAGTGACCCCTGGGTCCCTCCATTGCTTCCTATAGCAAACCTAACGCCTACTTTGCACACTGCACCCATCCGCCCCTGTCCCGCTGAGGGTGTGTTTTGTGTGCCTGTTTGTGTCCTCCCCAGTGCTCTACAAAACCCCCTAGCAAGCAGACCGGAACCGGAGCACCCCTGTTCTCCAAAGGGGCCTATGTGTTTTGGGCCCTCCTTTGACCTCTGCACCTGACCGGCCCTGCGTTGCTGGTGCGGTGACTTTGGGGTTGCCTTGAACCCCCAATGGTGGGCTGCCTATGCCCAGGAGACTGACTGTGTAAGTGCTTTACTTACCTGAGAAACTTACCAAACTTACCTCCCCAGGAACTGTTGATTTTTGCACTGTGTCCACTTTTAAAATAGCGTATTGCCATTTAACCTATATTGTGTGTACTACTGCTTTAATTCAAAGTTCCATACTTACCTGTGTGAAGTACTTCGCCTTTTATGTACTTACCTCAAATCTTGAATCTTGTGGTTCTAAAATAAAAGACTGGGGATGACCCTGCAAAAAGGGCCATTTCCAACACAACCCCCCCACCAGCCTAAAGCCAGGGGAGAAAAATCAATACCTTGATGTACTTCCCTGATTGGGGCGATAGAACAGGGACCCCGGCCCACAACAGCAGGGGAATGTTTCAGTTCCACGCCTTCCTGACTCCAGTTTCATCCCTCTGTCCATACTCTCAGGGCCCACCAAGCTAACCCATGGGGAACCTTTCTCCTCACCTGCAGATACCATCTGTGCAGCACTTAACCTTACTTTGCTCACAGATGTATCTCAGGGGCCGGATAGTGCCACCAGGGCCAACACAGAGGTGTTGCCCACTCCACCCCCAGGGTGTGACTCTTGTCCCCTCCCCCCCCGGGGGTAACTCTGTCCAACAGGACTGCAAGCCACAGTGGCCACTGACAGCTGTCAGGGATGAGAGCCAGGCCCCAGGCCTCTCAAGGCTCTCCAACCACTGTGACTGTTGAGAGTGGGGGGCAGTAGCCCCAGGTGCCTGGCACCCTATGACCACTCTCCCTTCCACCAGGTCAGGGATGACAGCCTGACCCTGGTCATCCCCTCTGGGGCTCTGTACCCTCCACCTAGGAGTGGCACCCCCAGAGATCAGAATTGTCAAGGTGCTTGTAGAAGCAGTCCTGAACAATTCTTCCACCAGTGCAGGGATGTTAACCTGCAACTGGTCTTCCAACCTGGTGTCTGTACCTTCAGGTTGGACCAGGGCCAGGGGCGAGGCTTCCCTCCCCTGCCCCCACTGCTGGGGTCCTCCACCCCCCAACTAGGAGTGGCCTCCCAAGAAGACAACACAGTAGGGGCACTGTTAGCAGTAGCCCCTCCCTCCAGGTCAGGGGGGATATCCTGACCCTGGCCTTTCAATCCAGGGTCTGTATCCTTAGATTGAACTGGGGAAAGGGGTGAGTCTGTCCCTCCCCTGCCTCTACTCCCGGGGTTCTGCACCCATCCACCAAGGAGAGTACCCCGAGAAGTCACACCAAGGGGGGTGATTGGGCAAACCGCCCCCCCTTCAGGTCAGGGTTTACCCCCTGCACCTGATCCTCCAGTCTAGGGTCTGTACCCTCAGACTGGACCACTGCCTGGCAACCCGAGTCTTTCTGGGGAGCACACCTACTCCCCATCAGGTCAGAGTGTAACCCCTGAACCTGATCATCCAGCCCAGAGTCACCACCCTGTGGTTGCACCATTGCCTGGTGCGTGCACCAGGACTTCCTGGGGGGCACACCTATCCCCCACAAGGGAAACACCTTCCCCCAGGGCCACACAAGAGTCTGGCTGGCACAGGTCTCCTGACCTCTGCCCATCTGGCAGAGTCTGGATTCCCCCAACCCAGAAATGGTCTCACCCCAAATTTTCCGGACACTGTTGGGTCTCCCTCAGCAGATGGCCCTACGGCACAGGCTAGGCTCCCCTCCCGTTGCTCCCTCATGTTAGCCTCCAGGACCTGGGACTGGATCTTGGGCACCCTGGGCCTCAGACCAACCCCCTTCCCTCTCCTCGGAGACTGGACATGGGATCCCTCACCCATCCCGCTACACTGGGACCTACCTGGGACACCACAATCCTTTCCCACCTCACCTGGTTGGGAAATACCTAGACCACTCCCCTCAGGAGCACCCCCAAATGCCTCTTCAGACCTCTTGGAGGTCTGCCTCCAGTGTAAGTTCCCTGGGGTCAGAGAGCTGACACTCCACCTGGTGTTGGTGTAGCTCTGGAAAATAAGGGCTAGACAAATGCTCTCCAGCAGTTGCATCTCTCAGCCCCTCACATGAATTAACCAAGCTACCCTTCACCCAATCATCCAATGACTCAGCCTTGAAAAAGTACCCCACATCACCCTCCTGAGACTGGTGAGACAATACCTGACTGTCCCTGACACTTAACCCACACTCTTCTGGGATGTCTCCACACTCCATAACCAGGACTTCTACCTGGGGGGATCCCCTCTCCCTGTCTCTCTCACCTAGAGCCATTAGAGCCTCCCTCAAATCACTAGGAATATGACTCCCCATGCCAGATCCCCAATCCACCTCAGGGACCCTGTGCATCACTGGAGCTACATTCAGTGCGTAGTTTCGCTCTAGATTGTTTATCCAGGGGAGTGTGCAGTCCAGAAGCGACATAACCCTCATTTGGGTCAAACATAGGAACCCCTTCTGAGCCGGTAACTAATAGAGGTTTAGTAGCCTCTTGCACCGAAAACCTTGCTTTTTTAGGAGGAGAACAATCAGTATCCCCATCATCATTATCAGATTTCTCTGCATCTGAAATAACATCCAGAATCTCATCATCAGTATCCAAGATACTAGAAATGACAATAGGCGCAGTAATATGCTTGGATTTTTGGGAACATTTTAAAGACAATTTATTTTTGTTTGAAAACCTCTCCCTTAAGGGAGGCCTGTGAGGAGCCGTGTCCTTTGCCTTTTGTGAGGAAACCTCACCAACCAACGCCCCTTTAGGAGTATTTTTGGAAAGTAGGCGTTTTCTTCTATCCCCGCAGACTGTGCCAAAATCGTCTTGGATACCAAGCTTAGAACCGAATTTTCCAAAATGTTCGACAATTTATTTATAGAGGCTGAAACAGCCTGTTCAACAGAAAGTTGGATAAAATCATTTAAATGTTCATTAACAATTTCCTCCTCTTCATTCATTGTCTTATCAAGAGGGGAACTATCCACTTCCATAATAACAGAAAGAAAAAACTGTGGAGAAAGCAGTAGGTAAGCAAGGGTAACAGTTTCCTCAGATGGAGGAAAAAACAACTCGGCTCTGCCTATGGGCAGAGAAAAGGGGAGGTGCATGAAGGAGAAACACAGAGGAAACGAGGCAGGCAGGACTGAAGGGCAGAACCCCAAGCGGTAAGGAGAAAAATGCCAAAAGTTACTGAGGACTTGTCAGCGAGACCGGATCCTCGGGGTTTGCGCCTGTTCCCAATATGTCCACCTCTTGGCAGCTCCAAACTCTACTAGCTGTTATAGCACCGAGTTAAAGAATGGCCAAGCGGGGGATGGGGTTTAGGTTGGAACAGCGGGGAAGGAGACCTGTGGAAGCAAGAGTTAAGAACACAATAGCAAAGTCATTCACATTCATCTTCATGAACTTTGTTTTATCTCTTTATGTTCTAATAACATGAGAGATCAAGAACTTTTCAATAACGTGACCTTTTTATAATCATATACTCTCGAACATTGAACTTTCTCAAGATAATCCTTAAAATAGCAATTACATCACAACAAGAGTCAATGAGTACATTCGTTCCCAAAGAATTAACTGCTATAGGATTCATGAATTATACTGTGGAATAGGCAAACTGACTAAACTTGTTTTGTCTAGAAAGATCACACTCTGTTTGATCTAAGTTTCAAGATTCAATTGCCCAGAAATGATTGCGCATCAAGACTCAAGTACCTGGAATGATCGCGCGCTCTGCCGATCTGAACTGTAAGGGTTAATTGCCAAGAATGAATCGCGCACACTGTTGCCTACTCAACCATCAAGATTCAAATGCCTTGAAATGATTGCGCACTCTGCCGATCTGAACTGCAAGTTTTAATTGCCAAGAATGAATCGCGCACACTGTTGCCCATTCAACCATCAAGATTCAAATGCTTTGAAATGATCGTGCACTCTGCCGATCCGAACTGCAAGGGTTAATTGCCAAGAATGAATCGTGCACACTGTTGCCGATTCAACCATCAAGATTCAAATGCCTTGAAATGATCGCCTACTCTGCTGATCCGAACTGCAAGGGTTAATTGCCAAGAATGAATCACGCACACTGTTGCCGATTCAACCATCAAGATTCAAATGCCTTGAAATGATCGCGCACTCTGCCGATCCAAACTGCAAGGGTTAATTGCCAAGAATGAATCGTGCACACTGTTGCAGATTCAACCATCAAGATTCAAATGCCTTGAAATGATCGTGCACTCTGCCGATCCGAACGGCAAGGGTTAAGTGCCAAGAGTAAATCGCACACGCAGTAAATCACTAGAAAACGGAGTCGAGGTCTATCCCGAACTCCGCCTTACCACCCTGCTTGAAGATCAGCAAGATAATGAGGACAGGGCCAGGAAATGTCCAAGTAGGCCTCCGGAACAGGAGCTCTGGAAAATACTGCTGCTCTGCACTGGGACCTCTGAATAGTGAGCACGTGGAGCTGGGCTGGGTTCCTTAAATAGACCCAAGCCCCGCCCACCTGCCACACCCAGTCACACCCAGCCAGGCTGCAGGAAAGGCTTGAAAATGAACAATACATTGCAAACAGTATTAAAGACATTTCAAGATAAATACCTGCAATGCAAAAAGTTAATATGCAATATCAGCACACAATGCATGAATTATTACATTGCATAAGGTTTGTCATTTTGCATTATGTTGCCCGTAGAGCGCGCACTGTCCTGGTGTTGACAGGAATACTGCGGTGTTCACCAGAACGACGTTTCTCTCAACCGTTCACCTGAAAATGGCGACCCGGTGAGAGAAACGCCGAACATTCGATGTAGAGTGCGTGCTGGAGAAGGCGCGCGTTTGTGTTTGTGGCTACAAGCCGAGCTGATAAACATGAGGAAGACAAAGCACAATAGAATGCAGCGCACCACACCTAACAATGAACAAAGTAAATATATAAAATAGTGAAAGACAAAAGTTTTCAATATTTATCTTGACTGCGAGCAGCAAGAATAGAGGGCTGTTCACAGTCAAGATGAGTACTTAGGGGAACACTGTGCTGTGATTGGTGCATATACATGGACTATTCGTTTTCTCCCCTTGGCCATGTTCAATTTGCCTGCTGGGATTTGTGGTTCTTTTGTCTTGACTGCTGCTATTGAATAAAACAAGAAAAGAATTGCATAATAGGAGCCTCCAGTGTTGCCATAAAATTGTATATTCTATGTCGGGTCAGAGGCTCAGATTATGCTTGTTTAAAGCTGACCCATTACTACCAAAGCTACATCTATAAGAGGTTTGTAAAAAAAATTCTTAAAAGTAGACTCAAAGGACCAGCCAGTGGCTTTCAAAATGTTCTCCAATTAAGATCCTAAGGAAAAAGATTTGGATGCCATAGTGCCTCTTGCCCCCAAATTTAGAGATATCGATACCAGCTTCAGCAAGTAGCCATTTTATCCATCTTGCCAAAGTGGCTGATGTCACTGGACGAAAGGGCTTCTGTAGTGCAATTGTGAACACTGAATTTATTACTAATGAGTTTTATGTAATTACGAGTTACACATTTGAATAGAATTTAGTTAACTTAGAAAATAATGTGCAACTTGGAAAATGTACCCAATTGAGTGTCCGTCATAAAATACGTAACATATGCATATTAATTATTATTCAAAGCGTATGTGTAGGGAAAATTATGCTAGTGTGTTACATTAATGATTTGATATTATGTATTTGCTTATTAATTGTAGGCTTTAAATTAGCGAGGTTTGGCTCTAGGTTTGCACAGCCTCATATTAAACTGCAATGTCTGAATAAAATTGTGGAAATGTATGTTGACCAAACGTTTAGCTGATGTCTTTAACTTTCTCATGAGAACTGCTTGCTGGAATGTCTTGTATTAGTATTTGTTACAATGTTAACTTAATGTGTGAAACAGCAATGTTCCCAGGAACCAACAATGGATGTACTGACTGGAGTACGAATGGATACAAGAAAGTTACCTGACGAGCTTGACGATAGGAACAGGAGAAGAGGAGCCAATCATCAGCGTGTGAAAGACAGTTGAGTTATATCTTTGATTTGGGGTTTAATTCTAATTGGATTGACTGTAAACGTAAGATTTTCTGACCAATGGTATTGTGGGAAGTTCTTTAGGTGATTTTAACTTAGCCCGACTGCACAGAAAAGAAATGCGCCTTTTTTATCTTAATTTCCTCTGTAACTTTGAAGCTTGATGGTTAAATAATTTGCCTTTAGAGATTGCTTCTTACATGGTTCAGATTACGTAGAGACTGTGGGTCTGAAACATTCTCTTTCACTGCCCTTTGCTGAAGAAGACCAGACCGATGTCCAACTGACGAAGAGAATCGCAGCTTGCCGATGCATCTGGGGAGAGGTATAACAAAATGCTATTGTCTTGGTTGTAGATTTTATTAGTTGTTTTGTGTACCGACCACTATTTTGTTAGAGCCATAGTTAGATGTTTTCCAAATTAACTTTGACTAAAACTGTTTTTGCATGAAGCCCAAACATGTTATTCTAATCTAAAGGATGGACAGGGAGACACTGGAAATGTAAAAAATTATTACAAAAAAAAATTATATTGTTCATTTGCTGAATCTAAATGAATGCTATTTCTAATGCACAGTTGTTCTTATTGTTAATTTGTACCGTGATTCTAGAATGCTTGACAGTCAATGTCTTAGCTAAACTGAGAACCTTTGGAAGATTTGGTCAACCAGTGTTATTTGTGTATGCCTATCAGCTGATTTTGAGATTGACTTACGTGATGGTAGCATTGTTAACTTAGGGAAATAAACATTCTAACTTTTACTAAATGGTGTGGTTATTCATGATCAAATGGGTAATGGTGCATGACAATTAATGAGTCTAAAGAGATTTGTCGATATTTATTGATTATGATGATGTATTTGCATTGAGTTTATGGACTTATGGTGGAATCACTCTAAGCGTAGTCAAAAGGTTCATCGACCTAATAACGCATCCCCTTATAAATTAACATTGAAAGACCAAAGAAGGACTGACGTGCTAAAAGAAATGGTAGCAGAGGATGGTTAGTTTCCTTAAGAGGCCATTATAAGGTCCATTGCATGGTTTGTCTCCTTAAGAGCCCATCATAAGGTCCTTTTTCTCTCTAGCAGTGGTAAGGGGGTTTAATGGTTAGTCTTCTTGAGAGGCCATCATAAGGATCTTTTCTTTAGAAGTCGTAAAAGAGTTGGATGGGTAGTCTCCTTAAGAAATCAAAAGAATTTGCGGAAATGGTAAGAGAGAATTGGTGAAGGTTAATATTTTAAGATTTGATGATACAAAGTGGAAAGAAAATGTCTCCCTAAGACCCTACCATGACTTTCCCAAAACCTTGGAGTTTGCCAATGCTTGTTTGAGGATGTTCTCAGCATCTAGTGACAGAGTGAATGAAATAGGCTTTGCGCTTGCACAGCTTAAGCATATCGTAGATACTGCGACAAACCTAGTAGTGCCGATAGTACAAGTTTACCAGAAGCCGACTTTGATCCAGATAGAGTCCCCACCAAATTTGATGCCCCCAATGCAAGCACAACCAATTCCAAGATACACCTCAATAACAGGTTCACAGACAGAAATGTCTGCATTGATGAGCCAAAATACAGGAGTAATGTACCCAAGAGAGTCAAATGTCAGATTCAGTCCAGATGCAGTGCACAGTGAAATAACAGAAGCAGTAAGCAGAGAACCCTGAATCCAAGTGTAGAAGGGGAGAGTTTCAATGAAAATGGTAAAATGATGATCCCATGAGACCAACATTTGATGGGCCAGGTCCAATAATTGATTTGAGTTATTTTAGAACTTCTCTAAATAATCAGGGAAGACTCCAGAATCCAAGAATGGGGACACCAGAGACCCTGAGCCTAATGTTACAACAGATGCCAGGTGCAAGTAATAATAACATTTCATTACAAGGCTTGACAGCTCAGTGGATGGCTAGAAGGGCTGAGTATCACCCAAGGTGATTCCTGTGGAGGAAGGGCCCTGAATTTGACTAGGCTTAGATTAGACGCAGAAGACCTGATTGAAGGAACAATGGGGCTGGACAGAATTGACTCATACAGAGAAGATGAGCTTGTGCAAATTGATTACCAACAAAGCAGGAATAGTACATCAGAAATTAGCAGGCTTGGCAGTGAAATATGACGGAGAAAGTGAGAAAACACAGCACTTAGAGAGGAGTTACAGGTTAGAATTTGACTCAAAGGACTTTGAGAACATGAGGATACCGGGAAAGAAAATTCACATTAGAGAATTGTAGGAGGCTGGCCTGGTTTGTAGTGGGTACCTTGGGTACTTACACCTTCTACCAGGTCCAGTTATCCCTAAGTAGTCAAGTAGTAGTGTTCTATCAGCTTAGGCTGATAGAGGTAGCTATAGCAGAGCAGCTTAGGCTGAACTAGGAGGCATGCAAAGCTCATGCAATACCACTTATATTTACACAGTACTTATACACAAGTAAAGACAATACTCAGTGTTACCAAAAATAAATGTAGTTTATTTGGGTGACACAGTACCAAAAATGTCTTGGAGGCAATACCCCTTCTGGAGGTAAGTAGTATACACAATATATACACTAGACACCTAAGTAAGGCAAGTAATTAGACATAGGATAGTGCAAACAATAGGAAATGCTATAGAATGCAATGGGAGAAAATAGGTCTAGGGGCAACACAAACCATAAACGAAGAAAGTGGAATGCGAATCATGAATTCCCCCTTAGACAAGTGTGGTGTGTGCAGAATCGCTGGGAGAGTAAGAATACAGTAAAGGTAAGTAAATTACCCCACCCCAGAGCCCAGAAAAGCAGGAGTAAAGTACTGCAACTTTCCTTAGGACACACTACACCTCGTGATATGGATTATTGCAGTAACCAACCAAGTCTGCAAACAACAACTGCTGGATTCCTGGACCTGAAGACCTGCAAAAGAAAGGGACCAAGTCCAGAAGTCAAAAGAATTTCCAGGAAGGACAGGAGCACCTGCCAACCCAGAAGAGGGTGCAAATGAAGAGACCCCAGTTGGACAAAGACTGCAGGAATGCACCCTAGGAAGATGCCAGCAGGTTCCTGCATGATGCAAAAGATGTCCCACGACGTGAAGATGGATGTAGATGTGATTCCGTGTTGGAAGTCGCCAACAAGCCTTGGTTACGACAAATGTGCGTTTTGCATCAAAATGGCACTGGCTGGACCCAGGAGGGACCTGGGGGCCTCAACTCTGTGTGAGGAGGAAGAGGGGGCTCTCAGCATGCCATACAGCACCCACGAGAGTCCCAGGACACGGGGACAAAGGAGGGGCAAAACACGGTTGGGGCAGCACTACAAAGAAGGGTCCCACGCTACCGGAGGTCAACTCAGGGAGTTGAGCGTCACAGGATAAAGTGCTGGGGACCTGGGCCAGGCTGTGCACAAAGGAATTTTGCAAATAGTGCACAGAGGCCTCAGGAGGTGAAGAAGATGCAGTGCACAGGGGTTCTGTCGTTCTCAGGGAAGACAAGGTCTTACCGCCTCCAAATTGAGTCAGCAGGACCTAAGGACAGTCTGTGTCGATGGGGTCCACCCTCTGTGTTTCTAGGAGCACGCTTGTTGCTGTGAGAGGAGTCCAGGAGTACCGGTCATTGACTCCGTCACCCCACAGGAGATTTCTTCAGTCCTTCTGGTGCAGGGTGAAGACATGGAGTCCTCAGAGCATGCACACCGTGGAAACTGTTGCAGTTGCTGGCTGGAGCTGAAGTTGCAGAAGAAAAGTATCCTTTTTGGATACTTTGTTGCTGTTACAGCAGTTCCTGGAGCAGGCTGCGGTTGATCCGAGGTCAGAGGATGAAGTGGTAGTTGCAGAGGATTCCTGCTGGAAACTTACAAGTAGAATCTGAAGAGAACCCACAGGAGAGACCCTAAATAGCCCTGAGAGGGGGATTGGCTACCTTATCAGGTAAGGACCTATAAGGTGGGGTCTCTGATGTAACCTGCTGGCACTGGCCACTCAGAGACCTCCAGAGTGCCCCCACACCTTGCAAAGCAAGATGGCTGAAGTCTGGGACACACTGGAGGAGCTCTGAGCACCACCCCTAGGATGGTGATGGACAGGGGAGTGGTCACTCCCCTTTCCTTTGTCCAGTTTTGCACCAGAGCAGGGGACAAGGGGTCCCTGAACTGGTGGAGACTGGCTTATGCAAGGAGGGCACCATCTGTGCCCTTCAAAGCATTTCCAGAGGCTGGGGGAGGCTACCCACCCCAGCCTGCAACACCTATTTCCAAAGGGAGAGGGTGTAACACCATACTCCCAAAGGAAATGCTTTGTTCTGTCTTCCTGGGACTGCGCTGCTCAGACCCCAGGAGGGCAGAACGCTGTCTGTGAGGTGGCAGCAGCTGTAGCTGCAGTGCAAGCCTCAGAGAGCTGGTTTGGCAGTACTGGGGGTCCATGGTGGAGCCCCCAGGATGCATGGAATTATCTCCCCAATACCAGATTTGGAATGGGGAAAACATCCATGATCTTAGACACCTTACATGGCCATATTCGGAGTTACCATTGTGAAGCTACATATATGTATTGACCTATATGTTGTGCACGCATGTAATGGCGTCCCGCACTCACAAAGTCCTGGGAAATGGCCCTGAACTATGTGGTGGCACCTTTGCTCGTGCAAGGGTGCCCTCACACTTAGTAACTCTGCACCTAACCTTCAGCAGGTGAAGGTTAGACATATAGGTGATTTATAAGTTACTTAAGTGCAGTGAAAATGGCTGTGAAATAACGTGTGCATTATTTCACTCAGACTACAGTGGCAATCCTGTGAAAGGGGTTGTCTGAGCTCCTTATGGGTGGCAAAAGAAATGCTGCAGCCCATAAGGATCTCCTGGAAACCCAATGCCCTGCGTTTCTAGGTACCATATACTAGGGACTTTTAAGGGGGGGCCCAGTGTGCCAATTGAAATTGGTAAATGAACTCACTAGCATACAGTGATAAATTTAAAAGCAGAGAGAGCATAAGCACTGAGGTTCTGAATAGCAGAGCCTCAGTGAGACAGTCAAGCACTATACAGACATACACATTAGGCCATAAACTATGAGCACTGAGGTCCTGACCAGCAGGATCCCAGTGTGGAAGGCAAAAACATACTGACATACAGGTAAAAATGGGGGTAACATGCCAAGAAAGATGGTACTTTCCTACAAGAATTAGTTTAGAGCATTCAAACATGGGGAGCATTAGACAAGTGGGAAGGTAGATGGGTGAAGAAAAGAGACAAAAGGAAAAGAGACTCTAGGAATCTTACTGTAAATGTGCAGCAGACTTAGAATCCAGTCCAGAAGGAAATTTTGTCCATGTCCCTTGGAGCAAAAGTGACAGATTGTCATTTACAAATGACTATCACAGGTTGAGAGAGAAGCCAGTGAAATGGTACCAGCAAACAGATAGGTTTGTGAAACTCACAAAATGCCTGTGGTAAGATATGAACACTCTGTTAGAAATAGTGGTTCTAGCAGACTTATGGGTCGAGTGCAAAAGGAGTGTAGATTGGCCGACAAGAGTTCCAGACACAGGTGCACCATCTCCTGACATAATGAAATATTACTATAAGGTGATTGAATTATTGAAAACAAGAATTTTGCCCAAGAATATTGATTGGCAGACAATAGACAAAACAGCTCAGGAAAGCAAGAAGTCAATACATGCGTACTATGAGAGACGGTTACAGGTATTCAAACATTAAAGTGGGACAGAAACCATTGAGCCAAAAGACATGATTCATTTTGTGTTCAGATTTGTTGAAAGATTGAGAACTGAAATCACCCAGATGATTAAGAGTCATTTGATATGTTGGCAAGCGAAGCCGATTGATCAGAGTATTGCAGTATGCAAAGTACTATAGTGATGAGATAGAGTTGAAGCAGAGAAAGTTGAAGGCAATGGTGATGCAGATTAAAGCAGCACAAACAGAGATGCAGGGGAACTTTCCACAGCAGCAGCAACAGCAGCAAGGGATTTATGGTGTTCCCAGAACCAGGCGAAAGGTAGAGGCGGAATTAGAAATGTGAATCGTGGTCCAGATTTGAGTACCGTTGTTGTGTAAGGTGATGTGCAAGGAATGAAGAGATTGTTATCATGTCACGCTTCCGGAGGCCTTGGACATTGGAAACAGGAGTGTCCAATGTTAGGTCAGGAAGGTGTTGTTCAGTAAACAAATGAAATCAATTATTTCCCGAATATGAGAAGACCGAGAATGAGAGGTCAAAATCTGAATTTTCAAAATAGTATAAACCCAATGCAAAATGTTCTGCCCATGCAACAAGTGCAAATGCCACGTTTGCAGATGCCCCAGTCATAGCAAATAGAACATCAAGTGCAAATGGTACCTAGGCAACAAATTCAAATACCTCAAGCCCCAATGGAGCAGCAACAGGTGATGCTTCCTCGGCAGGTCACAAGTCAAAAGTTTAACCAGAGTAATAACACAGTACACCAATTCCCACTACACAATAAGGATGAAGTGAATGATGAGTGGGTGAGCGAGAGTTCAGATGAGTAGGAATGCGTGTTAGCAGTTTCCTTAGAAGTAGATCAGAAATGTCCATATGTGAAGGGAAAGATGATGGGTCACAAAGTCTCATTCTCATTTGACACAGGAGCTACACGCTCTACACTGAGGACTGCAGAAGTTCCAAACTTGCTACTTTTGGGGAAGACAGTGCAGATTGTAGGAGTTGCCAATCAGTATTTGACAAATCCTATCACAGAACCAGTTCAGCTTAAAATTGGCAATTTTAAAGGATTACACAAAGTTTGTGACTCAAGTCCAGTATCCTTACTAGGGAGGGATTTATTATACAAGGCAAGATGTTCGATTACTTGCTCGAATAATGGAATTGCCATCCAGACAAACAGTGATGATGAAGATGATTTGCCTGCAGAGAAAGAATGTGACACAGTGAACAAGGAGTACCCTCTGATCAATTTCTTTCTGGTCTTTACAGTACGAGACCTTCCTTCTGACTTACCAGGGAACAGTTAAAATGAAAGTGTGGGATTTTACAGAAAAGGACATTGGTCTCATCAAAGGAGTTGAGACAGTTAAAGTCCCAGTCAAGCCAAATGGGATTGTCCCCCAGATACCCCAATACCATATGACACAGGACACAATTGAGGGGATTGCTCCTAAAATTGCAGAATTCATAAACCAAGGTGTTTTAAAAGAAGTGTTGACCAGCCCATGTAATTCACTAATAATGGGGTTGCGAAAGCCAGGTGGGAAAGTTCAGATTTTTCAGGATTTAAGGAAATTGAATGACATTGTGATTTAATGTTGTCCTGTAGTGCCAAATCCAGCAGTGATATTGTTTCAGATCCCATGCAATGCTGAATGGTTCACCGTAGTGGACCTGTCACATGCATTATTTTCTGTACCTCTTCATGAGGATAGCCAATTTCTTTTCTGTTTCAAGTTTTTGGATCGAGTCTACTGTTGGTGCATAATTCCTCAAGTAATCCATTTCAACCAGATCCTGAAAAAGAATTTGGAGTCACTAGAAATGCCTTTCCAGTCGATATTGTTCCAGTACATTGACGATCTATTAGTTCCATCAAAGACAAAAGAGGCATGTAAGTACAACACTATTGCCTTGTTGAATCACTTAGGAAAAAATGGACATAAAAACTCTCATTACAACCCTGGTGGTCGGTGATAAAGTGGTGGTAATATCGCCAACAGGCCGGTGGTAAAATAAAAGGAATTATGACCATGGCGGAAACCGCTCAGACAGCCAGCCACGTTAACACACCAACCGCCACGGCGATATCAACAAGCACCACGACGGTAACTGCCAATAGCCTGGCGGAAGACAATGTACTGCCCACGGTATTATGACAGGCCTATCCACCACCTTTTCTGGGGCGGTACCAACGATATTAAAAGCACGGCGGAAACAGAACACAGAAGTCAAAGGACTCACCTCTGGAGACTCAGGGAACAACAACGACGCCATGGAGCCCGAGTTGCAAATTTTTCCAATGCTTGTCTACCTTTTCCTGCATTATGAAGATCAACGCCGGCGAAGACGACCAGGGCGAGTACTGCCGCCTAGCACACAAGGGAGGGGGGAGTAAAAAGAGAGTGACACCCACACGCAACACCCCCACCCCCAACACCATACACACAACTAGATGCAGTAACATTACATATACATCCCGTACCCCTCAGGAATAATGCAAGGACAATAAGATTGGAAGAAAGAGAGTGTAATACGATAAAATAACATGAATAAGTGCATCAAAATACAAACGTATATACATATTTACATGGGAGGGATACTGCCCAGTCCTCAATGTCCGTGGGCCACAGGACCACAGGACCACATCACATAGGCCACCTCACTCCTGCAACAACACGGAGAGAACACTGCAGGGGCATCAGGTCGAAAATACACAGGCACCTCAGGGGGACAGGGAATAGGGTGGCACCTCAGCCGGAAGATGGTACAACCCCACTGTTCCTGGAGGGGCTACATGCCCTGTGCGATATCCTGGGGAGTACAAGGCCACAGTCTCTCAAGTGGGTGGTTTGCCCACTGCTTGGTCCTGGGGAGTGTAAGGCCACAGTCTCTCAAGTGGGTGGCTTGCCCACTGCTAGGTCCTAGGGAGTGCAAGGCCACAGTCTCTCCAGTGGGTGGCTTATTCCACTGGTTCTGGAGGGGGCATTATGCCCAGTGTGCTTCATCCTGGGAAGGATGGGGTGAGTGGATGGCTTCTTCCACTGGCTCTGGAGGGGGCATTGTGCCCAGTGTGCTCATCCTGGGAAGGATGGGGTGAGTGGATGGCTTCATCCACTGGTTCTGGAGGGGGCATTGTGCCCAGTGTGCTACATCCTGGGAAGGATGGGGTGAGTGGATGGCTTCTTCCACTGGTTCTGGAGTGGGCCTTGTGCTTCATCCTGGGAATGATGGAGTGAGTGGATGACGTCTTCCACTGGTTCTGGAGGGGGCATTGTGCCAAGTGTGCTTCATTCTGGGAAGGATGGGGTGAGTGGATGGCTTCTTCCACTGGTTCTGGAGGGGGAATTGTGCCCTGTGATGGAGATCTTGGGGAGTGCAAGGTCACAGTCTCTCACCCGGGTGTCACACCTACTGGATTTGCAGGGTCCAGGACGCACTACAGCCCATGGAGGCAGGACTTCACACAGCCCGCTGACGGTGACGGCTGCTCAGTGGTGGCAGTGGCGGGACTGGTGGTGGGGCTGGCAGTGGTGGGGGTAGGCTCCAGCCCTTCCCCTGCAGCCTCAGACGGCTGCCCACTGGGGCTGCTGCTGCTGGCAGTGCTGCTGGTGGTGGTGCTGGTGGAGGTGCTGCCAGTGGTGGGGGTAGGCTCCAGCCCTTCCCCTGCAGCCTCGGAGGGCTGCCCACTGGGGCTGCTGCTGGTGCTGGCAGTAGTGCTGGTGGTGGTGCTGGTGGCGATGCTGCCAGTGGTGGGGGGAGGCTCCAGCCCTTCCCCTGCAGCCTCAGACGGCTGCCCACTGGGGCTGCTGCTGTTGGCAGTGGTGCTGGTGGCGGTGCTCCCAGTGGTGGGGGGAGGCTCCAGCACTTCCCCTGCAGCCTTGGACGGCTGCCCACGGGAGCTGCTTCTGGCAGTGGTGCTGGTGGTGGTGCTGGTGGTGGTGCTGGTGGCGGTGCTGCCAGTGGTGGGGGGAGGTTCCAGCCCTTCCCCTGCAGCCTCGGACTGCTGCCCATGGGGGCTGCTGCTGCTGGCAGTGGTGCTGGTGGCGGTGCTGGTGTCAGTGCTCCCAGTGGTGGGGGGAGGCTCCAGCCCTTCCCCTTTAGCCTCGGACAGCTGAACCGCCATGTTTGGTGGTGGGGGCTCCGAATGAGTCCCAGCACTAGGCCTTCTATCCTTCCTGCCTGCTAGTGCAGGCCCCTAGCCCTTCCCTTTCGCAGCTGGTGGTGCCTCCTTGCCCTTCCCTTTCGCAGCTGGTGGTGCCTCCTTGCCCTTCCCATTTGCAGCTGGTGATGCCTCCTTGCCCTTCATTGATGCACCTGGTGCAGGCACGCTTTCAGCCCTGCTGGCTGGTTCCCGGGATCCTCTCCCACCTGCAGTAGCTGTCGACACTACTGTGGCCGTGGACTGGGTGGCTGAGGTGTACGCCTGGGTTTTGACCACCCTAGCCCGACATGAAGGACGGGGGCGTAGGGAAGAGGTCAACCGTAGAGAGGAAAAGCTTCTTAAGGACATTGGGGCAGGAAGAGGGTGAAGGTTTGGGAGTGGAGGAAGAGGAAGAGGAAGTGGTGTACGAGGTGTCTGTGTTTGGGTGCAGGTGCATGGGCTGGATGCTCTTGTGAGGTGGATGGCTGTTGGGTGTCTGAGTGCTTGTGTTTGTGTACTTTGGGAGGAGGGGGTACAGACACAGTGGGAGAGGACACAGGGGACGTGTGCATGGATGTGGGGGTGGTGACTGCCAGTGAGGGGCATGTAGTGATAGGTGTGATGGAGTTAGTGGATGAGGATGTAGGAGACGCTACTGGGAGGGAGGTGGACGAGGACGTGGAGGGGGGCACAGTGGAGGCAGTGGATGTTGGTATGTCTGCATCTGGATGGTGTTTGTGTGAGTGCCTGTGGGATGATGTGTGGTGCTTGTGTTTGCCTGAACCACTCCTGTGTGTTGTCCTGTGTTCATGTAGGCACATATAGGAAGGGGTATTTTCACTGGTGTGTACTTATAAATAAATCAGAGTATTCTTAAACTCTTAAGATACTCATTTTGGTTTCCTAATAACAGATAATGTATGTGCTTTTCAAATAATCACGAGTGGTGATAAATATCCATATTGTTTGGAATCACAGTTTTCACTTTTGGCATCGGAACTATTATGTCACATTGCACGAAAATGGGAGAAGGAAAGTAATAAGAATAATGTGTGTATATTTATAGGTCATATTTTACATATTGTTTGTTATAGAAAGTCCTGAACAAGTCGAGGGGTAGTCCCAAGACGAAACACGTGTTGACTGGAGCAAATTTGGATTGAACTATATTAAGAAGAATAAAGAAGAACATAAGTCAAACATTGGATTAAATCTGTTTGAATTAAGGACTTTTGAATACTTATTGCCATTTTATTTATCACCGAATCTAAGATTACGACGAGTGCTTGTTGTATATGCTAACTGGGGCAGGGACTGAGGTGCGTAGGGCGAAGGAGATGCCCACCCTCCTGGGTGAACGGGCACTGGAAACACGCTGAGGGGCTGCTGGGAGGGCTGGTACAGGGGGTGGCGGCTGTACCTGTAGTTGAGGTGGGCACAGAGGTGTCCGCCACCACCAGGGAGCTTCCATTGGAGGAGGTATCACTGTCCAAACTGTACCCTCCTGTATCCGCCGTGGTGCTCCCCTCGCCCTCCGTTCCACTGGTGCCCTCACTGTCGTGGATTCGGCCTCCTTGGTGATGTGGGATGCAGCTCCCTCCATCACTGGTGACTCAGCTCCTCCGCCAGATGATGCTAATGCAAAGAAGGTCAGAGTGACAAAACAAAAAGGTGGAGAAGAGACAAAGGATACACTTGGTTAATGGCTGCTCCAACACCACCGTTGGCATACATGACACACACACACATACACAGGGAACAGCCCTACGCATTAGGCAATGCACTACCAGTCACAATACTAGTCACCAGGCCATGGACAGTAATACCTAACACCAATAACAGCATACCTGAGACCCAAAGTCCCCTGCCCAGTAGTGGATGTCTACTAGCTTGGTTGGAGGTGGTTCATATCATACCCTGCCCAACATGGGACCTACCCTGCAATGTCCGGCCTGGCCTAGGGGCACCCAGAGGCCCACATTCCCCACCCAGAGACCACCCCACCACTCACAAGTAGTATATTGGGAAACTGTACTCACCCTCTTGTGGCTACGGTTATGCCCTTAAGCGCCCATCCAGCTCCGGATAGGCCACTGCCAGGATGCGGGCCATCAGGGGGTTCAGCGTTCGACGGGCACCCCTTTCTCGTTGGGAGGCCATCCCCAGCTGGGCCTCCACCGTATTGCTTGCCCATCATCTCAGGTCCTCCCACCGTTTGCAACAGTAGGTGCTTTGACTGCCATAGTCCCCCTGGGTCTGCACATCCTTGGCGTTGGCACGCCATATACCCTTTTTCTAATGGGCGCTGACCTGCAGAAATATTCACATAGCAAAAGGTATCAGTCAGACCGTCCGGCCTGTTACACTCATGTCCCACCATAGCCCTCCATCCCCTTACGTACAGACATTGCCCACCATACATGCAGCACGCAGCCCAGGGCCCTTCCACCAACCCACCACCCACACGAGGACCTCACACACAGCACTCAATGCATTCATGCCCCATGCATCGTGCTCACAGTGTACTCACCTGTCGGTCTGGAGGCCCATACAGTATTCCGTACTGGGGTAGGACCCCATCCACCAGTCTCTCCAACTCTGCAGCGGTGAAGACAGAGGCCCCTTCCCCAGTCACACGAGCCACGGTCGGTTCCAGACACAGGTCACAGCAGCACTTGCAGTGTAGGTCCTCTCCTGTTGAAGGTCAGGTAGCAATTGGGTGAACAGATAGAAAATGCTGGTCACGTCCACGGCAGTGCGTACCGTCGCAGCCGGCGTATATCACCATTGGCCAATGGGATCCAATGAGGAGTTGCACGGCGGTTTTTGACCGCCTCCTGCAACGGCGCACAACGTCACCTGAATTACCTCATTTCCACATGTCCCTCCATACAGGACAGGTGGACGCCATTTCGGGGGGGGAGGGGGCAGGCCATGGCACCTAACTGCGTCACAGTACACATAGGCACCATTTGGGCCTATACAACAATCTTGTGTTACATTCATAACATGTAATGCAGTGTAGTGTTTGGAAATATGGAATACTGACCAGCTACTCACCGTTTGCCCCCTAGATTGTAACCGCTGCGGGTGAATAGGAGATGGAGACATCCCCGTGTACAGGCCCCTGGTGGACTTGGCAACAATGGAGCATAGGCACATTATCCTCACCTATAGACTGGACAGGGCCACAATCACAGAGCTGTGTGCCCAATTGGAACCTGACCTGATATCTGCTATCCGTCAGCCCACCGGGATCCCCCCTATTGTGCAAGTCCTATCTGTGCTACATTTCCTGGCAACTGGCTACTTCCAAGTGTCAGTGGGCGTGGCAGCAGGAATATCTCAGACAATGTTCTCAATAGTGCTGACCAGAGTATTGTCTGCCCTGATCAAACACATGCGCAGCTACATCGTTTTCCCCCAGGTGGATGATTTGGCCACAGTGAAAGCTGATTTCTATGCTATGGGACATATCCCCAACATTATTGGGGTCATTGATGGTACACATATTGCATTTGTCCCCCCCCCCCAAAGAAATGAACAGGTGTTCAGAAATCAAAAGAGCTTTCGCTCCATGAATGTGCAGATAGTGTGCCTGGCGGACCAGTACATTACCCATGTCAATGCAAAGTATCCTGGGTCTTTGCATGATGCCTTTATCCTGAGGAATAGCAGCATCCCATATGTGATGGCACAACTCCAGAGGCAGCAGGTGTGGCTAATAGGTGAGCCCTGGTTCCCACCCAGGGTTTGTTGGTGTATGGGTATGGTGTGGGCCCTAAGGGTTAGTGTGTGTCTAACAGTTGTCCCTCGATATTTGCAGGTGACTCTGGTTACCCCAACCTCTTATGGCTACTGACCCTTGTGAAGAATCCCAGGACAAGTGCAGAGGAACGTTACAATGAGGCACATGGGCGAATGAGAATAATAATAGAAAGGACATTCGGCCTCCTGATGCCCATGCTTCGTTGCCTCTATGTAGCACGTGGATCCCTGTACTACTCACCCAAGAAGGTGTGCCAGATCATCGTGGCATGCTGTATGTTGCACAACCTTGCCTTACGTCGCCAGGTGCCTTTTCTGCAGGAGGATGAGGCTGGAGATGGGCGTGAGGCAGCAGTGGACCCTGTGGACAGTGAAGATGAGGAGGCAGAGGATGAGGATGAGGACAACAGAAGTATTTGTATTAGGCAGTACTTCCAATGACACACAGGTAAGACACTGTAATTGTACTTTACATTGACAGTTTTGTATTTGACATTGTAACTGGCAGGCTGACTTTCCAACTTCTATGGCCACTTACTGTACCCTTTGGCATCTCTCTTTTCAGATATTTGTGTCCCACTGTCGCTCCTGGTGTGTTGACTGCAGCCAACTACAGGTCATTCCTATCTATACAATACTGTATAGTTATATTGCAGTGTTTAGAGCTTATTAAACGAATACATGGTTAAATGATTTGACAGGCTCCATATTTGTATTTATTCAAATGGTGTTTATTTAAGTGCTAACGATTAGAGGGGGATGTGCAATGGGCTGGGGTGATGATGGAGGAAAGTCCAGGATAGAGTCCAGTCTATTTGTATCACAAGTGCATTGTCCAAGGGGGCATAGGAAGTGGAGCAATGGCAGTTCAAGGTGAACAGGGTGACGGAGTGCGGCACAAGGATGACATTCAGGAGAGTCTTATTTCCTTGCGGGGGTCTTGGCAATGTTCTCTGGCTTCTGCCTGTATCGCAGGGACCGTTTGCGGGGTGGTTCTCCTTCTGAAGGGGGGGGGGGAGTGGGGGTGCTGGTGGCCTGTAGTTCCTGTGGCGGGGCCTCCTGTCCACTAGCGGCAGCGGGGTGGAAGTCTGTTCATCGGTTTGGCTAGTGTCAGGGGCCCAGGGGTGTACCACTGCCTCCCTCATGGTGTTTGCCATGTCTGCCAGCACCCCTGCAATGGTGACCAGGGTGGTGTTAATGGACTGATCCCCAGGTACTGTCCCTCCTGCAGCCGCTGGGTCTCCGGCAACCTGTCCAGTATGTGGCCCATTGTCTCCTGGGAATGGTGGTATGCTCCCAGGATGTTGGTGCGTGCTTCCTGAAGAGTCGGTTCCCTGGGCCTGCCTTCCCCCTGTCGCACAGCAGTCCTCCCAGCTTCCCTGTTGTCCTGTGCCTCTGTCCCCTGAGCCGTGTGGCCACTGCCACTGACCCCAGGCCCCTGATCATCCTGTGTTTGTGGGGTGGCCTGGGGTCCCTGTAAGGGTGGACACACTGCTGATTTACGTGTCCTGGGGACAGAGGTATGGGCCCCGGTGGGTGGGTACTGTGCTGGTGTTTCCTGAGGCTCTGTGGTGGTATGGGACTGTGTCTGGGTTACTGACTGTCTGGAGATCCCTGATGGGCCAGGTTGGTCATCCAGAGACAGGCATCCAGAGCTGCTGTCGTCACTGTGGGCTTCTTCTGGAGGTGGACTGGAAGTTGCTGGCACCTCCTCTCCGGTGACGTTGGGTGGGGGACCTGTGGGGATGTAAATGCAGTGTTATTGTTTGTGTGTGTGGCATCTTGTGCATGGGTGTGTTGCCCTGTATGGTTGTTGTTGCCCTGGCAGCTTTGCCTTGTGTGAGTAGTGATTTTGTGGGCTAGGTGATTCTCTCTAATGTGCTTGCTTTAGTGATGGGTGTCCATGCAGGTCTGTGAGGGGTGTCCATGCATTGGTTTTGCATGCAGGGCTTGGCATTGGGGTGAGTGGGTTTTGGTGGTGGGGTGTGTGTGAGGTGGTGGAGTGGTAGGAGTGAGGGTAAAGGGTAGGGGTTTGTGATGGCATGCAGGTAGGAGAGGTAATAGTAATAGAGATTTGACTTTCAAGAGTCCAGTCCCCCTCCTACTCCTGCCAGGCCCTCAGGATGCATGATTGCCAAGACTTGCTCCTTCCATGTTGTTAGTTGTGCGGGGGGAGATGGGGGTCCACCGCCAGTTCTCTGTACAGCTATTTGGTGTCTTGCTGTGGAACGTACCTTCCCCCATAGGTCGTTCCACTTCTTCCTGATGTCATCCCTTGTTCTGGGGTGCTGTCCCACAGCGTTGACCCTGTCCACGATTCTCCACCATAGCTCCATCTTCCTTGCAATGGATGTCTGCTGCACCTGTGATCCGAATAGCTGCGGCTCTACCCGGATGATTTCCTCCACCATGACCCTTAGCTCCTGCTCAGTGAACAGAAGTGTTGTTGCGGTACCATGGGTGCATTGTGAGTGGTGTGGGTGAGGGTGTGTGGGGTGCGTTGTTGGGGTGTGTGATGTGGGTGCGTGGATGTTGCATAGTGATGGTGGTGTGTGTCTGTGGTCTTGTCTGTGGTTTTGCTATCTCTCTTGTTGCACTTGTTTGTAATGGTAGAGGGTTGTGGGTAATGTGGGGGGGTGTTTTATAGTGGTGTGTGGGTGTGGTGTGTGTATGTGTGTCAGGTGTGTGTAGTTTGAATTGTTCAATGTGGTGCTGTTTTGTTTGTGTGTGTGTATTTTGAGCGCAGCGGTATGTGCCGCCAATGGTTTAGCGCCATTGATTGTCCGCTGCGGTGATTCATGGGTCATAATGCTGTGGGCGTAGTTCTGTTGGCGTAACCGTGTGGGTTTTGGTACCGCCAGTTTATCACTGACCTTTCGTCTGGCGGACTTGTGTGTGTGGCTGTATAGTGACAGATTGCTATGTGTGGGTCATAATATGGGTGGCGGTAATCCGCTGCGCCAGCGGTATGTTGGCGGCAGTTAGCATGGCGGTAAGTGGGATTTACCGCCAATGTCATAATGAGGGCCAAAGTGTCCCCAGCCAAATTACAGTATTGCCAGAAAGAAGTGAAATACTTGGGACAACAAATTGAGAATGGAGCTAGAAGGATTTCTGGGAATGGTGAGCTATTGTCGCCAGTGGATTCCCAACATTTCGATTATTTCAAAGCCCTTGCAGAAGCTGACACACAAAGAAGTTGCTGATCCCTTAGTGTTAGACCAAGCGTGCATGAAAGCCTTTATTGAATTGAGAGAGAGTTTGTGCAAAGCCCCGGCTTTTGGGAATGCCTGACTTCATATTGTTTTGTCATGAGCGTGATGCATGTTCTTTGTCTGTTCTGACTCAGGTCCATGGTGGTGTAAACCGCCCAGTAGCATATGTTTCAGCTACTTTGGACCCAGTTGCAGCAGCCTTACCAGGTTGTCTGCGCACAGTTGCTTCGGTTGGGCAGAGCCTTCCTTGGAGTGAGAGCATTGTGATGGGACATCCTTTAACTGTTATAGTCCCTCACTCCATAGAAGTTTTGCTTACCCAATCCAAGACCCAGTACCAGACAAATACCAGGTTGACGAGGTAAGAAACTGTCTTCCTTGGTTCCCCCAATGTGACATTAAAAAGGTGTACAGTGTCTCTAAGGAGCCCCCAGAGTGCATGGAATCATACAACCAATGCTTACAAAAGCCTCAGGGTATGATTCCAACATATTTGATACCAAACATGCCTATGTTCGGAGTTACCATTATGTAGCTGGACATAGGTAGTGACCTATGTCCAGTACATACGTAAAATGGCATCCCCGCACTCACGAAGTCCAGGAAAAATGTCCTGGAGGTCGTGGGGGCACCTCTGCTAGTGCAGGGGTGCCCTCATACACAGGGACTCTGCACCCTGCCCTCAGGACTGGAGGGCCTGCTATAGGGGTGACTTATAAGTGACCTGGTGCAGTATAAATGGTAGTGAAAGAGTACATGCAACTTTTCACACAGGCTGCAATGGCAGTCCTGTAGAAGCCTTTGCATGGGCTCCCTGTGGGTGGCAAAAGAAAGGCTGCAACCCATAGGGATCCCCTGGAACCCAAATGCCCTGGGTACCTAGGTACCATATACTAGGGACTTATAAGGGGGTGCCAGTATGCCAATTGTGCGTGAAATACTGGATTACCAGTATCCTACAGCCATAATTTAAGGGAGAGAGCATAACTACTGGGGTCCTGATTAGCAGGATCCCAGTAGACACAGTCAAACACACTGACAAACAGGCCAAAAGTGGGAGTAACTATGCTAGAAAGAGGCTACTTTCCTACACAACCGCCACCCCAAACGAAGGACAATAAGGCTAACCTTGGCCAGTTGAGACTTCATTGTATAAGTGGTGATAAGTGGAGAGTAGCTCTGCAATAGAGTGGTTACTCCCTTTATCATCCACTATGTGGTCCCTTCCCTGTGGGAAGGTGAACCATCCTGTTTGGTTACTTATATTTAGAGAACATTGAAACTGTGGACTCTGAGATTCCCTAGGTTTAAGGTTATGGAAAAGTTTTAAAGTGGGGCAGGATGACTGTCCCAAGGACCCTATGTCAGGACAGGGTTGCTGTCCTAAGGATTGTAATGCCAGACAGGGATGCTATTTTAGCAAAGCTAGAGCAGGGCAAAATGTTTGTTCCCATGGCTCTAAGAGAGAACAGGGTTGCTGTCCCTCTTGGGGTAGAGCAGGACAGGGTTGCTGTGCTAAGGGCTCTATATAAGGACAGGGCCGCTGTCCGATTGTTTTGACAGTAGTGCAGGGGGGCTGAACTAAAGTTTCTCTGGGTTGGCTGGAGAGTTGCTCTAAGTTTACTAAGACAGGGCAGGGATGCTTTTCTGCGTTAGTTTTCCCCCGGAGAGGTACTTTTACCTCTGGGAGTTCAGCTGTGGTAGCTGTTGCTTCCCTGGGTACAGGCCCCACCCTAGGACGGGTGTCTCCCACCACAGGAATGGTATCCTTTGTGGTAGGGTGGGTAGGGGATTCTTTGATACTGTTTTTACCTGTGGTGCAAGGAGGATACTGAGGCTTCAGGGCCTTTTCTCTTCTTTGCTTTTTAATATCACCTGAGATTAAAGGCAGTAATTCCTTGGGTATACTCAGCATGGATGCATAGGTCATAAACTCTACTTCAGCCCAACCTGAGGCCTCTAGGTCATTTCCAAGGAGACAGTCTACAGGTAAGCTAGGTGACACCACCACCTGCTTAGGGCCAGTAACTCCACCCAACTAAGTTACACTACAGCTCAGGGGAGAGACTGAGTGGAGTTATTGACATCAGTAACCTTGTACTTCTGTCCAAAGCGCTGTTGTGCAGGTGACACTAATAGGTTTTCAGTCACTAAAGTGATACTGGCACCTGTGTCCCTGTAGACCTGGGCCTCAACACCATTTATGTGAATTGACTGCTTGTACTTATCCATGTTGAGGGGGCAAGCAGCCAACGTGTCAAGGCCAATGCCACCAGTTGAGACAAACTGTCTTGGGGGCTTTTACACCTACCCCAGTTTCTATGATGGACCCAAATGTGAACCCAACCACACCTTTACTTTGACAATTGCCAGTAGTCCCACCACTATTACTACTAGCCGCTTTTCCTGGGCAGGATTTGTCCCATGGCCTATGGCCTTTACCTCTGCACACATACCACCAAGGCTTTTTAGTGTGTGCAGAAGAGGAAGAAGAGGAAAATGTTTTATTCCCATCCCCTGAGGAGTTTTGTGGACCTGATGAGGAATTTTTATTTTTGTGTTTGTACCCACCCTGGTCCTGAGACTTATCACCTTCTTTCTTCTTTTCCTTGTCACCCCCTGTATGGGCTTTTCTGCTCACCCTTGTTCTGACTCATTTGTCTGCCTTCTTTCCCAATTGTTGGGGAGAGGTCAGATCTGACTCTACCAAGTACTGGTGCAACAAGTCAGGCACACAGTTATTCAAAATATGCTCTTTTAAAAGCAGATTGTATAATCCCTCATAATCAGACACTTTGCTGCCATGTAACCAGCCTTCTAACGCCTTAACAGAACAGTCCACAAAGTCAACCCGATCCTGTGAGGACTCTTTTCTGGGTTCTCTGAACTTAATCCTATATTGTTCAGTGGGCAGCCACAACCATCCAAAAGTGCAGTCTTAAGCATACTGTAGTTGTCTGAGTCTTCTTTTCTGACAGTGAGAAGTCTATCCCTCCCTTTGTCAGAAAAGGACAACCACAGAATAGCAGCCCACTGCCTGTGAGGGACCCTCTGAACTTTGCAGGCCCTCTCAAGTGCGTCAAACTACTTGCAGATATCATCCCCCACC
Source organism: Pleurodeles waltl (assembly GCF_031143425.1). Lineage (NCBI taxonomy): Eukaryota > Metazoa > Chordata > Amphibia > Caudata > Salamandridae > Pleurodeles > Pleurodeles waltl. The sequence goes on from NC_090442.1 coordinate 232,238,661, forward strand.
TTGTATGGGGGAACAATTTTGTGCATGTTTCTGGAATCAATGGGGTCCTTCCTGACCCCATAACTCCTGAAACTGCTGCTGCTGGCACCATGGGGTACTATCCCCAAACCCTGCCTTTCCCTTTCCACATCCAAGGCCTCCCTATCTAAGGCTAGGTGTTGCTGCTGCAGTCTCAGCCTGGCCTCCTCCAGTCCCAGTTGCCTGAGCTCCCTATCTACGGAGTCATCACCTGGAGTTGAACCATGGGATCCCTCAGACACTGAGGTGATATGGCAATGGGCACGGGTAGACCTTTCCCTAACTTTTGTGACCCTAGTGACTTGACCTCTGGTTGTGAAGGGAGCCCTACCTGAATGACTATCCCTCCCACTACCAGCTACACTACTGGGCCTTCTAGGTGTAAGGTCTTTGGAAGAGCCCTCCCCTGAACCTGAGGGATGATTTTCTGATTCTAAGGGGTTAAAATCTCCCTCTACCTCCTCCTCCTCCTGGCTATCAGCATGCTCCTTCTCATCCTGAAGAAGGAGGCTCAAAAGGAAATTCTTCTTGGGGTTCTTCCCCATATCTAGTTTCCTATCTGTGCAAAGCCCTTTCAATTCCTTGAAGGTCATGCCCTCATAAGGAGTACCCATGACCTCAGAGGTAGGCCCAGCAGTAGACATGATGTGCGTGTGTTAATGTAGTGTAGGGATAATCCTAACCTACCTAACCTCTAGTCTCTTGAAAAGGAAAGCAAGAGACTAGAATCCTGTACTAGGTATATGTGTATAGCTCTAGGTATAGTGTATTCTTTCCTGTGGAAAGCACCAGTGACAGAGTGATAAGGCAATTGCAAGTACTTATCCCACCACTGCACCACCAATGTAGGAGGCTGGCCTGGTTTGTAGTGGGTACCTAAGGTGCTTACATCTTCCCTTTTTAGTGAAATGTAGGCAGTGTCTAGAAGCCAGGCTCTCTAGGAGTAGTGTGGATGAGCAGATAAGGCCTAACTAGGAAACATGCAAAGCTCATGCAATACCACTGTAGTCACAAAGTACCCACACACATGAAAGAAAATACTCAGTGTTACAAAAATAAAGGTACTTTATTTTGGTGACAAAAATAGCAAAAATACCATAGAGACTATACTCCCTTAGGATCTAAGTAATACACAAATTATATGCACTAGTATGCAAAAATAGATGCAAAAACAGAAAACAGTGCAAATAGTGAAAATCACAATAGTTAGAAATAGGCCTGGGGGAACACAAACCATATACTAAGAAAGTGGAATGCAAATGTCGGTTTCCCACCTAGGACAGTGTAGTGTATAGAGGTGCGCTGGGAGTATTAGAAAACACCAAAGGTAAATAATAGAACCGACCCAGGGGCCAGGAAAGCAGGAGTAAATCACAGTAACTTTCCTAGAACACACAAGAACACGGGAAAGAAGATATTGCAAGAACCAGAAGAGACTGCAAGACACCAATGATGGATTCCTGGACCTAATGACCTGTGGAAGAAGGGGACCAAGTCCAAGAAGCAAAGAAGAGTCCAGGGAGAACAGGAGCCCCTGTTAACCCGGAAGAAGGTGCAAGAGAAGAACCACCGGTGAAGAACAACCATCAGTACTGCACCCAAGAAGATGGATGCAGGTTCTTGGTTGGTGCAGATGATGTCCCACGCCAGGTGGATGATTGCAGTCTGGTTTGCGTCGTTGGATTCCGCCAACAAGCCTTGTCACACGCAAAGCTCTTGGTTAGCAGAAAATGGTGCTGCCTGTGACCAGGAGGGACCTGGTGGACTCTACACCAAAGTGGGAGTCAGAGGGGGCTCTCAGCAACTCAGAGAGCCCTCAGAAGACCAGGCAGTGCACACAGGAGTCCCACAGCATGGGGAAAAAGAAGATACAAAAGGAGGACCACGCAGCACTACAACAAAGGGTCCCACACTGCCGGAGAACCACACAGGAAGCTGTGCGTCACAGGAAGGAGTGCTGGGGGCCGGAGCTGCATGGTGCACGAAGAACTTTGTAGAAGGATGCCAACAAGCCTTGGCAACTGCATAACACGTGGTGCACAGGGGTACTGTCTTGCGTGGGGAGGAAAGCTCTTACGTCCACCAAAGTTAGACAGTTGGACGTCACGACCGTCTAGACCACTTCAGTCTACTACCCGTGATGCTGGATCCACGCAACTCGTCAGGAGAGGGGACCCACGCCACCGGTCGTCAATGCAGAGAGGTGCCTGCTGAAGCAGGGGAGTGACTCCTTCACTCCAAGGGAGATTCCTTTGTTCTTCTGGTGCAGGCTGAAGACAGGCTATCTACTGAGGATGCACAACTGGGAAACAGTTGCAGTTGCTGGCAGAAGCTGAAGATACAATGTTGCAGAAGTCATCTTTGCTTCTTTGTTGTAGTTTGTAGAGTCCCTGGATGGTCCAGACGCAGTTTCTTCGGCAAGAAGGTGAAGTAAAGGATGCAGAGGATTCCTGCTTGAGTCATGCAATCGGAATCTGAAGAATCACCCAAGAGAGAGACCCTAAATAGCCCTGAAAGGGGAATTGGTCAGCTAAACAGGTAAGAACCTATCAGGGAAGGGCTCTGATGTCACCTGCTGGTACTGGCCACTCAGATGCTCCCAGAGTGCCCTGCTAACTTGGAATCCAAGATGGCAAAACCCAGGGACCCTCTGGAGGAACTCTGAGCGCCACCCCTGTGCGGTGATGGACAGGAAAGTGGTCAATCCCCTTTCCTTTGTCCAGTTTCATGCCAGAGCAGGGACTGGGGGTCCCTGAACCGGTGTAGAATGGATTATGCAAGGAGGGTACAATTGGTGCCCTTCAAAGCATTTCCAGAGGCTTGGGAGGCTACCACTCCCAAGCCTGTAACATATTTCCAAAGGAAGAGGGTGTAACACCCCTCTCCCAAAGGAAATCCTTTGTTCTGCCTTCCTGGGCTTGAGCTGCTCAAGCAAGAGGAGGACATAAGCCAGTCTGAGAAGTGGCAGCAGCTGGGGCTGCCTGGAAAACCTCAGAAGGCTGGAATGGCAATACTGGGGGTCCTCTAAGGAGCCCCCAGAGTACATGGAAACATACAATCAATGCTTGAAAAAGCCTTGGGGTATGATTCCAACATGTTTGATACCATGTTCGGAGTTACCATTATGTAGCTGGAAATAGGTAGTGACCTATGTCCAGTTCACGCGTAAAATGGCGTACCCAAACTCACAAAGTCCGGGAAAACGGTCCTGGAGATCGTGGGGGCACCTCTGCTAATGCAGGGGTGCCCTCACACACAGGTACTCTGCACCCTGCCCTCAGGGATGGAGGGCCTGCTATAGGGGTGAATTATAAGTGACCTGGTGCAGTGTAAATGGCAGTGAAAGGATGCATGCACCTTTTCACATAGGCTGCAATGGCAGCCCTGTAGAAGCCTTTGCATTGGCTCTCTATGGATGGCAAAAGAAATGCTTCTGCCCATAGGGATCCCCTGGATCCCCAATGCCCTGGGTGCCTAGGTACCATGTACTCGGGACTTATAAGGGGACACCAGTATGCCAATTGTGGGTGAAATACTGGATTACCAGTATCCTACAACCATAAATTAAGGGAAAGAGCATAACTACTGGGCTCCTGATTAGCAGGATCCCAGTATACACAGTCAAACACACTGACAAACATGCCAAAAGTGGGAGTAACTACGTTAGAAAGAGGCTACTTTCCTGCAAAAGGAAACAACCTCAACTGAGGTAGCAGGAGAGTCTTGTCAGAGGAGGGCCCTCCCAGAAGCAGATGGACTTGAAAAACAAACAGAGTGTGCCAGTGCACTGAAGCCGGCAAGGACAGGGGGAATCCTTGAGTTCCCCTGAGGGACTGATGGGAACAGGTGTCCATCAAGCATGACAGAGCGTACTGACATCAGCGGGGGTCACGGGCTGAGAGCCAGGAAAAAGCCGGAAGTAGGAAGGAGAAGAGGGAGATGGCAGAGGAGCAGGAGCCATAGGGACCTTGGAAGCAGTAGGAGAGACGCAAAACAGCAACTGAGGAGAGCAGGAAGAAGACGGGTAACTCATGCAACAGAAGAGGGAAGAGCCCACACCCAGCAGGAGAGAAGGGAGCGAGCGGAAGAGCCAGCCTCGTCCGTAGAGGGATGTGGCTCTTGGAGGTACGGGACTGTTTATACGGTTCATTTTGTAACTTAGTGGGGACTTCTGAGGGGAAGCGGGGAGGTAGTATGGGCAACCGGGAAGCACACCACTAAAAGGAAAGAGGGCCAGGTCCTCTGAGAGGAAAAACAACTACACCATGTTTTAGGGGAGCACTGGTCCTTTAATTGTTGGTCTGGGCCATTACTGTGCTATGTTTACTGCCAAATGAAATGTCCCATATGAGCAGGACGTAAGGTTCTGAGAACAAACACTAAAACGCGTGCATGGTGTAACACACCTATCCTTAGGAGAGCACTGTTATTCTTTTTCTCATCTAAGGACACCAAAGAAGTGACTCAGCGGACTAGTATCCTTTATTAACCCCCTAACCCTCACTAAAATAAGCACTCCCATCTTAAAGTGTACAACATTAAATAAAGAATGAATAAAACAAGACCAGAAGTGGATGTGAAAATACGTACCTGATAGAGACTTTTTGTTTTCTCTTCTCTCCTTCTCTTGCTGGCAACATGGGAGCTCAGAAGCATCGAAACTGGTACCTGTGGGGAAAAGAAAGTGGAAAGAGGTTACCAGGGGACAGAAGACCAAGACCTGTACTAAAAAAAAAAAAAAAAAAAAAACTCCAAATAGACTATACAAATAAAATGCAATTGCAAAGCATCTAAACTTCTGGTGGGAAATAAACATAATCAGTTTGTTTCACAACCCCAGTGTAACGTCTATGTGTATACCTCCAGAATATTACACAGATCTTCCCGTGAGAGGAATCGTCCTATTACAGTGGTGTCAGAAGTGGGATATCCCATCCTACAGACAGGAACCTGTCATGGAGGTAAAGCCCATCCTTGCGGACATGATAGCGCAGCTGGCCGAGGGACAGAGACATTTACAGCTCCTATGGGAGGAACAAGTGAAAGAGGCAAATTCTGATAGAGACACGCTTCAGAATGCCTTAAAAACAATGCCACAATAATTGCAAGTAATCAATTCGTTCACAAAACGACTTTAGAAAAACTCACTGAGCCTACTGCTACTACTACAGTACACCCCAATGTACCTAGCTTGGTCTTACAAAATTAGCAGGAAGGGGAGGACCCAGATTCTTTCTTTACTAACTTTGAGAGGCTTGCCACTTCCCCCAGTTGGCCACGGGATCATTGGGGACAATATATCACCCCTCTGTAAACCGGGAATTGCCAATTGGCTTATCAAGCGGTCAATCTCGGTGGGGATACCCCATATACGGATATCAGAAAGGCAGCTTTAGAAAGCATTGGCCTAGACAAAGAGAGTTGTAGACTTAATTTTCGTCGAACCAAATGGAGTCCATTGGAAAATCCTTGTGCACTATTCTATAGAGTACACGATGAGGGTTACAAGTGGTTAAACCCCGCAGAATCTACCAAAGAGGAGATTCTCCAAGCCATCCTATTAGAACAATACCTAGATGCGTTACCTACCCCCACGAGAAATTGGAAAAGACAGCATCCTGATGTTTCTATTTCCTTGGCCACTGACCTGGCATGTGCATCTCATGGAGCGCCGGATTTTCGAGGTACCATGGGAAGAAGCTTACCATTGGTTACAAAAACCCCTCCTCCTAGCTCCCTTGGAAAAAGTACTGTTAGCTTTCCCACCGCAAAAACTCCACCAATCCGCTCACCAATGAAGGAACCCGTGGCAGCACCCCAATGTTACAATTGTGCTGAATGGGTCCATATAGCAAGGAATTGTCCACATTAACGAACAACAGCAGGACCCATGGAAATAGGACTGGCTAAAAGAAGAGTGCTATGGGCAGGAGGTACAACACCTAGGTATATGAATGACTCTAAACAAAACGTACAAACGAGCATTAGTAGATTCAGGATGCAGCCATAGCGTCGTAAATGACAAATTGGTTAAGCAGGACCAATGGTTACCAGAAGAAACTGTAGTTATTACATGCATACATGCATACATGGAGACAGTAAAATATATCCTGTTGCAGAGATTTTGATAAATTGGAGAGGCTGGATAACCCAAGTAATGCTGTGGGGAATATTATCAATGAGAAACGGGTACTAACCAGTGCAGGAGAGATCAGGATATGTCAAAGAGATTACCCCTCCCTTAAAAACTCCTGGACCATAGCAACATCTGACCCTACAGACCAGGTGGGTCCCTATTCTCAGATTAAAAATGGGTTGTTGCATAGGTGTATCCAACAACAAGGAAGTACAAAAATGCAATTAGTGGTTCCCAGGGACTACAGAGAACAGGTGTTGCATTTAGCCCATAGGCAGATGGGGAGAGGGCATTTTGGTTGAGACAAAACTGAAGAATATCTCCTAAGGCAGTTTTATTGGCCAGAAGTATACGGGGATATTAGGAGACACTGCCAACAATATCTTAAGTGCCAATTGGTGAACCCTAGTAATGAGCCTGGGGCCCCCCATGTCCCTTTTCGATTATAGGAACTCCTTTCACAAGAGTAGGTATAGATCTAGTGGGACCAGTAGTGGCTTCTTCCAGGGGTTATCAGTACATCTTAGTCCTGGTTGATTATGCCACAAGATATCCAGAGGCTATTCCCCTCAGCAGTATGACGACCAAGAGCATAGCACAGGACATGATTGGGTTCTTCTCTAGAGTGGGGTTTCTGACGGAAATTCTTACGGACAAAGGAACCTCATTTATGTCTCGATTAATGGCCGATGTCTGTCAATTATTAGGGGTCAGACAGATTCAAACATCTGCTATCATCCACAAACAGATGGCCTTGTTGAAAGATACAATAAAACCATCAAGAATTTGTTACGAAAAAACATAAATGAGACGGGGAAAGACTGGGACAATAAAGTACCATTAGTCCTATATGCTATCCGAACCCATGTCCAGACTTCTACTGGCATAGCCCCTTTAAGCTGTTATTTGGGAGGCAACCACAAACTCTTTTAGACATGACAGCAGAACAGTGGGAAGAAACCAACGAAAAGGCTAGAGACATTCTAACTTAAACAGGGAGTTAAAATAAAATCTAAACTCAGTCTGGTCTGAAGTACATTCCCATCTTGAGGAGAGTCAAGGAAGACAGAAGAAGCAATATGATGTAGGCAAGAAACTACGTGAACTGACTATAGGTAACAAAGTTTTGATCCTGTGGCCCACCTCTGAAAACAAACTTCTAGCAAAAGGGCAAGTCCCCTACCGAGTTATGGACAAAATAACCCGTTACTTTTAGACAAGAGATACCCAGAGGTTCCAATAAAAGTCAAATCTACCATATAAATTTACTAAAAGAATGGAAAGAGAATGAGACCCCTACTCCTATGAACAATACCACCTTGTTCATTACAATGACCCAACCCTTAGAGATACCTGTTCTTCCCACACTTGAGGAAAAAAAACAACAGATAGAACCTACATATGGGACAAAGTTAACCGAAGTACAAAAAACCCCAATGAAGCTGGTAGTGAAAAACAATAGATGTTTTTTTTTTTTTTTAATTCCAGGTTAAACCAATTTAATTCAACACCATATTAGAACTGTTGAAGGAAAGGTCTCTGGACAAAAACTCTATCGCCTACCTGAAGGTTGACGACAGCTAGCCAAAAAAGAGGTAAAGGAAATGCTAGAGGCAGGCATCATAGAGCTGACCTCTAGTCCTTGGTGTTCCCCACTGGTATTATCCCCCAAACCAAATGGAAATGTTAGATTTTGTATCAATTTCTGTCAGCTTAATTCCCTGTCCCAATTCGATATGTATCCAATGCCAAGAGTTGATGATTTGCTTGAGCACCTAGACCAGGCCCGGTTTCTGACTACACAAGACCTGACTAAAGGGATATTGGCAAATTCCCCTAAACCCTTCCAAGAAAGAGAAAACAGGCTTTGCTACTTATTCGGCGCTATATCAATTTACTGTGATACCCTTCGGATTACACGGAGCCCCTGCTACATTTCAAAGGTTAATGGATATTGTATTAAGACCCTACCAATAATATGCAGCAGCATATCTAGACAACATTGTTATCTATAGTCACACTTGGGCACAACACTTAGATCAAGTGTCTAAAGTTCTACAGGCCTTATGAGAAGCCGGGTTAGCAGCAAATTCAGAAAAGTGTAACATAGGAAAGAGTGCTATTAATTACCTCGGTAATGTCATTGAAAACGGACATATTAAACCCCAAGTCGATAATATCGAGGCCATTAAACAGATACCTGTACCTAGATGCAAATAAGACATAAGAGCCTTCATAGGAATGATTGGGTATTATAGGCCATTCATTGCTCATTTGTCCACCATAGCAGCCCAATTATCATCTCTTTTAGAAAAAGTCCATCCCAACAAGATAAATAGTTCATCTGATGAACAATATCAAAGTTAACTGAGCCTAAAAAACCTCCTCACTACTGAACCCGTTTTACAATTTCCCAACTTTCAGAAACAATCTTTTCTACAGACAGACGCATCCGACCAAGGTCTAGGGGCTGTGCTTTCGCAAGAAGTTAATGATGGACAAACACATCCTATTGTGTATATTAGCAGGACATTATTGCCTATAGAGAAGAATTATCCAACATTGGAAAAAGAATGTTTAACTATCAAGTGGGCTATTGAGTCTCTCCAATATTATTTGTTAGGGAGGCCATTTGTCCCGCCCACAGATCACGCTCCTTTGAGGTGGTTGGCCAAGCATAAAGATAGAAATGCAAGGGTTCTCCGATGGGTCTTATCCCTCCAACCCTTTATATTTCAGGTCAAACACACATCGGGTTCTTTGCTGACCAATGTTGATTATTTGTCCAGATATCCTACGGACTCGTGTCTCCAACAGCCACTCTCTGGGGAGAGCGAGTGTCCCAGAGCACCGAAGCTGGTAAGGACAGGGGCAATCCTTGAGTCCCCCTGGGAGACTGACGGGAACAGGTTTCTATCAAGCACGACGGAGCGTGCTGACATCAGCGTGGGTCACGGGGCCGGGAGCCAGGAAAAAGCAGGATGTAGGAAGGAGGAGAGGGACATGGCAGAGGAGCAGGATCCGGAGGGACTTTGGAAGCAGGAGGATAGACGCAGAATGGCAACTGAGGAGAGCAGGAAGAAGAAGGGTACACCACGTGACAGAAGAGGCAGGAGACCATACCCAGCAGGAGAGAAGGGAACAAGTGGAAGAGCCAGCCATGTCCCCAGAGGGACGTGGCTCTCGCAGGTACGAGACTCTTTATATGGTTCATTTTGAACTTAGTGGGGACTTCTGAGGGGAAGCACGGAGGTGGTATGGGTAACCGGGAAACACACCACTAAAAGGAAAGAGGGCCAGGTTCTCTGAGAGAAAAAACAACTACACCACATTTTAGGGGAGCACTGGTGCTTCAATTGTCAGTCTGGGCCATTACTGCCCTCTGTTTTCTGCCAAATCAAATGTCCCACATGAGCAGGACGTAAGGGTCTGAGAATGAACACTAAAACGCGTGCATGGTGTGACACACTTATCTTTAGGGGAGCACTGTTGTTCTTTTCCTTTTCCTTTTCTTTTTCTCATCTAAGGACACCAAAGAAGTGACTCAGCTGACTATTATCCTTTATTAACCCCCCTCAGTAAAATAAGCTCTCCCATCTTAAAGTGCACTACATTAAATAAATAAATAATAAAACAAGACCAGAAGTGGATGTTAAAATACGTACCTGACAGAGGCTTCTTGTTTTCTCTCCTCTCGCTGGCGACATGGGAGCTGATAACCGGCAAAGCTGGTACCTGTGGGGAAAAGAAAGTGAAAGTGGAAAGAGGTTACCAGGGCACAGAAGACCAAGACCTGTACTAAAAAAAAAAACCTCTGAATAGACTATAAAAATAAAAAGCAATCGCAAAGCATTTAATCTTCTGGTGGGATATAAAAATCAGTTTGTTTCACAATCCTAGTGTAACGTCTAGCTGTATCCCGCCAGAATATTACACAGATCTTCCCGGGAGAGGAATTATCTTATTGCACAGAGGAAATGACAGACCCCGAGGGGGAAGGAGTTGAGGTGGATCAAACCCAAAACGATGTGACTCCTCCGGAACAAGTAGCAGGTATGTAAAGAGAAAATCCTGCAGAACCGAAAGAAGATAGAAGCCCAACACTGAAAAGAGCATTGACAAGAGGTCCACTGAAAGGTGATAAGTGGCCGAAATCACAACCAAAGAGGAAAGAAGCGATTACAGTGACAACAATTGAGGAAGAAGTAGACACAACAAGAAACTGAAGATTTAAGTAATGGAGAGTTAAGTGAAGATCGAAGATTGAAAAGAAAGAGAGTTGTAAATCGAAGGTATGCAGGTCCTGAATGGGCATATGCAACAACAAGTGAATGGCAGAGTGGATTTTTGTCATTTTCTTTTGATTGAGAAATTCTATGTCAATATTTTGGCAAGTGAAGAAGATCAATGAACTGAACTGTGTAAAGTTGTAAGGTGAGAAAAGGAAAGAGGCAATTGAAAGTAACTGGAAGAGACTTTTTGAAATAACCTGATTTGACAATCTGGTAAACCGATTTTGACAAGCTACCTATTTTTGACAAAAGGGTCCTGGAAGAAAGACTGAAAGCTGTAAATAACCACCAAAGAAGATTGAAAACTTTTGATTTTGTTTGTTTTGAGTTTTGCTGAATAACCATAATTTTTTCCTCTTCTACTTTCTGATTCTTTACAGATCATGAGTAACCAAAATCAGGAGGTTAGGAACAATAGGCGCTGTAAATACATAGGTATTGGTTTGGCAATTGCATTCATGACAGGGTGTTTGGGTCTGATTGTGAGTATGACGCTTCTTGACAAGATTTTAGCCAACCATACTGTTGCTTTAGAGACAACTACTACACTCACAGAGTTAGGGAAGTTTAAGTTAGATGAGAAGTATTTACATGGAGACAACAATCAAGGAGATCTTTCTTCTAATGTTTTCTATTGCTTATTGCGTGAGTATGTTGAGACAATGAATGCGAGAGAGTGTTATGTGTGTACGCAGATGCCTTCATCAGTGGAAGAAAGAGTTACTTATCATAGTTTGCCTCTTACTTATGGAATAAGCTGTAGTCTTTTACTAACAAGATTCTATAACCAGGAGTACATTCAGTATTTCTATTCCAACCACGATGTTTTTTCGTTTGTTCCTATAATTAAGTACCTGAGTAAAGTAGCTAAGGAAAATAATATAGAACTAGTGAGATGGTTCTTTGAGCCTACATTAACATTTGGCACTGCTTATGCCCACCACAACAACTTGACATGCTTGCTGACACCTGTAGAAAAGAGCTTCTTAGATCAAACAGATGACAGGAGAAAGGCTTTAAGGAGAACTTAGAGAAAGGCTTAGAGAAAAGAACATTTAGAAATGATCATGTATTTAGCGAAGTAAAGACACAAGGAAAATTTGCTTTAGATGCTCAACACATAGGGAAGCTTTGTGTATATATGCTTAAATCTAGAACTGATACGATGTTTGTGGCAACGAGTGAATGTAGGCATGTGTTTCTGTTTCAGAGTAAATGGACATTTATGTTGAATGGACAAGACCCAACAATTCCAGGAGTTTATTACATCTGTGGACCAAATGCGTATTACCGTCTTCCAAGAGGATGGTATGGCACATGTTGTTTGGGAACAGTTTTCCCAAAGATATTTCAACTTGAGAACCTGAACAAAGTACTTAAATTGACTGAATTACATCACAATAGACAAAAGCGAGAATCTTCCTCTGACATAATGAGAGATATATTTGGAGCAATGATTCCTTCAGTGGGACTTATTCTGAATTCTGTGAAAATTTGAAACTTGTCTACTATTGTGGATAACATGCTGACAACATTTTCAGGAGCCTTTATCCTAATGGATGCAGAAATGGTTGCAGTAAAATCAATGACTCTTCAGAACCGTTTGTAAAATGCTGAACTCGCAACATTGTCGTACGTTCATACCTAATAATAGTAAACCGATTAGAAGCTTAATTAACAATCTAACTAATAAAAACACTGAATTAACTGAGCTGAAAGAACCTGGAGTTTGGGAAAAGGTTGTCAAAGGTTTTGCTTCTGTTGGAAATTGGCTTGGCAACATTGAGAAAGGGATAATATTGAAAATAATACAAATAATACTGATTATTGTGATTTGTATAATTGGAACATAGGGAATTTATAAAGTGTATCATGTGATTAAAATTAGGAAATTAAAAAATGATCAGAGGTGGGAGGATATTAAAATGGAAAGATTCTTTAGGGAAAATTTGAAAAGGGATAGAAGAAATAAAAGTTATAGGGAGAGCAAATTTTAAGTGAACAGAAATTTGGGGTAATGTAAAGTATGATGACATATTTAGTCATCAGAGGAGGGATTGTGAACGCTGAATTTATTACTAATGATTTTTACTTAATTACAAGTTATGAATTTGCATATAATTTAGTTAACTTAGAAAATAATGTGCGACTTGGAAAATGTGCCCACTTGAGTGTCCACTATAAAATACGTAAGAAATGCATATTAATTATTATTCAAAGTGTATGTGTAGGGAGAATTATAGTAGTGTGTTACATTAATGATTTGATGTTATGTATTTGCTTATTAATTGTAGGCCTTAAGTTAGCGAGGTTTGGGCCTAGTTTTGCACAGCCTCATATTAAACTGCAATGTCTGAATAAAATCGTGGGAATGTATGTTCAGAGAAATAGAGATTTATTGTTCACACTGGGTTGACCAAACGTTTAGCAGATGTCTTTAACTTTCTCATGAGAACTGCTTGCTAGAATGTCTTGTATTAATATTTGTTACAACGTTAACTTGATGGAGAGACAGAAAACAGCCTAAACAACGAATCAGGAACAACAAGGTACGTTGTCCACTAAAGCGGAACAATGCTTTCGTGAACAACAACTCTGTTTTCCTCTGCCTTAACCATGCATCTCCTGAACAATGAACATGTGTGGTTAAGGCAGTGGAAAACAGACTCAGGATCGGAAGAGGACGCGATCAGGTAACTGGGGCTGGGGTAGGGTTGGGGGTAGTTTAGGGGCGGGGTGGGGGGGTCGTGGTAGTTTTAGTTTTTTAGGGCCGGGGTTGGGGGGTTGGGGTAGTTTTAGGGGCGGGGTGGGGGTCACGGTAGTTCTAGTGGCAGGGGTGGGGGGTTGGGGTAATTTAAATTTTTAGGGGCGGGTTAGCTTTAGGGGTGGGGTGGGGGTCACTGTAGTTTTAGGGTGTGCTGGGGTCAGGGTAATTTTAGCTTTTAGGGTCGGGGTGGGAGTTGGGGTAGTTTTAGGTTTATGGGGTGGGGTGGGGGTCATTGTAGTTTTAGGGGAGGGGGTTGGGGTAGTTTAAGGTATAGGGGAGGGGATGGGAGGTCGGGTAGTTCTAGGGGCGGGGTGGAGGGGCAGAGTAATTTTAATTTTTAGGAGCAGGGGTTGGGGTACTTTTAGGGGCAGGGTGGGGGATAGGGCAATTTTAGCTTCTAGGGGTGGGGGTGTGGGGTCGGGGTAGTTTTAGGTTTTAGGGGTGGGGTGGGGGTTCGTGGTAGTTTTAGGGGCAGGGTAGGGGGTTGGGGTAGTTTAAGTTTTAGGGGCAGAGTGAGGTAGTTTTAGGGGCGGGGTGGGGGGTTGTGGTAAATCTAGGGGCAGGGTAATTTTCAGTTTAAGGGGCGGGGTGGGGGGGTCGGTTAGTTTTAGGGGTGGGGGTCAGGGTAATTTTAGCTTTTAGGGGCAGCGATGGGGGATGGGAACAGGAGAAGAGGAGCCAATCATCAACATGTGAAAGACAGTTTAGTTATATCTTTGATTTGGGGTTTATTTCTAATTGGATTGACTGTAAATATAACATTTTCTGGCTAATGGTAATGTGGGAAGTTCTTTAGGTGATTTTAACTTAGCCCGACTGCACAGAGAAGAAATGCACCTTTTCTATCTTGATTTCCTCCGTAGAGGTTCTGTTTTGGGAGCTGAGCAGTTCCTGATTACTTTATTCTTAACTTTAACTTTGAAGGTTGATGGTTAAATAATTTGATGCTGCCCTTAGAGATTGCTTCTTACATGGTTCAGGTTGTATAGAAACCCCTATGTCTGAACCATTCCCTTTCACTTCCCTTTGCTGAAGAAGACCAGACGGATGTCCAACTGAAGAAGAGAATCGCAGCTTGCGGATCCATATTGAGGAGAGGTATAACAAAATGCTATTGTCTTGGTTGTAGATTTTATTAGTTGTTTTGTGTACCAACCGCTATTTTTGTTAGAGCAATAGTTAGATATTTTCCAAATTAACTTTAGCATGAAGCCTAAACATGGTATTCTAATCTGAAGGATAGATAGGGAGACACCTGAAAATGCTTAAAACCGTACTAAAATAATTAATATTGTAAATTTGCTGAATCTAAATGTATGCTATTTCTATTGCACAGTTGTTCTTATTGTTGATTTGTACCGTGATTCTAGAATGCTTGCCAGTCAATGCCTTAGCTAAACTGAGATTCTTTTGAAGATTTGGTCAACCAGTGTTGTTTGTGTATATCTCTCAGCTGATTTTGAGATTGACTTACATGATATTAGCATTGTTAATTTAGAGAAATAAACATTTGAACTTTTACTAAATGGTGTGGTTATTCATGACCAAATGGGCCATGGAGCGTGACAATTAATGAGTCTAAAGAGATTTGATGATTTTTATGATTATGATGATGTATTTGCATTGAGTTTAGGGACATATGGTGGAATCACTCTAAGCGTAGTCAAAAGGTTCATCGAACTAATAACGCGCCCCCTTATACATTAACATTAAAAGACCGAATAAGGACTGACGCGCTAACACAACCAATAATTAACCTTTCATGTCAGTCCTGAACTCCGCAGTATTTACCTCATATGCTTTCAGGATTGAACCACAAATAATTTAGGGTTCTCCGGAAATGCTGGCAGGATATCAATCTGGAATTGCTCTTTGTTCTCCTACAGATTATAAAAGTCACCCTTTCAGGGGAAAACTGCCTTCTCACCAGATCCAGAGCTCTCACATCTGACACTCTCTTACATGAGACACAGCAACATGGTTAACTTGGCTGATAACTTTTTCCTAGCTAGGTATTTATTGCTAGACCAAGAATCTACAAATCTGAGGACTATATTCACATCCCAAAAAGTTGAATATTTTGGCTGGGCAGGAATTAACATCTGGATACCTCAGAGTATTTTGCATACAATGGGCAATTGTCCAGTACGATTACTATCTATAAAGGAGTGCCCAGCTGAAATAGCTGACCTGAAATTGTTTACCAATCTATAGGTCATGCCTGATGCAGCAAGTGAAGAAAGAAAATTTAAAATCATGCTGCAGTCTGTTCTAACAGGATCTGTACCCTATGAACTGCACCAGTCACACCAACTTTTCCATGCAGGTGTGTATCTCTGCAGACCATGCCTGACTCATGTATTCTTGAGACTCTTGCGAAAGGCCTGGGATGCTCCATCAAAACCTGCCAGGCTATCAATGACAGTTGACCTGTCTGGATCAATGGATGAGGAAGACCCCCCTAGATCTAACAAAAGGTCCAACACCGTGGTAGAAGAACTGGAGGGGCATAGTCTAGCTCCAGTACATTCGGAAACCAGGCCTGTGCTCTCCATAGCAGAGTTACTGGAATCATCTCCACTTCTTGACGTCTCAGCTGAGCCAATACCCTGGGTATCATCAAGAACGGGGTAAAGGCATAGGCCCGCAATGGACGCCAGTCCTGGACAAAAGCATCCGTCACTCTAGCATCCAGATCCGGGTGCCAACTGAAGTACGTTGGAAGTCTTCAGTTGCTGAAGTCTCAAAGGTGGCGAAACTGTCAGTCTGCTATTACATTGCACTGACCCGGAAGATATTCCTCTGTCACAGAGATGTGATTCTGCAGGCGGAAGTGCCACAAATCTTTGGCTATCTCTGTCAAAAGTTTGGCCCTAGTCCCACCCACTTTGTTCATGTAATGTACAGCTGAGATGTTATCTGTGTGGAGTAGAATGCAACACTTTGTTTTTCTCGACGAAAACTCTGAACCGCAAACAAACCCACCAGAAGCTCTAGGCAGTTGATATGAAGGTACAGTTCTGTTGAGGACCACCGACCGCCCGTGGAGATCTGTCCACAGCGGTCTCCCCAGGCCCAGCGACTGGCATCCGATTCTATCATCCTCTCCAGAGTAGAGCCAAAGATGGCCCTGCCATTCCAAGCCTCCATGTGGTCTAACCCCCAAGAGATTTCTGGCCTGGCATCCTCTGATAGAGAGAATTGTTGACACTAGGAAAGGCCCCTGTTCAAATGCTGGATTTTTAGGTGCTGGAGGGCTCGATAGTGGAGTGGGCCCAGAAATATCGCTTGTAAAGATGATGCTAAGAGACATACTAGGCTGGCTATGGGTCTCAAGGATGTGGTCGTCCTGGACAAAACTCAACTCAACTCTCTCTTGATATTCTTCACCTTCTCAGGTGGTAGAATCAATTGAGTTGACCGAGAGTTTATCTGGAACCCCAGAAAGACCAGACATTGGGTTGGATTTAGAATCGATTTCTGGACGTTGATGACAAATCCTAGTTCCTGTAGCAGGGCGATTGTCTGCTCCAGATGAGTTTTGGTCCTCTGCAGACACTGAGACATGATGATAATGTCATCCAGGTAAATGATGAGGCGAACCCCTTGGGACCTTAGAAACTTCACTACCGGCTTCAGAATCTTTGTGAAGCACCAAGGTGCAGAGGAGAGTGTGAAGGGAAGGACTTTGAACTCGTAACACACACCGTTCCACTGAAACTGCAGGAAAAAACGGTACGGAGGAAAAATAGGAATGGTCAAATAAGCATCTTTTAGATCTAACCGAACCATCCAATCTCCTTATTATTTGCTCAGACAGTTTTTATAGGATTAGACTTATTGTAGTGTCTTAGATGATAACCCTTATTAATAAAGGTGGAAATCTAAATATATAGCCCCAAATGGGTTTTCGATGGGGCACTGCAGTTGTAAGTTGAATTTATTACTGTACCCCAAGCCAGGCCAGATTAGATGCTGTTAGATTGTGGAAGGAAAGGCCTGAAAATGCTCTGGGCAGAGCCTCTGAAAGATTTCTGCAACTCTGCGGATCTCTGTCTTGTCAGGGCATCTCCAGGAGCTTGCCACCTCAGGGGATCGCTGCAAGATGCTTTCCCGCAACTGAAAAAGCCCCGCAGTGGTTGGGGATTGGATCACACATGCGCTGTCCGTTCCCGAGTGTGGCAGTTGAAAGAGAGCAATGCATCCTACGGTCACGTCGTCCCAGTTCCCAAATATTTTTCCCGTGCCCCAGCCAATCAGAGCAGAGGCGACTCAGCGCCTCGCTCGGAGGGTTGTCCGCCTCCAAGGAATTATTGCCAAAATAGATTAAAGTACAACTCGTCTATAACCGGCGAACAAGCTGACGTGCTCTTGGGACAGGCTGAGAATTATTGGAATAAAGCAACGCGCTTGTCAAAATGTAATACCAACCTTCTTTTGTGATAACACTGTCGATGCAAAAACATCAAGTAATGAAGAGATACTTAACAGGCTGTGAAGCAGCAAAAAAAGAGAAAGAGTACCTACAGTCAGGAGGATATATAGGGTCAGCTCTATGGTTGATCATGTGACTGAGAAGGTTTATTAGGAAATGTAGTGTTTATTAAACGTTATTGTTATTGGCTGCTGAAAAAATAAAGCATAGAAAGAGAAGCATAATCTGAGCCTCTGGTCCTGAATAGAATTTGCTTTTGTGTGACATTTCACAGAGAATGTGGCATTATGGTCAGAGTTGTCACTTAGGGAAGCAGGTTAAATTTCCTGTGTCGGCTCAACATCATGTGATTCTGAAGTCAATAGGGGGGAAATACATTCAATCTCCCAATTTTTTTAAATCTCCTACTTTCCTCTGCTAAATGTTGGCATGTATAGTCTGGGCAACTCAATCTCTCCTCACCTAAAAAATGACCATATGTAATGTAACTGGCGCACATGTAAAGTGCTACAGTGCCAAATATAGGTTGCACTATATCATAGTTCCTCGCAAACATTTTCCCAGGGACCAAAAAGTTTGGCTTGTGGTGTCACAGAGGGTTGCATTGATTCCAGCAGGGTGGCGAATGGGTGGGCGGGGTTGGTACAATTGGGTGTAGGGGACATGCTGAATCTAGTTGGCGAAGCAGCCAGACTCATCCTTGACCTCAAGCATCACCCCACACCTCAAAGACCTCCACTGGCTCTCAATCAAGATGAAATGCCACTTCAAACTACTTACCCACGCTCACAAGGCCCTCCACAACACTGGACTGCCTGATCTTCCACCAGACAACAACTCTTAGCCCACCTCACCCTCCCACACATCCCACAAATCCACCAGATTCGTGGAGGAGGCTGTTCCTTCTCCTACTTTGCTGCCAAATCCTGGATCAACCTGCCCCTTCACCTCCGGACCTCCACCACTCCAATACTTAGTGTTACAAAAATAAAGGTACTTTATTTTGGTGACACAAATTCCAAAACTACCATAGAGACTATACTCCCTAAGGAGGTAAGTAATACACAAATTATATACACTAGTATGCAGATGTAGCTGTAAAAACAGTGCAAATAGTGAAAATCACAATAGTCGGAAATGGGCCTAGGGGGAACACAAACCATCTATAGAAAGTGGAATGCGAAAGTCTGTTTTCCACCTAGGCAAGTGTAGTGTGTAGAGGGGCGCTGGGAGTATTAGAAAACACCAAATGTAAGTAATAGAATCTACCCCAGAGCCCAGGAAAGCAGGAATAACCACAGGAACTTTCCTAGAACACACAAGAACAGGAGAAAGACGATATTGCAAGAACCAGAAGAGACTTCAAGACACCAAGAATAGATTTGTGGACCTCAAGGCCTGTAGAAGAAGGAGACCAAGTCCAAGAAGCACTGAAGACTCCATGGAGAACAGGAGCCCCTGCTAACTCGGAAGAAGTTGCAAAAAAAGAACCACCGGTGAAGAACAACAGTCATTACTGCACTCAAGATGCGGGTTCCTGGTTGGTGCAGAAGATGTTGCACGCCGGATGGATGATTGCAGTCTGGTTTGCATCATTGGATTCCACCAACAAGCCTTGGCACATGCAAAGCTAGCGGTTAGCGGAAAATGACGCTGCCTGGGACCTGGAGGGACCTGGTGGACTCTACCCAGGAGGCGGAGTAAAATGGGGCTCTCAGCAACTCAGAGAGCTCTCAGAAGACCAGGCGGTGTGCACAGGAGTCCCACAGAAGGTGAAAAAGGAGGCCCATGCAGCACTACAACAAATGGAACCACGCAGGAAGCTGTGCATTGCAGGAAGGAGTGCTGGGGGCCGTAGCTGCACGGTGCACAAAGATCTTTATGAAAGGATGCCAACAAGCCTTGGCAACTGCAAAAAAAGTGGTGCACGGGGGTACTGCCTTGCAGGGACCCTCTGGAGGAGCTCTGAGCACCTCCCGTTTCCTTCGTCCAGTTTCGCGCCAGAGCAGGGGCTGGGGGTCCCTGAACCGGTGTAGACTGGATTATGCAAGGAGGGCACCATCTGTGCCCTTCAAAGCATTTCCAGAGGCTTGGGGAGGGGCTATCCCTCCCGAGCCTGTAACACCTATTTCCAAAGGGACAGGGTGTAACACCCCTCTCCCAAAGGAAATCCTCTGTTCTGCCTGAGCTGCTCAAGCAACAGGAGGGCAGAAACCTGAGGTGGCAGCAGCTGGGGTGGCCTGGAAAACCTCAGCAGGCTGTAATAGCAATACTGTGGGTCCTCTAAGGAGTCCCCAGAGTACATGGAATCATACAACCAATGCTTTCAAAAGCATTGGGGTATGATGTCAACATGTTTGATACAAAACATCCCTATGTCCGGAGTTACCATTATGAAGCTGGATATAGGTAAGTGACCTATGTCCAGTACATGTGTAAAATGACATCCCCACACTCACGAACTCTGGAAAAATGGTCCTGGAGGTAATGGGAGCACCTCTGCTAGTGCAAGGGTTCCCTCACACACAGGTACTCTGCACCCTGTCCTCAGGGCTGAAGGGCCTGCTATAGGGGTGACTTATGAGTGACCTGGTGCAGTGTAAATGGCAGTGAAAGGGTGCATGCATGCCTTTTCACGCAGGCTGCAATGGCAGTCCTGCAGAAGCCTTTGCATCGGCTCCCTATGAGTGGCAAAAGAAATACTTCAGCCCATAGGAGACCCCTGGAACCTCAATGCCCTGGGTACCTAGGTACCATATAGTAGGGACTTATAATGGGGCACCAGTATGCCAAATTTTGGTTGAAATACTGGGTTACCAGTATGCAGTGACAACATTTAGAGGAGAGAGAGGATAATCACTGGGGTCCTGGTTAGCAGGATCCCAGTGCACACAGTCAAACACACTGACATCAGGCAGAAAATGGGGGTAACCATGGCAAAAAGAGGGTACTTTCCTACAGGTAGCCAGGTCATAGTTAGTATGGCCAGAATGGCAAAATAAACTCCTGCTTATTGGTGAGGTTGGATTTTATATCACTATTATTGAAATGCCACTTTTAGGAAGTGAGCATTTCTCTGCAATTAAAATCCATCTGTGCCTTACAGCCTGTCTCCAATTCATGTCTGGGTTGGGCTGGTTGACAGCTCACAAACACAGGATACTCAGGGCCGTATTTATACTCCGTTTGCGCCGAATTTGCGTCGTTTTTTTCGACGCAAATTCGACGCTAAACTAACGCCAACTAACGCCATATTTATACTATGGCGTTAGAGGCGAATAGCGCCAAAGTTCCCGGAATGTGCGTCATTTTTTAGCGTGAACCCCTTCCTTGCGTTAATGATATGCAAGGGAGGCGTTCCCGTCTAAAAAATGACTCCCAGGCCTTTACGTGGTATTTATACTCCCGGGCAAAAGAGACGCCCGGGAGTGGGCGTGGCTAAAAACGGCGCATTTGCGCCGCTTTTTAACGCCTGGGTCAGGCATGGCGTTAAGGGACAAGTGGGCTCAAAATGAGCCCAGAGTGCCCTCCCCTGCCCCCAGGGACCCCCCCTGCCACCCTTGCCCACCCCAGGAGGACACCCAAGGCTGGAGGGACCCACCCCAGGGACATTCAGGTAAGTATTTTTTTATTTTTTTTTAATAATTTTTTTTGGCATAGGGGGGCCTGATTTGTGCCCCCCTACATGCCACTATGCCCAATGACCATGCCCAGGGGACAGAAGTCCCCTGGGCATGGCCATTGGGCAAGGGGGCATGACTCCTATCTTTACAATGATAGGAGTCATGTTGATGGGGGATGGGCGTCAAAAATAAATGGCGCAAGTCGGGTTACGACGATTTTTTCGACGTAACCTGACTTGCCCCATTTTAAGACGCCCATGCGCCATTTTCCCCCTACGCCGGCGCTGCCTGGTGTACGTGGTTTTTCTCGCGCACACCAGGCAGCGCCGGTCTGCTTGCGCCGGCTAACGCCATTCAATAAATACGGCGCCCGCATGGCGCTTCAGAATGGCGTTAGCCGGCGTAAAACTTTTTGACGCTAAACTGCGTTAGCGCAGTTTAGCGTCAAAAAGTATAAATATGGGCCTCAGTCACACCGGCACTCATCTGTATACTGAATGGGTCTTCCTGGGCTGGGAGGGTAGAGGGCCTGACATTTACATTTCAAAGGCTGGTAGCCTGCCCTCACACAGTGGACTGCCAAATCCCCTACTGGTACCCTGGCAGACAGACCCGTACTGAAAGGGGACCTTGTGCACTTCAAAACCACTCTTTGATGTCTCCCCCACTTCAAAGGCATTTCTGGGATAGGTAAACTTGGCTCCTGACCACACCAAATCAGACACTTCTGGAACTGAACCTACAACCTGTCAAAAGGAACTGCCTGGCTGCCCAGGCAGGACTCATCTGGACTGCTTTACTGAGAAGAACTGCTGCCCTGCTGTTTCCTTGCTGCCCTGCTGCCCCCTGACTTTGTTGAGAAGTGCTCTCCAAGTGCTTGATTTGAGCTTGCCTTCTGTTTTCTGGAGTCTGAGGGCCAAAAAGACTTAGGGGGTCATTTCAACCTCGGCAGTCTTTTCACAAGACCGCCGAGGGACCGCCGTGCTGAAGACCGCCAGTGTTGGCGGTTTTCCGCTCGGCGAATTATGACTGCTGGCAGCCCTCCGTCCTTTTCCGGATGGAGAGCTGCCAGCAGCCATACTGGCGGTTGGCGGGGAAGTGGAGGTTGCTCCACCTCCACCACCCCGTCAACAGAACACCGCCCACCAAATCACGTTACGTGATTTGGCGTGGCGGTGTTCTGTTGATGGCGTGCTGGCGGTGGAGCAGCCCCCATGGATCCCGTCCCCTCCCGGAGGATCAACGGACCTGGTAAGATGATCGTCCGTTAGGGGAGGGGGGTGGGAGGGCGTTGTGTGCGTGCATGGGGGCGTGCATGTGAGTATGAAGAGGGGGTGTGTGAATGCGTGTCTGCATGCAGGGGGTGTAGTGTGTTTGGAAATGTGTGCGTGTCTGCCTGTATGTATGTCTGTATGGATGTGTGCGTGTATGTCTGAATGTGGGTGTGCGTGTATGACTGTGTGTGTGTCTGTTGGCATGTTTGTTTGTGTGTGTGGGGGAATGTGTGTTGGCGGTGTCTGCATGCGTGTCGGGTGTGTGTCTGTGTAGCGATGTCGGGGTAGGGGTGGGGAGGATGGTCCTGCCACCTTTGGGGGGGTGGCAGGGGGGTGGGGGGTGTCGGGGAAGGACTCAGGGGTGGGGGAGACCCCTATCAGTGCCAGGGAAGGGATTCCCTGGCACTGATAGTGCCTACCGCCATGGATTTCATGGCGGTTCCCAACCCCATGAAATCTATGGGGGTCAGCCGGGTAATGATACCGCCAGCGGTCTTGTGACGGCCGCCAGGCTGGAGACCCAAGTCTCCATGCCAGCGGTCGCCTCCGCCCTGGCGGTCGGTTTGGAGAAGTGACGGATGACCATGGCAGTAACCGCCATGGTCATAATTCCAATTTTTTTACCGCCAGCCTGTTGGCAGTAAGACCGCCACTTCTCCGCCAACCACCAGGGTTGTAATGACCCCTTTAATCTCTTCAAGGAACTCCTTATGCACCAAAAATTGATGCACAGCCTGCTGGAAACGATTCACAGCCGTGGTGCGACAGAGAAATCGCCGCACAGCTGAACCGGAGCGACACACCATGAGTTCCCTAGTGAACAATCGATGCAGCGCCTGACTTGCGACTGGAAATTTGATGCACAGCCCTACCGGAACGACGCAGCCCGACTTCCCGAGTGAAACGACACCTGTGACTTTGTCCCACATGCCCAGGATTTCCATGCATCGTACCTCGGCATCAAAAAGATTCCTGCAATGCAGTGAGGAACCAAGACTGTGCGCCGGACGCAAAGCCCCTTGCAGCACGGAAAGAAACGACTCATCATCTGTGCCGCTCTGGCAATTCTGACAAACACCCTATTTTTCCACGCATCTCCTCCTCTGCGGTCTCCGTGCGTGTTATTTTTTACGCAAACCAGGCACTTTCTGCAAACAAGAGACAACTGTTGATTTCTAAGATTTAAGACTCTTTTTAATCTCGCAAAAGTGATATCTCAACTTGTGCTTATTGAATCTTTATCGTTTTGACCTTAATTTAACCAGATAAATATCACATATTTTTCTAAATCTTTGTGGTGTATTTTTGTGGGTGTTTTCACTGTGTTACTGTATGATTTATTGCACAAATACTTTACACATTGCCTTCTAAGTAGAGCCTGACTGCTCAGTGCCAAGCTACCAGAGGGTGGACACAGGATAATTTGGATTGTGTGTGGCTTACCCTGACTAGGATTGTGGTCCCTATTTGGACAAAGGTGAATACCTCTGCCAACAAGAGACCCCATTTCTAACATTGGTGATCAGCAGTGAGGATAGGACTTGTGTTTGTGCATACAATAGCTACGTGTACACTACCTACCCACAGTTAAAGGTAAATTTGATTTTTCTCTTTTGTATACCGAGAGATGTGGTGCCAAGTTATGTGGTCTGAGATGACGTTGAGAAATTGTTTGATGCCTATGAAGTTGCACTAAGTGCCCATGGGGTTTCTGAAGAGCAGTGGGGGGTGGGCTTGTGGAAACATGTACCAATAATTGTGAGGGACACACTTCTCACATTAGAAAAGAAGGACCAGAAGACATACCCGCTCATCAAAGCCATTTTAATTGTTAAGTTTGGACTGAACCCTGAAAAATAACGCCAGAAATTCAGGGATAGTACCAAACTCTCCACACAAACTTGGGTAGTCTCTTTTGATGTTTCTAGCAAGGCACTGAATGGATGGGTGCGGGGTAGCAAAGTAAATGATTATGTGGGATTATATAATTTGATTCTGAGAGAGCATATGCTCAGTATTTGCTTTACCGAGTTGAGCCAGCACCTGATTGACAGTAAGCTGACTGATCCCAGGAAGCTTGCTGAGGAGGCGGACTCTGGGCTAGCACCAGAGTGTCCAAAAAGGTACCTGGGAGTGACCCCAAGAAGTGTGGTACAGGTTCCCCCCCAACAGAGTGAGGGGGTGGTTAAAGATGACCAAGACAAGTCCCAGAGTAAAGGGGGAGGAAAGGGTTCCTATGCCCCATCTGAGAAAAAGGGTGGTGGTTCTGGTGGGCGGTGGCCCAGGGCACCCCATTTCCAACCCTGCTGCTTTGAGTGCTCCCAGCTAGGACACAAGCAGGGTGACTCTGTCTGTCCAAAGAACACACCCACTGGTGGGACCTCTACAGGGGTGGCCAATGTGGCCTTAGGGGAAAGTGGTTCCCAGGGTCAGGTCATAGACCATGCCCTAATCTCCTTCAGTTGGGAGATAGACTCAGAGGGTAAGCTGGGGATCCCTGAGGGTGGGAGTCGTCACTTCCACACGTGGGAGTGAATGCGGTATGTGAGAAAGTAGCCTCTTTCTAGCATGGTTACCCCCACTTTTGGCCTGTTTGTGAGTGTGTGTCAGTGTGTTTTTACTGTGTCACTGGGATCCTGCTAGCTAGGACCCCAGTGCTCATAGATAAAAACTTATATGTCAGTATGTTTTGCCTGTCTCACTGGGATCCTGCTAGCCAGGACCCCAGTGCTCATAGTTTGTGGCCTAATGTATATGCCTGTGTAGTGACTGAGTCACTGAGGCTCTGCTAATCACAACCTCAGTGCTTATGCTCGCTCTGCTTTTATATTTGTCACTGTAGGCCAGTGACTTCATTTACCAATTTCAATTGGCACACTGGACCCCCCTTATAAGTCCCTAGTATATGGTACCTAGGTACCCAGGGCATTGGGGTTCCAGGAGATCCATATGGGCTGCAGCATTTATTTTGCCACCCATAGGGAGCGCAGACAAACCCTTACACAGGACTGCCATTGCAGCCTGCGTGAAATAGTGCACACACTATTTCACAGCCATTTTCACTGCACTTAAGTAACTTATAAGTCACCTATATGTCTAACCTTCACTTGCTGAAGGTTAGATGCAAAGTTACTACATGTAAGGGCACCCTTGCACAAGCAAATGCCCCCACATAGTTCAGGGCCATTTCCCCAAACTTTGTGCGGGGACACCATTACACACGTGCACTACATATAGGTCAATACCTATATGTAGTTTCACAGTGGTAACTCCGAATATGGCCATGTAACATGTCTAAGATCATGGAATTGTCCCCCATTCCGAATCTGGTATTGGGGAGCCAATTCCATGCATCCTGGGGGCTTCACCATGGACCCCCAATACTGCCAAACCAGCTCTCTGAGGCTTTCACTGCAGCTGCAGTTGCTGCCACCTCACAGACAGGGTTCTGCCCTCCTGGGGTCTGGGCAGCCCAGTCCCAGGGGAAGGCAGAACAAAGCATTTCCTCTGAGAGCAGGGTGTTACACCCTCTCCCTTTGGAAATAGGTGTTGCAGGCTGGGGAGGGGTAGCCTCTCCCAGCCTCTGGAAATGCTCCCCCTTGCATAAACCAGTCTACACCGGTTCAGGAACCCTTTCTCCCCTGCTCTGGTGGGAAACTGGACAAAGGAAAGGGGAGTGACCACCCCCCTGTCCATCACCACCCCAGGGGTGGTGCTCAGAGCTCCTCCAGTGTGTCTCAGACTTCAGCCATCTTGCTTTGCAAGGTGTGGGCACACTATGGAGGGCTATGAGTGGCCAGTGCCAGCAGGTGACGTCAGAGACCCCTCCTGATAGGTCCATACCTGATAAGGTAGCCAATCCCCCTCTCAGGGCTATTTAGGGTTTCACCTGTGGGTTCTGTTCAGATTCTGCTTGCGAGTTTCCTTCAGGAATCCTCTGCAACAACTTCAGCATCCTCTGACCTCGGATCAACCGCAGCCTGCTCCAAGAAACGCTGTAACTGCAACAAAATGTCTACAAGACACACTTTTCTTCAGCAACCTCAGCTCCAAGTCAGCAACTGCAACAGTTTCCACAGTGTGCATGCTCTGGAGACTCCCTGTCTTCATCCTGCACCAGAAGGACCGAAGAAATCTCCCTTGGAGTCACTCCCCTGCTCCAAGCAGGCACCTTCCAAGGCGACAACCGGTACCCTGTGACTCCTCTCACTGCAACGAGCGTGCTTTTAAGGACACAGAGGGTGGACATCATCGACATAGGCTGTTCTGAGGGCCTGCTGATGCAATTTGGAGGAGGTAAGACCTTGCCTTCCCCAAGAACGACTGTACCCCTGTGTTTTGTGTCTTCTTCGCCTCCTGAGGCCTCTGTGCACTCTTTGTAAAATTCCTTCATGCACAGTCTGGCCCAGGTCCCCAGCACTGCACCCTGCGACCCTCAACTCACTGAGTTGTTTTCCGGTGGCATGGGACCTTCTTTTGTTGTGCTGCATCAACTGCGTTTTGCACCTGCTTTGAACCTGGATCCGGCAGCTTCTGGGGCTGCTGACTGGCATCCTTATGGCTCTTTAAAGTGCTGAGAGGCCCTTCTTCCTCCTCACACAGAGTTGAGGCCCCCAGGTCCCTCCTGGGTCCATCCAGCGCCATTTTGATGAAAAACGCACTTTTGCAGTAGCCAAGGCTTGTTGGCGCCTTCCAACATGAAATCTCATCTGCAATGATCTTCACACCGTGGGACATCTTTTACATTATGAAGAAACCCACTGGCATCTTCCTAGGGTGCATTTCTGCAGTCTTCAACTAACCAGGGACTCCTCTTTTGCACCCTCTTCTGGGTTAGCAGGGGCTCCTGTCCTTCCTGGAACTTCTTTTGACTTCTGGACTTGGTCCCCTTCCTTTGCAGGTCTTCACGTCCAATAATCCTGCAGTTGTTCTTTGCAGACTTGGTTGGCTGCTGCAAAATCCCCAAAACGAGGTGTAGTGTTTCCTAAGGAAACTTGCAGTACTTTACTCCTGCTTTTCTGGGCTCTGGGGTGGGGTAATTTACTTACCTTTACTGTATTCTTACTCTCCCTTCGATTCTTCACACACTACACTTGTCTAGGGGGGAATTCATGATTCACATTCCACTTTTTTTGTATATGGTTTGTGTTGCCCCAAGACCTATTTTCTCCCTTTGCATTCTATAGGATTTCCTACTGTTTGCATTGTTCTATGACTATTTACTTGTCTAATTTTGGTGTCTAGTGTATATATTGTGTATAATACTTACCTCCAGAAGGAGTATTGTCTCTAAGATATTTTTGGTACTGTGTCACCCAAATAAATACCTTTATTTTTGGTAACACTGAGTATTGTCTTTACTTGTGTATAAGTACTGAGTAACTATAAGTGGTATTGCATGAGCTTTGCATGTCTCCTAGTTCAGCCTAAGCTGCTCTGATATAGCTACCTCTATCAGCCTAAGTTGCTAGAACACTACTACATTTCACTAATAAGGGATAACTGGACGTGGTATAAGGTGTTAGGTTCCAAGGTACCCACTTCAAACCAGGCCAGCCTCCTACAGGGTCCTAGTCACTACTCTGAGAGACACAGGGGCCAGTCATACTATGATGGTGGAGAGACTAGTTTCCCTAGAGCAGTACAGCAGCCAGGTGTGTAGGGTGACTCCAGCCCATGAAGTGGGGGAGAGAGGTGACCCAGAGAAGGGTCATAGTTAGTCCCCAGATGCCCATAGACTGCATTCTAGGGAATGAGTTACCCCTGGTGGCAGGAGAACTGGGAGGGGTGATCCCTAAGAGTACCCTGACAGTTCAGTTGTCTGGCGGCACCACTCCCCAGAGGAGGGTATGGAAGCCCAAATATAGAGGCAAGGTGAGGGAGTACTCACCCCTGTTCCCTGTTCAGCCTCAGGGTACAGACCCTGGGTTGAGTGGCCAGTGTCAGGGTACCACCCCTGAACTGTTGGAAGGCAGAGTGGAGAAGGGGTACAAGACCCCTGGGGCTACTACCCCCATTCTAAAATGCCTCAGAGGTCAGAGAAACCTCAGGAGCCCATAGGGAACTCCCTGCCAGCCCCCAGACTGGAGAAGAAGCTTACCCCAGGGCCCCAATCAAGGCATTCACTTAGCAGTGGATGGCCTGGGCCTGGCTCTTGACACTGACAGCTGTAGGTGGCCTCTGTTGGTTGCTGTCCTTGCAGACAGAGCTCTCACTGGGTTGGGAGAGAAGTCAGACCCAAGGAGTGGAACGGGTCACATCATTTTGTTGGTACTGTCTGCCTACTGGGATGCATCTCTGAGCAAATTAAGATTAGGAGCATCACAGATGGGGTCACCAGATGAGGAGAATGGTTTCCCATGGGTCAGTTCAGTGGACCCAGAGAGTAAAGACAGAGAAGCCAAGCTGAGTTCAGGGGACATAGAAGTGGCAAGTGCCCCTGCAGTATTGGGCCATTGTCCATGTATTATTGCCCTAAGCAGGGATGTCCAACAAAGTACTGATTAGCCTACCCTGACTTTAGGCTAGAAGGGGGATATGTTTGAAATGGCATCTCTGCAGGGTCACCCCCAAACCTTTTGCCTTCCTCCTCTTCTTTTTCTGACCTCATTTGTGCTGGCTTTAGGACTCTGGAAACTTTACCACCGCTAGCTAGTGCTAAAGTGCATGTGCTCTCTCCCTAAAACATGGTAACATTTGCTCATACCCAATTGGCATTATTCATTTACTTGTAAGTCCTTAGTAAAGTGCACTACATGTGGCCAGGGCCTGTAAATTGAATGCTACTAGTGGGCTGCTGCACTGGATGTGCCACCCAAATTGGTAGCCCCTAAACCATGTCTCAGGCCTGCCATTGCAAGGCCTGTGTGTGCGGTTTCACTGCAGCTTCGACTTGGCATTTAAAAGTACTTGCCAAGCCTTAAACTCTCATTTTCTACATATACGTCACCTCTAAGGTAGGCCCTAGGCAACCCATAGTGCAGGGTGCTATGTAGGTAAAAGGCAGGACATGTACATGTGTATTTTATATGTCCTGGTAGTGGGAACTCCTAAATTTGTTTTCCACTACTGTGAGGCCTGCTCCTTTCATAGGATAGCATTAGGACTACCCTCATATACTGTTTGAGTGGTAGATTCTGATCAGAAAGGGGTAACCAGTTCATATTTAGTATGGCTAGAATGGCGATAGAAACTCCTGCTTATTGGTGTGGTTGGAGTTTACATTACTATTTTAGAAATGCCGCTTTAAGAAAGTGAGCATTTCTCTGCATTTAAAATCCAGCTGTGCCTTACAGCCTGTCTCCAGTCCATGTCTGGGCTGGGCTGGTTGACAGCTCCCTTGTGCATTTCACCCAGACAACCACAAACACAGGATACTTAGTCACACCTGCACTCATCTGCATACCGAATGGGTCTTCCTGAGCTGGGAGCATGGAGGGCCTGACACTTACATTTCAAAGTCTAGTTCCCAGTCAATGGACTGGCAAACCCCATTCGGGGACCCTGACAGACAGGCCTCTACTGAAAGGGGACCTTGTGCACTTCAAAACCACTCTTTGAAGTCTCCCCCACTTCAAAGGCATGCTTGGGTATATAAACTGGGTCCCACACCAAATCAGACACTTCTGGACCTGAACCTGCAACCTGTCAAGACGAACTGCCTGGCTGCCCAAAGGACTCATCTGGACTGCTTTTCTGAAAGGGACTGCTGCCCTGCTGCCCTCCGACTTTGCTAAGAAGTGCTCTCCAAGGGCTTGGATTGAGCTTCCTTCTCTTTTTCCGAAGTCTCAGGGCCAAAAAGACTTCATCTCTTCAAGGAACTCCTTGTGCCTTGAAAATTAACGCACAGCCTGCTGGAAACAATGCACATCCATGGTGTGACCGAGAAAGCACCGCACAGCCGAACCGGAGTGACCCAGCCTGACTTCCCGAGTGAAGAATCAGCGCAGCGCCTGCCTTTGCGACTGGATATTTGACGCACAGCCCATCCAGATCAACGCACAGCCGAACTGGAACGATACAGCCCGACTTCCGGTGTAAAGAACTGATGCAGTGCCTACCGCGCAACAGAAAATTTTACACATCGCCTACTGGATTGACGCAATTCCTTTGACTTTATGCCGTACGCCCAGGATTTCCACACATCATCCCTCAGCATCAAAAAGATGCAGCGTGGAAAGAAACAACGTATCTTCTGTGCCGTGCCAGAAATTCTGATGCACATCCTATTTTTCTATGCATCTCCTACTCTGCGCTCTCCGTGTGTTATTTTTTACACAAACCAGGTACTTTGTGAAAACAAGAGACAATTGTTGATTTCTAAGATTTATGACTTTCAAATCTTGCAAGAGTGATATCTCAACTTGTGCTTATTGAATCTTTATCGTTTTTACCTTAATTTAACCAGATAAGCATCATATATTTTTCTAAACCTGTGTGGTGTGTTTTTGTGCTGTTTTCACTGTGTTACTATATGGTTTAGTGCACAAATACTTTACACATTGCCTTCTAAGTTAAGCCTGACAGCTCATTGTCAAGCTACGAGAGGGTGGGTACAGGATAATTTGGATTGTGTATGGCTTACCCTAACTAGGATTGTGGTCCCTATTTGGACAAGGGTGAATACCTATGCCAACCAGAGACCCCATTTCTAACAATAGGCAATTGTTTTATTTCAGTTTTCCTCCTTTTAATTCATTATCACATGTAAGAGGAAACCAAAACAAATGACTTCAGGATGTGTGCTGTACAAAATCTTCTCCTGTTTTTGATTTAATAAATTGAATAAACTGTAATGTTGTTCATGTATAATAGCTACACAGGCCCACCTATAAGGTGCACACAATTGACTGGTCTCTAAGGGGCATATTTATACTCTGTTTGCGCCGGAATTGCGTCGTTTTTTTTTACGCAATTCCGACTCAAAACTAACTCCATATTTATACTTTGGCGTTAGACGCGTCTAGCGCCAAAGTCCATGGAGTTTGCGTCATTTTTTAGCGTGGACACCTACTTTGCGTTAATGATATGCAAGGTAGGCGTTCCCGTCTAAAAAATTGACTCCGAGGCATGTGCGCCGTATTTACACTCCCGGGCAAAATTCACGCCCGGGAGTGGGCGGGTCAAAAAAAATGACGTACGGCCGCTTTTGCGTCGTTTTTTAGCACCTGGTCAGGGCAGGCGTTAAGGGACCTGTGGGCTCGGAAGGATAGAGGAAGTTGGAGGCTAGAAACAGGGACAATGGCTGCCATCAGAGAGGAGGCCAGAGCCTGGATTGATCTCTGTTGGGGCGCCATGCAAGTGTGAATGTCCTCCAGGAATGCATTGGTCTGTTGCATTTGGGCTGCCAGCCCCAGGATAGCATTCACAATGGTTGACTGCCCAACAGAGATGTATCGCAGGAGATCAATAGCCTCCTCACTCAGAGCAGCAGGGCTAACTGGGGCAGGGCCTGAGGTGCCTGTGGCAAAGGAGATGCCCACCCTCCTGGGTGAGCGGGCACGGGAATCTTGCTGAGGGGCTGCTGGGAGGGCGGTGCTGGTATGGGGGTGGCAGCTGTACCTGTAGTTGGGGTGGGCACAGAGGTGTCCGCCACCACCAGGGAGCTTCCATCGGAGGAGGTATCACTTTCCGAACTGTCCACTCCAGTCTCTGCCGTGGTCAGTCTCTGCCGTGGTGCTCCCCTCACCCTCCGTCCCACTGGTGCCCTCACCGTTGGTAGATTCAGCCTCCTGGGCCCTGTGGGATGCAGCTCCCTCTGTGGCCGGTGCCTCTGCTCCTCCGCCAGATGATGCTAATGCACATAAGGACAGGGGGACAAAACAAAAAGGGGGGGGAAGAGACAAAGGGTACAATTGG
This sequence comes from Pleurodeles waltl, assembly GCF_031143425.1. Lineage (NCBI taxonomy): Eukaryota > Metazoa > Chordata > Amphibia > Caudata > Salamandridae > Pleurodeles > Pleurodeles waltl. Next base: position 232,271,064 of record NC_090442.1, read on the forward strand.
TCAATGGTGCCAAGAACACCACAGTTGGCGTACACGACACACACACACAGGGAACAGTCTTACGCACTAGGCAATGCACTACCAGTCACAATGCCAATTGCAGCATACCTGAGACCTACAGACCCCTGCCCAGTAGTGGATACCCACTAGCTTGGTTGGAGGAAGTTCACATCAGACCCTGCCCTACATGGGACCTACCCTGCAATGTCCGGCCTGGCCTAGGGGCACCCACAGGCCATCATCCCCCACCCGGATACCACCCCACCAGGGACAAGTAGTATATTGGGGCACTGTACTCACCCCCTTTTGGCTGCTGTGATGCCCCCAAGCACCCATCCAGCTCCAGATAGGCCACCGCCAGTATGCGGGCCATAAGGGGGTGGTCAGGGTTCGACGGGCACCCCTTCCTCGTTGGGAGGCCATCTCGTGTTCTAGCAGCTTAGGCTGATAGAGGTAGCTATAGCAGAGCAGGTTAGGCTGAACTAGGAGACATGCAAAGCTCCTACAATACCACTTATATCATATAGCACTATATCATAAGAATCACAATACTCAGAGTTACTCAAAATAAAGGTACTTTATTTTAGTGACAATGTGCCAAAAAAATCATAGAGGATATACTCCCTTAGGAGGTAAGTAAAATACACAAAATATACACACAAACCAAAATCAGGTAAGTAAACAGTTACAAAAGTAGTGCAAACACTGTAGAATACAATAGGATGCAATAGGCCTAGGGGCAACACAAACCATATACTAAGAAAGTGGAATGCGAACCACTTAGGGACCCCAGGCCTAGTGTAGTATATAGAGGGTCACTGGGAGTGTAAGAAAACACTAAGGGTGTCCAAGATACCCCACACCAAGACCCTGAAAAGTAGGAGTAAAGTGACCCTACTTTCCCAGAAACACACTAAAGTTGTGATAGGAGATTCTGCAAGGACAACAACTGACTGCAAAGCACTGAAGATGGATTCCTGGACCTGAGGACCTGCAAAGGAAGGGGACCAAGTCCAAGAGTCACGAAAGTGTCCGGGGGGGGCAGGAGCCCACTAAACCCTGGATGAAGGTGCAAAATGGCTGCCTCTGGGTGGAACAAGCTGAAGATTCTGCAACAACGGAAGATGCCAGGAACTTCTCCTTTGCACAAAAGATGTCCCACAGTGTGCTGGAGGATGCAGAGTTGTTTTCATGCAGAAAGACCACAAACAATCCTTGCAAGCTGCAAAGGTCACGGTTGAAGAAAATGGGTGCTGCCTGGGCCCAGGAAGGACCAGGAGGTCCCCCCCTTGGAGGAGGAGACAGAGGGGGCGTTCAGTAGCACAGAGAGCCCATGCAGAAGCCAGCAGCACCCACAGAAGCACTTGAACAGGGGTTCAAGAAATCTGAGCATGGCGGTCGTCTCAACACTACAAAGGAGGGTCCCACGAAGCCGGTGGTCAACTCAGTGAGTTGAGCAATGCAGGACAGAGTGCTGGGGACCTGGGCTAAACTGTGCACAAAGGATTCCTTGCAAAAGTGTACAGAAGCCCTAGCAGCTGCAGATCACACAGTACACAGGATTACTGTCTGACGTGGGGAGGCAAGGACTTACCTCCACCAAATTTGGACAGAAGGACCACTGGACTGTCAGGGTCACTTGGATCCAGCTCCTGTGTTCCAGGGACCATGCTCATCAAGTTGAGAGGGGACCCATAGCACCGGTGATGCAGAAGTTTGGTGCCTGCTTTAGCAGGGGGAAGATTCCGTCGTCCCATGGAAGATTTCTTCTTGGCTTCCAGTGGAGGGTGAAGGCAGACAGCCCTCAGAGCATGCACCACAAGGAAACAGTCGAGAAAGCCAGCAGGATTAGGTGCCTCAATGTTGCTGGTAGTCGTCTTGCTACTTTGTTGCAGTTTTGCAGGCGTCCTGGAGCAGTAAGCGGTCGATCCTTGACAGAAGTTGAAGAGGGAGATGCAGAGGAGCTCTTGCATTTGTTATCTGACGAGAAACCCACAGGAGAGACCCTAAATAGCCCTCAGAGGAGGATTGGCCACCTAGCCAGGTAAGCACCTATCAGGAGGGGTCTCTGACGTCACCTGCTGGCACTGGCCACTCAGAGGCGTCCATTGTGCCCTCACACCTATGCATTCAAGATGGCAGAGGTCTGGGACACACTGGAGGAGCTCTGGGCACCACCCCTGGGGTGGTGATGGACAGGGGAGTGGTCACTCCCCTTTCCTTTGTCCAGTTTTGCACCAGAGCAGGGGCTGGGGGATCCCTGAACCAGTGTAGACTGGGTTATGCAAGGAGGGCACCATCTGTGCCCTTCAAAGCATTCCCAGAGGCCAGGAGAGGCTACTCCTCTCAGGCCCTTAACACCTATTTCCAAAGGGAGAGGGTGTAACACGCTCTCTCAGAGGAAATCCTTTGTTCTACCTTCCTGGGACTGGGCTTCCCAGACCCTAGGAGGGCAGAAGCCTTTCTGTGGGTTGGAAGCAGCTGTAGCTGCAGTGAAAACCCTAGAGAGCTAGTTTGGCAGTACCCAGGTTCCATGCTGGAGCCCCGGGGATGCATGGGATTGGCACCCCAATACCAGATTTAGCATGGGGGGACAATTCCATGATCTTAGACATGTTACATGGCCATAATCGGAGTTACCATTGTGAAGCTACATATAGGTATTGACCTATATGTAGTGCACGCGTGTAATGGTGTCCCCGCACTCACAAAGTCTGGGGAAATTGCCCTGAACAATGTGGAGGCACCTTGGCTAGTGCCAGGGTGCCCTCACACTTAGTAACTTTGCACCTAACCTTCACTAAGTGAGGGTTAGACATATAGGTGACTTATGAGTTACTTAAGTGCAGTATAAAATGGCTGTGAAATAACGTGGACATTATTTCACTCAGGCTGCAGTGGCAGTCCTGTGTAAGAATTGTCTGAGGTCCCTGTGGGTGGCAAAAGAAATGCTGCAGCCCATAGGGATCTCCTGGAACCCCAATACCTTGGGTACCTAGGTACCATATACTAGGGAATTATAAGGGTGTTCCAGTGTGCTAATCAGAATTGGTAGAAATGGTCACTAGCCTACAGGGACAATTTTAAAAGCAGAGAAAGCATAAGCACTGAGGTTCTGGTTAGCAGAGCCTCAGTGGCACAGTTAGGCACCACACATGGAACACATTTTGGCCACAAACTATGAGCACTGGGGTCCTGGCTAGCAGGATCCCAGTGAGACAGGCAAAAACAAACTGACACACAAGTAAAAATGGGGGTAACATGCCAGGCATCTGGTACTTTCCTACAGTTGGTGTCTTGCTGCCATGGAACGCACCTTCCCCCGTAGGCCGTTCCACCTCTTTCTGATGTCATCCCTTGTTCTGGGGTGCTGTCCCACGGCATTGACCCTGTCTACGATGCTCTGCCATAGCTCCATCTTTCTTGCAATGGATGTCTGCTGCACCTGTGATCTGAATAGCTGTGGCTCTACCCGGATGATTTCCTCCACCATGACCCTTAGCTCCTCCTCAGAGAACCTTGGGTGTCGTTGTGATGCCATGGGTTTAGTGAGAATGGTGTGGGTGAGGGTGTGTAGGGTGATGTGTTGGGGTGTGTGATGTAAGGTGCGTGGATGGTGTATAGGTGATGGTGGCGTGTGGCTATGATCTTGTCTGTGGTCTTATTATCTCTCTTGTGGCACTCGTTTGTATTCGTAAAGGGATGTGGGTAATGTGGGTGGGTGTTTTATAGTGGTGTGGGTGTGTGGGTGTGGTGTGTGAATGGGTGTCAGGTGTGTGTAGTTTGAATTGTCCAATGTAGTGTTGTTTTGTATGTGTCTGTGTATTTTGAGCGCAGAGGTATGTACAGCCAATGGTTTACTGCCATTGAATGTCCGCCGTGGTGATTTGAGGGTCATAATGTTGTGGGCGTAGTTGTGTTGGCGTAACTGTGTGGGTTTTGCTACCACCAGTTTATCACCGACCTTTGGGATGGCGGACTTGTGTGTGTGGCTATATAGTGACGGATTGCTATGTGTGTGTCATAATATGGGTAGCGGTGATCCACGACGGCGGCGGTATGTTGGCAGCAGTCAGCATGGCGGTAAGCAGTACTTACTGCCAATTTTACAATGAAAGCCTATATTTTTACTCATTTGTTGTAAGTTGTCTTTAAAAATGAAGGCGTTCATAAAGTTAAGCGGTGTAGGACACTTTAGTTACTTCCTTTCTTTGACTTCAATTAACCTTTAAGTAAATGCTTGCCTGTTTATTTTTCATCTTTATAACAGAAGTCCTGAGTCGAGTAAACAGCCACTCAGTGCTGCTGTAGAACATGGGGCCACATGTAAAGGTCAGGAGGAATGCATGCGGCTCTAGGGCCATCATATGAGTATTGCTGCTTTATTGTAGAAAGCACTCTTCTTTTGCTATATTCACAATGTTAAGGCGAGCTGATAATGTGCTCTACGGTGGCTGCTGTTGGACTTATCGCTGGAGGGTAGGCAAACACACCAACACTCTATGTTCAATACACTCTAAAACTATGTTTTGCGACAGCTGACGTTAGGCCCATCACTAGACAGGCAAAATGCACTAGCACTTTACATCTAACACACTTCAGAATGCCAGTCAACTATACACTTTCTCCAATAGATCTAGCCATAATATTCCCCGCACTTTATGCCCAGCACACTTTAGAATGCTAGACAGCTATACTCTTTCTTCACTTGACCTAGCCACAATATTTTCCGCATCAACACTGAGATTGCACTAGTTGAAATGCAGCTGCTCAATTTGAGATCAATGACTTTTTAAAATGTTCAGCTGTAATCTAGTTAAATGGCCAAAAAGCAATTGTTCTTTTTTATTGACTGTTGATTGTATTGTAATATTTTTAATTGAGGAAATTTCAAGAATTAATTATGATTATTTGCTACAATATGTTTTAAATTGTATAATGTAATACTAATTGTTATGGAAGGTTTGGTTGAAACTATAAAGAGAAGTTTATATGCTATACGCTGCACTATATAATACTTTCCTATGAGTGACACTTCTAGTACTTAATTTATAATAGAATCTGTGGCCAAACTGGTGCTTTTAAATGTTGGCGCACCAAATATGAAGGCTGTTAGTCTTGAATCAACCTCATGTTTCTTCCTTTAACCATCAGACACCCCTTTGCACTATCTCAAAAGAATCAGTAGAGTTTCTAGACCTTACTCTGTATATTGATAAGAATCAGCTACATACTAAGACCCATAGGAAACACATGTTGCAAACTCCATCCTCCATGCATCCAGTTGTCACCCACACAATACAATAATCAACATCCCAACCGAGTAATACAGATGTGCAAGAAGGAACTGTAGCAAAATTGAACAGTATAATCTGAAAGCAATAGAAATCACTGAACGATTATCTAAGAGAGGGTATGTTCCATAGGAACTGAACAAAACAAGGGTTAATTTTGCTAAAATTGATCAAACTGAAATCCTGTAGAAGCCTCAAATAATGGAAGCACAAACACCAATCCATTTCATTACTAACTTTAGTAATGAACACCATTACATCCGGAAACTACTAGATAAAGATTGGCCTCTCCTAACCCACAATCCATCCATTTCTAAGGACATTAAACTGTTCCCACAGTTGAGCTTTAAAAGAGAGTCAAATCTCAGGGAAAGTCTATGCCCTTCCTTTCTCCAAGAAAATAAAGTAATCAAACATGTTCTGCAACAGACGACTGGCTTCTACACCTGTACCAACTGCTCAATTTGTAAACTGGGAAAGTCCAAATCGAAACAAACCCTAATCAACAGCCAGAGAATGTTCATACAAGATTTTATTAACTGTGACAGCACTAATGTGGTCTATCTCATTACTTACCTCTGCAATCAGCATCACCTAGGTAATACCACTAGACCTTTAAAAGCAAGAATTCAGGAACAGTTTCGCAACATTAAAAAAGGTGACCTAAAATTGCCACTAGTTGAACACTTTGGGGCTGATTACGAGTTTGGCTGTCCGAACAGGCAACAGAAGACCACTAGGGTCCATTGCCATCACCAGGCAGCACAGGCTGCCACGGTCTGTCTGAGCCACAAACAGGCCGGCGGGGACCATGTTTCCACCGGACCTATTAGGAGGTTGACCGCCAATGTGACCACAGCGCCCCAACCATCACATATCAGGAGGCGGAAACAAACAACATAAATGGAGACACTCACCTGCAGACAGCCATACACCTCTGGAGCTGTCATTTCTCAATGTCATGCTGCTGCTCCTGGTCGCCAAAAGACAACAGAATCAACGCCGACGTGGGCGACACCAACCCTAAGTACACACACACCTACCTGTAATGTTAACTCTTTAAAAACAACACGTTCCCCTGGCAAACACATCAAGGGGGGCGAATGGCAGCAGTTACATCTATCATTTTAGACACTTGCATACTACAACAAGGACATCCACACATGCATAGCACACACACTTCATCCAGCACACACACACACACACTGCACAACAATATTACACGTATACATACGGCTACACAGCACAGGCTCAGAGACATTGAAGGCCACACAACATACACACACAGAAACCACAACACAACTATTGCACATGATAAAGCCTCCCTTCATGATAATTTATTTCACATCAGGACTCGTTTTAGGCCAATGAATCTTTTGACCCAGTTGAGAGACACCTTAGGACGAGATAGCTAATCAATATATCAATCAATACATCAATAATGTCATCAATATTTATCACGACAATGCATTTCACTTTAGTCAAAGTCATTAATCAATTCGAAGACACTACCATGACCTTTCAGCCATGAATAACCACACCTTGTTTAGTAGAACTTTATGAATTTTATTCCCTATTAATTACAGTCTAATAGCAAATGCGTTAATCTCAACACCAAGAAACATAATAGCATAGTCACGATATGGCAACTTTGGTAAGCTTTCATTAAAGCGAGAATCACAAACATCAGAATGTAACACGGCGTGAACATAGATCAATTTAGCAGAGTGTCAATAATGCGTCAGTTCAACAAAACATAATCTTGGTCGTTTGTCTATTTGCATCAGTTTGATGAACACCTGTCCTAACCACTGATTAGCATTAGCATGTTGGGCTTCATGCAAAACAATTTAGAACACCAATTTGGAAAACATCTAGCTAAGGTCTCTGTCAAAAGCAAGCAGTTGGTACCTAGAAAGGAAAAGCAAACAGACAAATTACAATTGCATTGTCATAATTACCCTCCAAAGTTTAGGTCAGCGTACAGGATCAGTCTTCGTCTTCAGGACATCAGTCAAATCGCCATCAGTCAGAACTCAGCTCCGGGGCAAAGGGCACTTTCCTCATAAGGAGGTAAAGTGTAAAAATGGACAATCTAAGGGTGAGGATGGTTTTAAGTAACCCACCAAGTCACCAAACTGAGTGACAGAGTTTCTGGATAAAATCAACAGCATTCCCTAACCCACCTAAATGACTCCCCGTGACATGGGTTTTTATCCCTTTTTCGATGTACATTCCCCCGAAATTCTATTGGACATTTGCTATACCCCACTATCTTTGACCTATCATATAACACATTAGGTAATCTAACTCTTCACCCCATATTATTTTACAAGTTTTTGATTGGTCTTCGTAATTGACGTCTTCAGAGGTGGCACGTCCGGTGTGATTTCATCTTTCTGTAATTCCTTGCACATCTTTTGGTCAGCAGTTCCATTGTCTTCATCGGTTTGAATGACCTTGTACATTACATTAATCTACATTGTTTCATTTCACTTTTAACATTTAGGGGGTCATTCCAACCCTGGCGATCGGTGTTAAAGCGGCGGCCAACCCGCCAACAGGCAGGCGGTCAAAAAAATGGAATTCTGACCCTGGCGGAAACCGCCAACACAGACCGCCACTTTAACACTCCGACCGCCACGGCGGGACAAACAAACAGCGCGGCGGTCACCGCCAACAGACAGGCGGGAGACAATGTACCGCCCACCCTATCACAACTCACCAATCCGCCACCTTTTCCGGGGCGGGAGCCCCGCAGATAAAAACATGGCAGAAACAGACTACGAACGGGAAAACGCTCACCTCTACACACTCCACGAGGAATCTGGACAGCATGGAACCAGAACTACAGATCCTACCAGCTATTGTCTACCTGCTCCTCTACCAGGAGCACGAATGCCGGCGCAGAAGACAACGGTGAGTACTGCACCTACGACACAGGGGAGGGGGGAGGAGAAAAGATTACGGACACACACATACGCGACACACCCACCCTCACCCACAACTACCTACACATCAATGCAGAGCAACAACTCAGAGTGACACCCCTCAAACCCCCCGGAAGAATGCCAAGACAAAATAAAATGATCATGAAATTCAAATATATTGTAAGGCTAAGTAAAAAATTATTTCCAACATCTATAACTATATACACATATGTAAATTGTCCTGTCCAAATTGGGTTTCAGTCATTGTACGTGGGCCAATGGGCCTCAACACATGGGCAAAGCCCACACAGGAGACCCGAATCCATTGGAGAGAACACTGCAGGGGCATCAGATAGAAAAACTACAGGCACCTCAGGGGGAAAGGAAGGGGAGGCACCTCAGCCACATGAGTCCACGACGCCAGATCCACGAGGGGCCTCCATGGCCACTGTCCCATCCTGGGGAGTGCAAAGCCACAGTCTCTCAAGTCTCTACAGTGGGTGGCTTGCCCACTGTGCCATCCTGGGGAGTGCAAAGCCACAGTCTCACAAGTCTCTACAGTGGGTGGCTTGCCCACTGTTACATCCTGGGAGTGCAAAGCCACAGTCTCTCAAGTCTCTACAGTGGGTGGCTTGCCCACTGTGCCATCCTGGGGAGTGCAAAGCCACAGTCTCACAAGTCTCTACAGTGGGTGGCTTGCCCACTGTTACATCCTGGGGAGTGCAAAGCCACAGTCTCACAAGTCTCTACAGTGGGTGGGTTGCCCACTGTACCATCCTGGGGAGTGCAAAGCCACAGTCTCTCAAGTGGATTACAGACTCCACTGGTACTGGAGGAGGCATGGTGCCCAGAGTGCATCGTGCAGCCCTGCCCGACACAGATCCGGGCCTGCCCCTTCTGCCAATGGGCCAGCGGTGCTTGACTTGAAGGGCCCAGCGGAGCGGTGCAGAGATGAAGGGCCCAGCGGAGCGGTGCTTGAGACGGCGGTGCCCAGCGGAGCGGTGCAGAGATGAAGGGCCCAGCGGAGCGGTGCTTGAGACGGCGGTGCCCAGCGGAGCGGTGCAGAGATGAAGGGCCCAGCGGAGCGATGCTTGAGACGGCGGTGCCCAGCGGAGCGGTGCTTGAGACGGCGGTGCCCAGCGAAGCGGTGCTTAAGATGAAGGGCCCAGCGGAGCGGTGCTTGAGACGGCGGTGCCCAGCGGAGCGGTGCAGAGATGAAGGGCCCAGCGGAGCGGTGCTTGAGATGAAGGGCCCAGCGGAGCGGTGCTTGAGATGAAGGGCCCAGCGGAGCGGTGCTTGAGACGGCGGTGCCCAGCGAAGCGGTGCTTGAGATGAAGGGCCCAGCGGAGCGGTGCTTGAGATGAAGGGCCCAGCGGAGCGGTGCTTGTCTTGAAGGGCCCTGTTCAGCGGTTCTTGAGACGCCGGTGCCCTGTTCAGCGCTGCTTGTCTTGAAGGGCCCTGTTCAGCGGTGCTTGTCTTGAAGGGCCCTGTTCAGCGGTGCTTGTCTTGAAGGGCCCTGTTCAGCGGTTCTTGAGACGGCGGTGCCCTGTTCAGCGGTGCTTGTCTTGAAGGGCCCTGTTCAGCGGTGCTTGTCTTGAAGGGCCCTGTTCAGCGGTTCTTGACATGTGTCTCCAGGGCACCATATCCGGCCAATATATGGAGTTCACTCGCCATCCGACTTCTCGCTTGTGGGGCCCTCCTGTGCTGGAGTCCCGGGCCCGTGGGTGTCCTCCTTCCCACCCGGAATGGGGCTGGTGGGGCCCTCCTGGGCAGCTCGCCTGCTGCCGGACTTGTCGGCCGTGCTGCCCTTGCCATCCTTCCGTGATTCTCTGTGGCCCTTGCCTCCCTTTGTAGATGTGCCAGGTGGCACCCCACTTCCTGACGGTGCCAGGGTAGTGCCTTTGGAGGCTGCCGTCTCTGGCCTCTCGCGCCGGGCCTTGCCTTTCTTGGATTTTTTCCCAGGGGGTGGGCTGGCTGTCCCTTTACTACTGGCCGATGTAGCTGCCCTTGAAGGTGGTGGACCCCAATATCCTTGTACTATGGTCCTTGTAGGTCCAGGGGTTGTGGTGGCTGAGGTGCTGATTGGACACTTACGAGATGGAGGGGGTGGGTCAGGTGATGGAAAGAGGTTAATTTTGGACAGGAAAACTTTTTAGGAGCAGTGGGAAGGGTAGGTGCAGTGGGTATGGGAGTGGAGGAAGAGGATGTGGTTGTAGGAGAGTCAAGTGTGGTGTCTTTGGGTGCAGGTGCTTGTGACGGAGGCTGTCATGAGGTGGATGGCTGTTGGGTGGGTGGCTGCCTGCGTTTGTGTGGTTTGGAAGAGGGGGTGACAGACACACTGGGAGAGGACACAGGGGACGTGTAAATGACAGTGGGGGTGGTGACTGCACGTGTGCGGAGTGTTCTGGTGGGTGTGCTGGTGATGGACGTAGTGGCTGATGATGTTGTGCATGCAAGTGTGAGTGGAGACGTCACAGGGAGGGAGGAGGGAGACGAGGAGGAGGGGGACACAGAGGAGGCAGTGGCTGTTGGTATGTCTGCATGTGGCTGTTGCTTGTGTGAATGCTTGTGTAATGTGTGGTGCTTATGTCTGGATGAGCTGCCCTTGGGTGTTGAGGTGTGTGCAGGCTGGTCTGTAGGTGTGTCTGGGATAGGCAGAGGAACAGGGGAGTGGGACTGGGTGGAGGAATTTGGAGGAGAGAGGCAGGAGACAGGGACAATGGCTGCCGTCAGTGCTGAGGCCAGAGCGTTGAACGATCGCTGATGGGCAGCCTGACCCGAATGAATGCCCTCCAGGTATGCATTGCTCCGGTGCACCTCCCTTTCTACCCCCTGGATGGCATTCAAAAGGGTAGACTGCCCAACAATGAGCGTCCTGAGGAGGTCAATGACCTCCTCACTGAGGGCAGCAGGGGTAACTGGGGCAGGGCCTGAGGTGCCTGGGGCAAAGGAGATGCCCGCCTTCGTGTGCGAGCAGGCACGGGGCGAACGCTGAGGGGCTGCTTGGAGGGCGGAGCTGGTGCGCTGGGTGGCGGCTGTACCTGTTGTTGCGGTGGGCACGGATGTTGCCGCCACCACAAGGGATCTCCCTTCCGAGGACGTGTCTGTGTCGCTGATGTCTCCATGTGTCCCCGTTGTGGAGCTCCCCTCGCCCTCCGTCTCACTGGTGAACTCCGAGTCGGTTGCATGGCCCTCCAGGACCATGTGAGATGCAGCTCCCTCGTGCTCCGATGCCACTTCTCCTCCGCCTGATGATGCTAATGCACACATGAACAGGAAGAGCAGCAAAAAAAGGGGGGGGGGGAATAAAGACATGTTGAGTGCATGCATTGGCAACACAGTTGGCGGAGAGGACAGACACAGAAGCCCCCTGCACTACGCCGCGCACTTGGGGTACACTACTCAATCATTGAGACTTGGCCTACAAGCCTATGCACGACAACTGCACACATAGGTGACACAGGGCCATGGATAGCTGTACTTGGCACCCTACAGAGGTGGGGGGCGGGGGCACAGGGCCATGCCTTACGGAGGGGCCTAGCCTACAGAAATCGCCCTGGCCTTGGGATACCCACAGCCCTCCTCCCCCACCCAGACACCTCCACTGCGCGCTAAGATAGCAGAATGTGCTGGTACTCACCCCCTTGTGTCTGCTGTGATGTCCTCACGCGCCCATCCAAATCTGGGTATGCCACCGCCAGGATCCGAGACATCAGGGGGGTCAATTGACGAGTGGCACCCCTCCTACGTTGGGAGGCCATCCCCAGCAGAGCCTCCGCGGTCTTCCTGCTCCCGCGGCGGATGTCCTCCCACCTCTTGCGGCAGTGGGTGCCCCGTCTGTTGTGGACCCCCAGGGTCCGGACGTCCTTGGCGATGGCACGCCAAATGTCGATTTTCTGATGGGCGCTGACCTATGTGACATGTACAGGGGGAGAAAATAAAATATCATCACCTTCTGCATGCTCGATGTGAGTGGCCCCCCATCCCCACCCTTGCCATGTGGCACATGCTCTCATCTGTCGTTTGATGCATGCCTCAATCGCGCCCCTCCCCACCATCGTTCATTCACCCCACTCAACCCAGGCATTGGCCATAAAGCATGGTCCCAGTGTACTTACCTGTTGGTCTGGAGGACCGTAGAGTAGCGCATACTGGGGGAGGACCCCATCCACGAGTTTCTCCAATTCTTCAGAAGTGAAGGCAGGGGCCCTTTCCCCAGTCGCAGCAGCCATTGTCTCTTCCAGACCGAGGTCACAGCAGCACTTCCAGTATAGGTCCTCTCCTGTGGATGATCAGGTCTCGAGTGATTAAGCTGATAGAAAATGGCGGTCACGCCCGCGGCGGTGCGTACCGCGGCGGTGCGTACCGCGACCGCCGGCGCACATCGTCATTGGCTCCTGAAACCCATAGGGTTCAATGTTAACCAATGCGGCTTTGCACCGCGGTCTTCGACCGCCTACCGCCACGGTGTGCCACACCAGCGCATTGACCTCACATCCCATTGTCGCACTTCACAGGTTAGGCAGCCGCCATTTCAAGGGCCCACATGGCTTAAATTCTACTGCGTCACACATGCCTAGGCCTTGCATCGCCACTCATACAAGCCATTCAATGCATAGAGAATCGTGTACTGTGCAAGCTGTGGGAACGTACCTGTGGGTTGATTGACTCTGGGCTCGCTGTTGTCCTTCCTAGGCACCGTCCGCTGGGACTTGCGAGGAGATGGAGGAATGTTCCCGTGTACAGACCGCTGGTGGACCTGTCGACAATGGAAGAAAGACATGTCACATTGACATACAGGCTTGACCGAGCCACTATACAGGAACTGTGTGCCCAGCTGGAGCCAGACCTGATGTCACCCATCCGCCAACCCACAGGGATTCCCCCTCTAGTGCAGGTTCTGTCAGTACTCCATTTTTTGGCAAGTGGGTCATTTCAATCAACAGTGGCCATGTCATCAGGGATGTCTCAGCCTATGTTTTCAAAGGTGTTGTCCAGAGTGTTGTCTGCCCTGATGAAATACATGCGGAGCTACATTGTCTTCCCTGAGGTGGGCGATTTGGCTACAGTGAAGGGTGATTTCTATGCCCTTGGACATATTCCCAACATCATTGGTGCCATTGATGGGACCCATGTGGCTTTGGTACCCCCCAGAGAAAGTGAACAGGTGTACAGGAACAGAAAAAGTTATCATTCGATGAATGTCCAGGTGGTCTGTTTGGCTGACCAGTACATCTCCCATGTAAATGCCAAGTTCCCTGGGTCAGTGCATGACGCGTACATCATGCGAAATAGCAGCATCCCTTATGTGATGGAACAACTACAGAGACACCGTGTGTGGCTAATTGGTGACTCTGGTTACCCCAACCTGTCATGGCTACTGACCCCAGTGAGGAATCCCAGGACCAGGGCAGAGGAACGGTACAATGAGGCCCATGGGTGTACTAGGAGGGTGATCGAGCGGACCTTCGGCCTCCTGAAGGCCAGGTTTAGGTGCCTGCATATGACAGGTGGGTCCCTAATGTACTCACCAAAGAAGGTGTGCCAGATCATCGTGGCCTGCTGTATGCTTCACAACCTGGCTTTGCGACGCCAGGTGCCTTTCCTGCAGGAGGATGGTCCAGATGGTGGTGTTGTGGCAGCTGTGGAGCCTGTGGAGAGTGAAGAGGAGGAAGACGACGAGGACGACACAGACAACAGGGACACAGTGATACAACAGTATTTTCAATAACACACAGGTAAGAATCAACACCGGCATTTTACATTTACTTACAGTCTCCTGCCTCTCTACTGTCTGAGTTTCCCCCCAGTGTATGTTAACTGAGTTGTGACTTTCCCTTCCAATTTCAGAGATGTGGGCCCTACTGCGTGACCTCAGCTTTGTTTCCCCATGGACTACAGCTGTGTGACAGTGGTATGTTGTCATCACAATGTAACTGGACATTTTGGCATGGTTATGTCTAATACATTTGTTCAAAATACAGGCAGACTCCAGATTATTTTTGTGCAATAAGTGATTTTATTAAAGTGCTCAATTTAGGGACATGGTTGAAAATCAGTGATGGGTGATGGTGGAGGAATGTCCATGGCAGAGTCCAGATTTTCAGTCTCACAGGTGCATTGTCCATATGCCTGTGGAAGGATGGAGCAGGGGCAGTTTAAGGTTGGACAGGGTGACAATGTGGGACAGTGGGATGACATCAGGGGGTATCCTTTGCTGGCGGGGGTCTTGGCATCCTACTCTGTCTTCTTCCTAGATCTCAGGGTCCGCTTGCGGGGTGGTTCTCCTTCTGCAGGGGGTGGGGTTCTGGTGGCCTGTTGTTGTGTCGGGGCCTCCTGTCCACTAGCGCCGGCAGAGGTGGTAGCCTGTTCTTGGTCCATGCTAGTGACAGGGGCCCTTTGTGGTGCCACATGGTCCCGCAATGTGGTGACAATCTGGTTGAGAGCCACGACGATGGTCCCCATTGCGGAACTAATGCTTCGGAGTTCTTCCCTGAACCCCATAAACTGTTCCTCCTGCAGTACCTGGATCTCCTGGAACCTGGCCAGTACCGTAGCCATCGTCTCCTGGGAGTGGTGGTATGCTCCCATGATGGAGGAGAGGGCCTCGTGGAGAGTGGGTTCCCTAGGCCTGTCCCCCCCCTGTCGCACAGCAGCCCTCCCAGTTCCCCTGTGTTCCTGTGCCTCTGTCCCCTGGACCGTGTGCCCACTACCACTTCCCCCAGGTCCCTGTTGTTGTTGGGGTGGTGGGTTAATCTGGGTGCCCTGTAGTGGTGGACACACCGCTGATTGATGTGTCCTGGAGACAGAGGCATGGGCCCGCTGGATGGGAGCTGTGCTGGTGTTCCCAGAGGGGGTTAGGTCTGCTGTGGCCTGTGGCTGTGTGAGGGGAACCGACTGTCCCAAGGTCCCCGATGGGCCGGGCTGGTCATCTGGGTCCAGGGAGACAGAGCTGCTGTCATCACTGGGGGCCTCTTCTGGGGGTGGGATGGACATTTCTGGACCCTCCTGGGTGGTGTGGTGGCGTTCGGGTCCTGCAGGGGTATAAGAGTATAGTTATTGCTTCTGTGTGTGCCATATCGTGCAATGGGTGGGTGCCCGTGTACCCCAGTGCTGGCATTCCCTTGTGGGGGCTGTTGTGACGGTGGCTTGTGGGGGAGATGGGTATGTGCAGTGGGCATGCTTAGGTGATGGGTGTCCATGCTTTGTGGACGCATGCAGGGCTAGGTGTTGGGATGGGTGGGTTGTGAGGGTGAGCCATTTGCAAGGAGTTGGTGTGATGGGGGTGGGGGTATGATTTGGCATGCAGGTGGGGTGGGGGGGATGAAGTAGTGAAGATGAGACTTACCAGAGTCCATTCCTCCAGCTACTCCTGCGAGGCCCTCAGGATGCAGGATGTTCAAGACTTGCTCCTCCCATGCTGTAAATTCTGGGGGAGTAGGTGGGGGTCCGCCGCCAGTCTTCTGCACCGCGATGTTGTGCCTTGATAACATGGAACGCACCTTCCCCCGTAGGTCGTTCCACCGCTTCCTGATGTCGTCCCGATTTTGTGGATGCTGTCCCACAGCGTTGACCCTGTCCACTATTATTTGCCATAGCTCCATCTTACTGGCAATGGTGGTGTGCTGCACCTGTGTCCCGAAGAGCTGGGGCTCTACCCAAACTATTTCCTCCACCATGACCCTGCGTTCAGCGTCTGAAAATCTGGGGTGTCTTTGGGGTGCCATGGGGTGGTGTGGATGAGGTGTGGGGTGGTGTATGTGTTGATGAGTGTGGTGAGTGTGGTGGTGTGTGGTGTTTTGTGCGTGGATATTGTGTGGGTGATGGTGTAGTGTGCCTCTGTGTGATGGTGTTCTCTATTCTGTGCTGTCTCTCTCTGGCCTTCTGTCAGATTTTTTGGTCATAGGGGTTTGTGGGTGATGTGGGTGTGTGTTTTATATTGTATTGGGTGTGTGGGAGTGTTGTGTGTATGTGTCTCATGTGTGTGTATTTTGAATTGTCCAATGTGGTTGTGTTTTGTAAAGGTGTGTGTATTTTGACCGCGGCGGTGTGTACCGCCAATGGAATACCACGGTTGAAAGACCGCCGCGTGGATTCGTGGGTCGGAATGGCATGCGCGTATTTCTGTTGGCGTGACGGTGGAGGTTTGGTCATCGCCAGTTTTTCGCTGGCCGTTGGTGTGGCGGACTTTTGTGGATGTCGGGTTTTTGGCGGTTTGCCAGTTGCGGGTCAGAATGACCGTGGCGGTTTACCGCGGCGGTCTTCTGACACATGCGCACATAAATGCAAAGCACACTACCACAACTCAACACACTTCATGTCTGCACTGACAAAACTCAAGAAGACACACACACCAGATGTAGACAATAGCCATATAAGGGGACAAGTCATACACCATACATGCCCATATTACATATCACAAAAATAAACACAGAGAGCTGCAAACACAACACAATGACATGACACCAACATTTCAGCTACATACACATACCCATCATACAACACACACCCTAACCTTGGGGGACAACAGCACTGCACACAAACTCCCAAAAAACAACATGGACAAGGAAGCACCACAAGCACACATAACTACAGGCATACAACCAATGTAAGCCTGGAACAACAGAAACCTAAAGAAGGAAATGATGGACAAAGGTGTATCCAAAAAAACAACAACTGGTTGGCTTTAATAATAAATAGGTCTATTAAAATATTTGTGTCCAAGGCCATAGGCTATTCCAAAGTGTGTAGCCCAAAAGGCACAATATTGGGCCCCAACTCACCTTTGACTGCTATGTAACCTCCTCAGTTAGGGGGATCAAGGGGTCAGACAGGCTCCTCAGGGGTTATCAGGGGTGGAGGAGGGGTGTTTGGGGTTTGGGAGGGGGATTTGGGTTTGGGAGGAGGGAGCTTTCTGGGGAAGGTTGGCCTTCTTTTTGGTGGGGGGGGCCAGGGTGCTTACGGGAGGGGGCAGGGGAGGCCTTGGAGTTGGAAAGGAGGGACTTTGGGATTTGGACTGGGAAGAGGAAGGTGGAGGTGGGACAGTAGACAAGGGGTGACTGGCTGCCGTCAGTGTAGAGGCCAGAGCCTGAAAAGATTTCTGTAGCCCAACCATTGTACCATCAATGCGCTCCAGGAACGCGTTAATCTGCTTGAGTTGTGTTGCCAGTCCCTGGTTGGCATTTACGATGGCACACTGACCCACAGAGATCGACCTCTGGAGGTCAAAAGCATCCTGTTAGAAATGGGGTTTTTGGTTGGCAGTCAGGTTACCCTCTGTCCAAGCAAGAACCCTCACTCTAGTCAGGGTAAGTCACACACAATCCAATTTATCCTGTGCCCACCCTCTGGTAGCTTGGCACGAGCAGTCAGGCTTAACTTAGAAGGCAATTTGTAAAGTATTTGTGCAATAAATCATACAATAACACAATATAGCACCACAAAAATACACCACACCGTGTTTAGAAAAATATGTAATATATCTGGATATTTGTAGGTCAAAACGATAAAAGATGCAATATGAAATTGTAGAGATATCACTGAAAAGTGATATCATGGGGGTCATTATGACCCTGGCGGATGGCGGAGAACCGGAGGTAAGACCGCCAACAGGCTGGCCGTCTTACCTTGGGGAATTATGACCATGGCGGTTGCCGCCATGGTCATCTGCCGGTTCTCCGTTCTGCCCGCCGGGCTGGAGACCTGGGTCTCCAGCCCGGCGGCCGTCACTATACTGCCGGCGGTATTTTGACCCGGCTTACCGCCGTGGATTTCCAGCGGTTTGAACCGCCATGAAATCCATGGCGGTAAGCACTATCAGTGCCAGGGAATTCCTTCCCTGGCACTGATAGGGGTCTCCCCCACCCCCCACCCCCACCCCGACTCCTTCCCCTACACCCCCCACCACCCCTGCCACCCCCCAAAGGTGGCAGGGCACCCCTCCCCACCCCAACCCCCAACATCACATAACTCACACACACCTGACACGCATGCAGGCACCACCAACACACACACGCACACACCCCGACATACATGCCTACATCCACACACACAGTCAGACACGCACACCCACATTCAAACATACACGCACACATCCATACAGACATACCCACAGACATACACGCACTCATTCCCATCCACACAACACCCCCGCAAGCATACACCCACTCACACACCCCCTCTACATACACACACGCACACCCCCATGCACGCACACAACACACAACACCCCTCCACACCCTCCCCTAACGGACGATCGACTTACCTGGTCCGTCGATCCTCCGGGAGGGGACGGGAGCCATGGGGCAGCTCCGCCGACACCACACCACCAACAGAACACCGCCACGGCGAATCACAGGACGTGATTCGCTGGGCGGTGTTCTGTTGGCGTGGCAGTGGAGGTGGAGCAACCTCCACTTCTCCGCCGCCCGCCAGTATGGCTGTTGGCGGCTCTCCGTCGGAATAGCGACGGAGAGCAGCCAACAGTCATAATACGCCGAGCGGCAAACCGCCTGCACAGGCGGTCTTCTGCACGGCGGTCCCTCGGCGGTCTTGAAAAAAGACCGCCGAGGTCGTAATGACCCCCAAAGTGTCTTAAGTCTTTAAAAAGCAAACAAAGTCTCTTTCAAGCACAAAGTACCTGGTTTGGAGTGGAAAATCTCTGCAGAGGGCCGCAGAGGAGGAGATGCATGGAAAAATGGTGTTTGCTTCGGTTTCGCCCCTTCACACACAGACTTGCGTCGTCATTTTCCATGCGGGGAGACGTGCGTCGTTCTACGGGAAGAAAAATGGTGTGTGTATCGATTTCGCCCCTTCACACACGGACTTGCGTCGTTATTTTTCACTCGGGGAAGACATGAGTCGTTTTCCGGCACGCGGACCGTCTCCTTCTGTGGGTCGCGGGATTACCAGATGTCCCAGGGTCTGTGCGTGGAATCCTAGGCTTGTTCTCCGGCTGCGCGTCGTTCCGGTTGGCTGTGCGTGAAATTTTCTTCCTCACGGCAGGCGTCGCGTTGATTTTCTCTCTGGAAGTCGGGCGACGTTGTCCCGGCGGGCCGTGCGTCGAAGTTCCGGTCACACCGCAGGCGTCGCGTCGAGCGCCGTCTTTCTGGATCGGCCTGTGGTGAATTTTTCAACGCGGAGCGAGCTGTGCTTCGAATTTTCCGGCGCACAAGGAGTCCAGTTGAAAAAGAGAAGTCTTTTTGGTCCTGAGACTTCAGGGAACAGGGGGCAAGCTCTATCCAAGCCCTTGGAGAGCACTTTTGCAGCAAGACAAGAGTTCAGCAAGGCAGCAGGCCAACAGCAAGGCAGCAGTCCTTTGTAGAAAGCAGTCAGGTGAGTCCTTTGAGCAGCCAGGCAGTTCTTCTTGGCAGGATGCAGGTTCTGGTTCAGGTTTCTTCTCCAGCAAGTGTCTGCGGTGGTAGGGCAGAGGCCCTGCTTTATACCCAAATGTGCCTTTGAAGTGGGGGAGACTTCAAAGAGTGGCTTAGAAGTGCACCAGGTCCCCTTTCAGTTCAATCCTGTCTGCCAGGGTCCCAGTAGGGGGTGTGGCAGTCCTTTGTGTCAGAGCAGGCCCTCCACCATCCCAGCTCAGGAAGACCTATTCAAAATGCAGATGTATGCAAGTGAGGCTGAGTACCATGTGTTTGGGGTGTGTCTGAGTGAATGCACAAGGAGCTGTCAACTAAACCCAGCCAGACGTGGATTGTAAGGCACAGAAAGATTTAAGTGCAAAGAAATGCTCACTTTCTAAAAGTGGCCTTTCTAGAATACTAATATTAAATCCAACTTCACCAGTCAGCAGGATTTTGTATTACCATTCTGGCCATACTAAATATGACCTTCCTGCTCCTTTCAGATCAGCAGCTACCACTTCAATAATGGATGAGGGCAGCCCGATGTTAGCCTATGAAGGGAGCAGGCTTCACAGTAGTGTAAAAACGAATTTAGGAGTTATACACTACCAGGACATGTAAACTACACAGGTACATGTCCTGCCTTTTACCCACACAGCACCCTGCTCTAGGGGCTACCTAGGGCACACATTAGAGGTGACTTATGTGTAGAAAAACAGGTGTTTTAGGCTTGGCAGGTACTTTTAAATGCCAAGTCGAATTGGCAGTGGAACTGCACACACAGGCCTTGCAATGGTAGGCCTGGGACAAGGTAAAGGGGCTACTTGAGTGGGTGGCACAACCAGTGCTGCAGGCCCACTAGTAGCATTTAATCTACAGGCCCTAGGCACATACAGTGCACATTACTAGGGACTTATAAGTAAATAAATAGTCCAATTGGGTATGAACCAAAGTTACCATGTTTAAAGGGAGAGAGCATATGCACTTTAGCACTGTTTAGCAGTGGTAAAGTGTGCAGAGTCTAAAAGCCAGTCCACAAAGTGGAGGGAGGCAGGCAAAACGTTAGGGGTGACCACCCTAAGGCATGTCAGGTCTAACACATCCTCACTGAGGGCAGCAGGGGTAACCGGAGCTGGCGTAGAGGTGCCTGCGGCAAAGAAGAGGCCCACCCTCTTGGGTGAGCGGGCCAGACCAACTGGGTGGGGGGCAACAGGGAGGACGCTGATAGAACGGAGTGTGGAGTGGACAAAGATGGTACTGGGATGGCCCCCGATGGGTCCGCCACCACTAGGGAGTGGCCACTCTAAGAGGAATGCGATAATGTTGATGAATGTTCGGTCTTCCCGATGGCACTCTCCTCGCCCTCCTGATCACTGGGTCCCTCAGTGTTGGTGGTGTCACGACCGGAAGTCCCATGGCCAGATGCTTTTCCACTCGACCACCTGCTGGTGTTGATGCTGCCAAAACAAAGTGAAGTAGGGCCAAAATATGTACATGATAACATCAATCACAACGCTGAGAGACCAGACATACCATCATGTCAAGTAGGCCCCACATGAATTGACAGCGAAGTGGTACCAACATGCACCAAAACAAAACCATGCATGCCACCTTGAATTACAAAGATAACACATGAGCAAATCTTGGTCACAGATGACTACAATAGCAGGGAAGAAGTCTAGCTACCACACTAACCACTAACCACAACTAGGTGACCTCTCCACCCCAAACCTGTGCCACATCCAGCACAACACAGTGAACCAGTAGCCAACAATTGGATACCATTGTAAGGTACCCTACCAATTACACAGACACAGTCCTATGCACACATCTACCTTGCACTGATATAATGTATCAATAAAATATGTTTCTAGGGAAAGGCAGACAATACTGGTACCAACGTGCTACTCATTCATTAGGTGACATGGAAACATCTATGTCATTATGGACACATCCCAACAAATTACATCTCTACAAGTAACACCTGCACTAATTGAATCAAGGAGGTAGTAGCAAGGTCACGCAGACGTGCCCCACATGTGGTATTGCAAGGGACCTTAATGAAGTCAGGCCCAAAACATCATGAAGAAACGTCCCCAGATTACACACAAGAATGGCCCTGTAAGGCCCAGGATAGCCCCCCTCAATGTCTCATACCCATATCCATGTCAACCTCTGAGTGTGTTTGTAGTTGACAACTGTACCATGCTGGAAGGAGGGAGAAAGACCTTACAATCACTAATAGGGGGACACCAAATTGTTGTACAATGAGAACCAACATCACCACCCACATATCAGACATGACAAGCATGGCAGCTGCCTGTGGAAGAATCCCTGACCCCAAACACAAGTAATGCAAACATCACTGCAAGTAATTCCATGATGCAGCACAACAGTCAGGGCACATTTTCCAAACAACACACAGGTGTTGTGCACCTACAACGACATACCCTATCAAGGTTACAATAGATCATGAAGTGGATCAACACCCTGGCCCTACCTGTCATGTCCATCATAGCTAATGCAGCCACACATGACAAAGCACACACCATGAGGCATGATTGTATCTGTCTGACTACATGTGATGGTGACACAGTCCTGTCTGGGGCATCACAGTGAATGGACAACCATTGCAGAAATATAATACCGATAACAGGACCCCATGGACATACTTGTGAGAGATTTCAGACATCATGCCAATTGCATGGCTAGCACAGGCATACATCTAATGCATACATATGTGTTTTAGTGGAAATGGAGCACTTGCCCACAGGTATGCTAAATGTATGTTGGCCACACCTATGAGACATCATCCATGACAATGCACATTCCCCACTTACCAAGGGAAAGTGCCTTGCTACAGCTGCCACAAACTTTAGTCACGTAAGTCATGTCACATGTCTGATGGACACCCACGCATCACAGACCCCAGTGAGACAATAGCACCCAACATACAATGGAGAAAACTTGCCCCTGGCTTAAAGAATTCAACCTAGACATAACCCAAGTACATGACAGAGGACAGTGAGCCACATCCTACCCACCTTTGAACTGTGACATTTGATCAGTTAGTAGAAACTATCACCCACCAGGGTAGTTAAAGCAGAATAATTGAACACTAAACACATTCATATGTGCTCCCTACTTTGCAATTGGACTGAGGGCTCCCCACAGATCAATCCCAGGTCCCATACCCAAAAGGATGAGCAGACCAGTTGGGAACACATGGCCCGTCTACACCAACATGATCACAGATGATCTGTGACACATGACACATCCCACAGTTTGAGGGGGAGTATTCTCTCCCTAACTCAATCACCTGGCAAAGGGTCAATAATGTATTTGCATTGTTCTCCCCCTCCATTGTGGCTGCTGTGCTGCCCTCAAATGCCCATCCAAGGCGAATAGGCCACCACTAAAATGTGGACCATTGGAGGGGTCATGGGGAGGAAAGCCCCGGCTGGGCCTCTCCGGTGTTCAGGGCCCAAAGTCCAGGTCCTCCCACCTCTTCCGACAATGGGTGCTCTGCCGCTGTGGACCCCCAGGAAGGGTACGTACCTTTTTGCCGATGGCTTGCCATATCCCCTACTTCTGATGGGCATTGACCTGCATGGATGCAAAAGACAAGACAAGATATTATGTCCACAAGTCCCACAAAACTGGCTGAGTCACATGCATGTCAGTGCACTTAGCTAATAACATCCTGCCTTGACCATCCTGTCCACCTGTGGCATATAGCGTTCTTTGGAAACAGGGACACGAATGCAAACACTCCCCAATAAGGTGCCTTACAACCTCCCCCCCCCCCGATCAAGCCTTGCACAGAGCATGTAGGAAAACAGTTTCTTTTGTGGGACATGAGCTAACCACATGACATTGACCAGGGACACAATGGAACACATCACAGAAAGTGGCAAGTGACAGGTACACCACACAGCTAACAATGCACAGAAACATCCACTACCTCTGACTGTCACCAGCTGCATACAGTCCCTTCAGGTCACAGCCAGCATATAGACAGACCCATTGCGCTTTGCCCACATTGAAGGGAGTGACATGTAGAGCACACAAAGAGGCAAGCCTGTCCATGTGTGGATCTGTGCAGTTACAGATGCAGGCACATGCTACTTCAGGGGGTGGGGGTCTGTGTGACACATCAACATTAATATACACACTTCCATACATGTGTGGACACAAAACCCATAGCATTGTAAGAGAAACCTGGCCATGCATTGTACATGTCCCGCCTCATGGCCAAACCACAGAGTCCAATATCATGGCACATCAGTGAACAACCCACAGTTTTCAGTTCTGCAATGCCCAAAGTGCAAGGAGCCTGCATAGGACACATCAGAGCTGGATGAAAGAAACAATAGTGCTGGGGGATCAAAGGACCTGTCAGAGGTGATATGAGCACATCAGTCACATATCAACACCATGCCCCCAATGCTATTTCCATAGCAATTTGTGGATATCAACTCAAAAAGCTGCATATTGTCATTGAGGGATGATTTGGCAGCATCACATGCTGTCCAGGAATACAGGGTGTGAGCAAAGGGTCACACTTGCAGTGCAAAAGGGAATCTATATTAACCCAGATGTCAAGTTTTGCAGTGAGTAACAATTGACAATGCCAGTTCTGAACATACAGACTTACACAATACACCATGTCCAATAAATCATATGCATCACAGAACAACATGTAGTCCACATCCAATTACCAATGGGTGTCTATGTGCAGAGCTGAGGGGCATTGTAAGTCATTACCCTGCTTCAGAACAACAGTACAATAAGGCCAAATGTGGTCAGAGATCAATGTGCAAACACAGTAGGGCCTCACATAGCGAGCAACCGACCAATACAATATACATTCACGCCTCCTGCTGTCATGCAACCATGTGACCACACAGTTTCTACGTCATCTGGCAAGATTTTCCTGGGGATGGCTGTCATGACACCTCACCTAGCCATGTGCATCAAACGCAAGCTGGGTCAGGGAACACTCAATGCACATTCACCACATTGCCTCGGGAATCCAAACCCGTCACTTGACATAGGTACATGCCCATTGGCTCTAACATTGATGCACACTGACAGCACCTACAGGGCGCTGAAGGCACTCGCTGACAAACTGGTCCTAAGCCTAGTCTAACTAAAACTAACATAAGTAGTAGAGGTACAGAGAAATGTGTACACATGGTGCACTTACCTGCTCCTCTGGTGCACCATATAGCTGTTCGTACAGGGGTAGGACCTCATTCACACGCCTCTCCAGCTCTTCTGGTGAGCAGGCAGGGGCTCTATCACCTGTAGGATTTGGCATGATTGCTCCAGAGGCAGTATACAGCAGCTCAGGTCGTGGAGGTCTTGGTGGCAACAGTGTCAGGAGTCGAGTGAGAGATTCAGCAGAATATGGTGGTCACGTCCGCCACATACACGACCGTCACCACTGACAGACACTGCCATTGGCCCAAGACCGCCACAGCCTGCACTGTTATCTAATAGCAGTGTCCGCTGCTGTAGCATACGCCTACCACCATAACAACTTCCGCCTGCAGTCAAGGGCGATTCCTAATGCCCAGTGGAGTAGGTCAGACAGCCACCATTTTAGAGGCATACATTGCTATTAGATGCTAATTTTGGATGCATCACAATTGTGAAAATGTTGTCTGGCTGAATCTTAGGTGCTGGGCTTGTCCTGTCATGTAGGTCAATCATTTCAGTGGTCATATTGATATGTTGTCCAGCACATATTTCAACTTATTTGGGGGAACAGTCACCACCCTCTCGCCCACGGGCAATTCATGATCTTGGGCATTGACTCACAAGCAGAGTTGTAAGTTAGTTGCACATAATGTTACAGTCAAGATACATGATTTGTTCACATTTTTGGAAAGGCAAGGGGGTAATATCATACAAATATGCTATTGTTAGCCTTGGTGTGTACTGTGTATCATGTTTTCAGTGACTCGCATGACATGTCACAGTTCGCATATGACATGTGTTATGTAAATTGCAAGGGACCCAATGAGTGACAACCATATCTTCTTTTTTTCCCATATAGTTACCCTGGGAGGAGAAGGATCGGACACCCTCCTGTGTACCATCCCCTAGCAGACTTGCAGGCCATGGAGAACAGACATGTCATTCAGATCCAACTCCTGGTTCGGCAGACAGTCATGGATCTCTTTCGTCAGTTGGACTGGAACTTTGAACACCCCAGTATTAGTCTGTATTCTTTACAGTAAGCCCATGAACATCCAGGTTTTGCCAGGGGGCACCTCTAAGGTGACCCCTGGGTACATGTAGGGATAATTCCAGTACTGGTGCCAGTTTGGATTTATCACTCTAAGTTGTTTGCTATCAAACAACCCAGGGTTCAGAGTGACCATCATGTAGCTGTGAAACACGTGTTGACCAGTGTCCAGCACATGTATTAAAATGGCTGCTTTGTTCACTCACTAGGTCCCAAGGACACAGTGGGGTGCATATTGCTCATACAGCTATGCCTTCACATATAATTTGGAGCACCCTGCCTCAAGGCTGTAAGGCCTGCCAGAGGGACTTCTTACCCATAGTACATGCATTGTATGGTGGACAGGGCACACAGGCGGTGTGACATGTTGAGTTTGTGTTTTAGGTTTGCACCAGGACACAGCCTGCAATGACAGTGCTGGGTGCATCTGGATGCATGACCCTAGAGGGTGGCACAATCAGTGCTGCTGCCCTCAGGGGCATACCCTTAGTACCCCGCATACCTAAGTACCCTTTTACTAGAGACGTATAGTGGTAGCTAAGGGTGTATCAAATTGTGCCAATGCATCACAACAGTTTTAGGGAAAGAGCTCTAGCCCACGGAACCTGGTTAGCAGGGGTCCGGGGCACTATAACCTCTAGCTACATCAAATATCAGGCAAAAAGTGGGGGCTAACCATAACAAAAAGAGGCCAGTTCTCACAGCCGTGCACTGCACTGCCTTGCCTTATCGTGGCATGGCATGGCATGTGACTGGGGACTGAGGACTGGGACTTTAAACACCCCAGTCTTAGTGTGCTGCCTTTACAGTAAGATCATGAATGCCCATGTTCTGTATAGAGGATTACTGCAGGTAATTCTGGACCCTGCTAAATGAACTACTTCTTGTTCATGTTGGTTTATATGAGCTTATAGAGTGGAGGACTGCAATGACTAAGGGGGTTATTCTGACCCTGGCGGTCTATGACCGCCAGGGTCGTGGATGACTGAAGCACCGCCAACAGGCTGGCGGTGCTTCAAAGCCCATTCCGACCGTGGCAGTAAAGCCGCGTTCGGAAAACCGGGTCCGGCGGTTTCCCGCCGGATTTCCCCCGGCTGGGCTAATCCTCCATGGCGGCGCTGCCGGGATTCCGACCCCCTTCCCGCCAGCCTGTTCCTGGCGGTTTTCACCACCAGGAACAGGATGGCGGGAACGGGTGTCCTGGGGCCCCCTAACAGGGCCCCAGCCTGCTTTTCACTGTCTGCCTAGCAGACAGTGAAAAGCGCGATGGGTGCAACTGCACCCGTCGCACACCTGCAACACCGCCGGCTCCATTCGGAGCCGGCTTCAGTGTTGCAGGCCCCTTTCCCGCTGGGCCGGCGGGCGCTAACTTGGCTAGCGCCAGCCGGCCCAGCAGGAAAGTTGAAATG
Organism: Pleurodeles waltl; assembly: GCF_031143425.1. Lineage (NCBI taxonomy): Eukaryota > Metazoa > Chordata > Amphibia > Caudata > Salamandridae > Pleurodeles > Pleurodeles waltl. The sequence continues at coordinate 232,298,307 of NC_090442.1, forward strand.
GCCCCAGCGGTCTTTTGACCGTGGAGCGGCCATATGGCGGTTACCGCATGCGCGGTTGGAATGACCGCCTAAGTATTTACCCTCAAGGCTGTAAGGCCCCAAAATGAATACACTTACACCATCTCAAAGCTACCATGTGCAATGTGATGCTTTGCAGGTTGAAGGGTTTGTCATGTTTGGTGCATAAATGTGCACAGTTGGTGAGGCTCTTCCCAAAATATCTATAGCACACTCTTTAGAAGTGTCCTTACAGCCAAAATGTCAGGCACTCTTGTGGGGTTATGAGGCCTAAAAAAACCATCCCAAGAGACCTTATCACATGTGCTGCAACGGGGCAATGAAATCATAGGGAGATCATCCCCCAAGAATCCTAACACATATTCCTTGTTTCCCCTCTAAATACCATAACCACAGTAGGCCTGTGTGAGGCACTTTTTTGGTTGGTAATAGAAACTACCACAAACCTGATCCCCAAATTTTTGGAGTACCCACACCCCCAAGGAAGGGTGCAATACACAAGTATGTGGGTAGCACCCAGAAAAACACAGGTTCCTTGTTTTCCCTATCAATAACACAACCACAGTGGGCCTGTGCGAGGCACCCTTTTGGTTGGTAACTGCCACAGACTTGATCCTCAAGTCCTCCCCTCCACCATTGCCCCTAGCTTTTTGGGGTACCTCCACACCCAAGGGAGGGAGCAATAAACAAAATGTGGGTAGCACCCCCAAAAACACACACACTGCATCATTCTATGCCTCATAGCACATTTTTAATAATGCACCCCAATAACCCTTTAAACACTGCTCCCCCCCAAATTGACTCCCCCACAGCCCCCAAGAATCCTAACACATTTTCCTTGCTTCCCCTTTCAATACCACAACTACAGTAGGCCTGTGCGAGGCACCCTCTGGGTAGTAATAGAAACTGCCAGAAACCTGATCCCCAAGTACTCCCCTCCACCATTGCCTCTAACCTTTTGGGGTATCCCTGCCCCCAAAGAAGGGTGCAATAAACAAGAGTGTGGGTAGCACCCCCTAAATACACAGGTTGCATCATTCTGTGCCTCCTAGCACCTCTTTAATAATGCACGCAACACCCCTTTTAACACTGCTCCTCCAAATTTGACTACCCCCCCAACCCAGGGAGTGGGGGTGGGCATAAAAATGATGGGGTTCACCACCGAAACCTCATCCTTTGTCATCACCCCATTTGTGTGCCAGGAGATAGGCACTGCTTGTGTGCCAGCATTGGCTCCTCTCCACTATGCTGCACCTACTCTTGCTCTCTGGCCTAGTCACCTCCTAAACCTCTGACCCCTTCTTCCCCTGCATCAATGGCACCGCCTTTACTCTGTGAATCCACCCACCCTTGTTCTCCTCTAAGTCTCACCAACCACCCCTGCTATGCTCCCAAGCTCTTCCTACTCCCCCATCAGCACCTCTCTCAGCCTGCCATTCTGGCTCTGTCCCCCCCATCAACTGTTCTCCTTGTATTCCCACCCACTGATGCAGCCTGGACCTATCTTTGCTCTCCCTCCCTCTCCCACTTACCAAATGTTCGCAATCCACCATTCACCATCCAGGTTCTGTATAGTGCAGGTAAATCTGGATCCTACTAAATTAGGGTGGGTTCCTTATCTGAAGGCCTTTGAGTAGAAAAATCCTTAGCCTAAGACAGTTGGGCAACTTTAGAAATCTGCTGAAGACCATATGTTGAAGGTTGTGTCACAGCAGAAACTCAGACCGAAGTAAGTATTGGAGGACATTATTTGCATTGGAGAGCCCCTTTCTAAATCCTATTATTATGCTGCAGTTGCTATGTAGCATTACTAGAGGGCAGCAGAATGAACATAAATCCACAGAGAGGCTTTGAAAGTGCTTGCTGAACGACCTCTTGTTCATGCTGATCGTTTATGGGCCTAACGAGTGGAGGACTGGAATGACTGAGTGAATAGGTATTGAGGAATGATTGACCTGTATCTGCGGTGAAAGGGGGGGATTTGGAAGGAAAACAGCAAGATAAAAGTGTCAAAGCATAGATGCTTGCTGAGAGATGAGGTGAGTGTGTCATCTGTCTTTTTGAAGAGACATGTGAAAGAAGAATAACAGATCCACAGTCCTAAGGTGGGAGAAGGATAGACACATATTTACCCTAAAATAAATACACTGACACCATCTCTAAGCTTCCATGTGCGATGTGGTGCTGTGCAGGTTGAAGGATTTGCCATGTTTGGTGGATAAATGTGCACAGTTGGTGAGGGTCTTCCTAAAATATCAATAGCACACTCTTTGGAAGTGTCCTCACAGCCAAAATGTCAGGCCCTCTTTTGGGGTTATGAGGCCTAGAAAAACCCTCCCAAGAGACCTTGTAACTTGTCCAGCAATGGGACAATGAAGTCATGGGGATACCTTCCCCCCAAGAATCCTTATTTTGTGTTGTCATTTTTTATCAAAGAATTATAACCTTACAGGAATGCAGAGCATATTGTACTTCCACATTTTACAAAGAAAGAAGAAATAAAGATAGACATAAGTGATCCCCGTCTAATGTTCTTAAAGATAGGAAAGAAAGATGGAGAGAGAGGGAAGACGGAGGGAGGGGGTTCTCCATGGGGAAGGGTGCCTGAAAGAATCAGTGATACGTGGGGGAGGAGGTATTATGACATATTATATTGGCTAGTAACTGTTTGCAGGTATTCCCTGGTCTCTGTGTAAGTGCCACAGCCAACGGCTGAGGGGGAAACTGATATGTCGCCTATCGGGCCGAGCCTTGTGATGGTCAGGAGTGTGAGGGTGTCTAGGTCAGAAGAGAAGGAGGGCGCAAAAATTGATACCGTGCAGTGTGCTGAGACTTCAGGCAGTGGCCCGTTGAATACCCAGTTCAAGAAACATGTCTTAGAGGATAGGAGTGTAGGGGTGGGAGCAAGGGTATGGGAAGGAGCCCCTTTACAAGAGTAGTGATACTAGGGTGAAGGAGAGCTGTAGGTCACAGTGTATCATAGAGTGGAAGAGGGTGGGATGGAATAATGGAATGTGGAGGCAAGTAGGGTTAAGTAGAGTAGAAGAAGATGCAGCAGAGTAGAGTAATGTAGGAGAAGGCAAAGAGAAGTGGTGTGAGATAAGGTAGAGTGGAGGAGAGTGGAGTGAAATAGGGCAGTACAGGGGAAGATGGAGTGGAGCACCCAGCACCCGGAGTTGTCTGGTAGGAGGAGAGAAGAGAAGAGATGGGGGAGATATGATGGAGGAGCTTTGCAGAGGAGGTCCAAACGAGTACCGATCAAGAGATGGGGCAGGAGGAGAGAAGGGAGGGGAAAGATGGTGGAGGGGAAGGGCCATGAGGAAGGGATAAGGGTAGCCACAACATTAACGACAGTTGGGACTGGAATGGGTGCGCAGGGACGCACTATGAATTTATGGGAATGAAGGGCGCCCATATCTGCATGAACAGGGCAGGCTGGTCTTGCAATTGATAGATGACAGATTCATGGGCAGCGGTCCGAACCATTGCCACCGTCCACTCCTCCGGAGTAGGTGGAGTATGGGATTTCCAGTGTGCAAGAGGTGGCGTTGCGGTCAGGACAATTCAGGGAGGTCGCCCAAGTCATAAAGGAGGATAGAAGAGGAGGTGAGTGGCTGCCTGAGGTCCATAGAATCGCTGAGAATGGATCCCACCGCCTCCTATAGGGGTTTGATCGAGCGGCAGTCGCAGAGGATGTGAGTCAGATTGCACCAGGTTTCCGCGCAGTGCCAGCATTTCGCATGAGGTAGAAGACCATTCTGCACAATTTCGCTGGAGTCCAGTTCCAGTCGTGAACTATTTTAAGGAGGCAAAACTTCAGACGGGCTTCCCGAGTTCCCCTGTCGAATTCGGTTCAGAGGCCGAGCTGCAACCTGGGAGCGCAAGTTGTCGAGGAGGGGCTGCGAGTAAAGTTGGTGTGTGAGCCCTTCATAGAGGCCTGACATCACGCCCTTAAAGCGGCCCCACGTCATAAGATAAGGCAGAATGGGGAGGCTTGGAGGGCCTAGGGGTTGGCTCTCATGGTGTGTCAGAGGCAATGTTGGAGTTGCACTTACGGCCACGCCTGTCATGCCAGGAGGCCATATTCCTCTCGTAGTGCTGCAAATGGTTTAATTTCACCTTTCTCGATGATCTGATCCAAGCTTTCAATACCGGCTGTACTGCAAGGCACCCAATGGAAGGTATCCCCTCTGATGCATAGGCAATTATTTCTCTATATACGGGCCCTCTTGTGGAGATAGGGGTGTACCCCAGGAAGGCAGTGTGCCTAACACCAGGCTGCATGCGCTGCTCCCGTTATCAGATTATCGGGGCAGGGTTTGGGGGAACTGGCACTGTACAAGGAACTGAGGCCACCCCGGTTAGAGAGTAGCAGATACTCAGTGATGACCCATTGTGGCAAGTCCGGCGTTTCAGGTAACATATACGCCAGTTGGGACAGATGGAGGATCTGTGACCCTCGAGGGCATATTGTTTCACAGACAGGAGCCCCATACCTCAGCAAGAGAGCCGGGCCCTGAGCTTAGCAATCGAAAGGCTGGGACGAGAGGAGCCCCACAAAAAGCTTGGATTGCTGTATCAATCTGTCTAAGAGTCGATAGGGGTGTTTGTATGGGTAGCATGCCTAGTACATAGGTGAAGCACAGTAAAGTAACCATCTTCTCTGCCTGGACCCTACCCCACATGGAGAATCCCAAGTGGGTCCATTTTTCAAAATTCTGAGTCAGACGTGTAATGAGTGGCTCCAAATTGTCCGAAACCATATGGTCCAGTCCCCGGTTGAAGAGGATCCTGAGGTATTTAAGTTGAGATGGCATCCAACGGAACGGTAAACCCTGGATCGCTGCTCTGGTGGTGATGGTGGAGAGGGGCAGCGCTTCACTTTTGCCCCAGTTCACCCGGTACCAGATAGGAGTGCAAAACCATCAATAATCTCTAATAAGGCTGGGATGGGACGGCCCTGGTCTGTCAGGGTGAGTAAAATATCTTCTGCATATAAATAGAGCTTGGACTTCCCCTCTGTATGGATATTCCGGTAAGGAGAGGAGATTGACGGATAGTGGCTGCCAGCGGTTCCATTGCTAGGAAGAATAAGAGAGGTGAGAGCGGAGAAGGTTCCTAGAGGTGCATCCCGGGACAAATCCCAAAATCGTAGGATTTATTACACTGGGAAGGATTTTGACACCTCCGTTCAAAAGGGATATGGAGCGATAGCTGCCACAGAGGAGAAGATCCCATCCGGGCTTAGGGAGAACCTCTATCACTGACCTGTTGGAAATAGAGCCCAGTGACCCCTCACGGCAGGCCTCCCAGAAGGCTTCATATAGAAGGTCGACCACCTCTTTGCTGGCCCATTTGTAGAATTCCACATGGAAGCTGTCTTCCCCAGGTGACTTTTGGTATGGGAGATTAGATATGGCTTGTGCAATTTTGATCTTGCTGATCTCCCCACCTAGTAGGGCTCGCCACTCGTCCGATTAGTGGGGGAGGTGAGCGCCCTCCAGGAAGGTCTCCAGTTGAGTAGGGCTAACCGCCATTTCTGGTGTGTATAAGCATTAGTAGTATTCCGCAAAGTGCTGAACTATGGCCTGCGGGTGGGTAAGGAGCTCACTGCTTGAGGAAGAGATTGCGGGAATGGCCTGTGTGGCTTCCTGCTAGCGAAGTTGAGATGCTAAGAGCCTGCCAGCCTTTTACCCCGTTCATAAAGGCGTCCCTGAAAGCGTTGCACCACATATTCGGCCTGGGAGGTGTACAATTCTTTGAGGGCGATCCGAGCACTCTCCAGATGCTGCCCACTGATAGCGAGGGTTGGGCAGTGTTTACAATTGAGTGAGAGATGCAATGTTGACTTCTAGTTAAGTTTGGCGAGGCTTCTTTTTGTTTGTTGGCTATCGCAGCATTGCACTTCATTTGCCCCCAAAGCGTTGACTTCGCAGCCACCCACGGTACCCTCTGGGAGTAAATTGAGCCCTGATGGTCCTGCAGATAAGTGGAGACAAGTTGACGTAGTTGTGTTTTTCCCTAGGGGATACGATATCGGTGTACGGCGAATTGCCATGGCTTACGTCCCGGGGAAGCAAGACGTGTGTCTACAGACAGTAAGATCAGAGATTGAACAGAAAGGGCGCACTCCAGTATCTGCGCGTCCCGGACCTGCGCCACAAGGAAGTAGTCTAATCGTGACTGAGTGCTATGTACTGGTAAGAGGAAAGTATATTCTCTATCCGTCGGGTGCATAAGTCTCTAGAAGTCCACTAGACCATGGTCAGAGGTCATGCCCGTCAGTATGGCCCTGTCTGGGTTATTGCCAATATCAGTGGGGGTGGTCCTGCCAAGCACTGCATCCCGGGCTAGGTTCCAGTCACCCCCTATGAAGTAGCGTGAGGCCCCAATCCCTGTAAGGAGACGGTTAAGAGAGAGGAGGAATAAGCGTTTGGAACCTGTGGGCGCATGTACAAAGCCTACACAAAGCAAATATTCCCCGATCTTTAGTTTGGCAAACACATATTGCCCTTCAGGATTGGACCACGTGTTAGCAATGGTAGCGGGTAGGGTTTTATGTAGCAGAATCACTACCCGCACTTCCTAGGTGTCCCACACCCCGCCGCCTGCAGTTTCGGGCACCTGCTAAAGAACGTTTTCACAACCAAATCCCAGCGCAGTTTGCTGGATTCCACATCATCAAGATGTATCTCCTGTAGGAGAGCCACATCCACCCTTTTGGACTGACGATAGGAGAGTACCTTTTATCATTTCACATAGTGGGTCAGGCCATTAACATTCCAGGAGATAACATGGGCGGGCGGGAGGGGATAGTAGCCCTACCTACCATGGTAACGGTGTGGGTTTGTAGCGAGCAAGAGGGAAGGAAGGGAGGTCAAAAAGGAGGAGGGGAGAGCACCGGGTGCCCATGTACGGTGGCTGTAAGAAGTTAGAGCAAGGCAGAGTATTGGGAGTACGAAGTGAGGCATTAGAGGGAAAAGAGAAGGAGACAGAGGGATGAAAAAGGGGCTAGACAGAAGTGAGAAGGGAAGGTAGGCGAGAGAGGCCCACATAGAGAAGGTGTAGACAGAGAATAACAGGGGTGGTTGGTAGAACTTAAAGAAGGGAGGGGGACATGGAGGGAGCATGGGGGGAGAGCAAGAGTGGGTGGAATCACAGAGGAAAGGCAGTGCCAGGATGCAGGAGAAGAAGCGGTGTAGGCCAGAGAGCAAGAGTGAGTGCAGGACAGGAAGCATAGTGGAGTGGGGTCACTGCTGGCAAGCAAGCAGAGCCCTCCCCCTAGCACGCAAATGCTGTGATTACCAAGGAAGGGGATTTGGTGGTGGACATCATCTTTTTATGCCCCCCTCACTCTCGGAAGGGGTCACATTTTGGGGAGCAGTGTCAAAAGGGGTATTGGGGTGCATTAAGGCGTGCTAGGAGGCACATAATGAAGCAGTCTGTGTTTTTTGGGGGTACTACCCACACTCTTACTTATTGCACCCTTTCTTGGGGTGGCGGGGGCACCCCCAAAAGTTTGGGTCAATGAGGAAGAGGAGGACTTGGGGATCATGGGTCTGGCAGTTTCTATAACTACCCAAAGGGGTGCTTCTCACAGGCCTACAGTGGTTATGGTATTGAGAGGGGAAACAGGGAACATGTGTTAGGATTCTTGGGGGATGGTCTTCCCATGATTTCATTGCCCTGTTGCTGGACATGCTATAAGGTGTTCCTGGAATGGTTTTTCTAGGCCTCATAACCCCAAAAGAGTGTTTGGCATTTTGGCTATAAGGACACTTCTAAAGCGTATACTATGTTGATTCTGGGAAGACCCTCAGCAACTGTGCACATTTATGCACCAAACATGGCAAATCCTTCATCCTGCAAAGCGTCATTTTGCACATGGAAACTTTGAGATGGTGTAATTGTATTCATTTTGGGGTGAATATTCGTCCATGTTTCTCCCACCTGAGGACTGTGGATCTGTTCTTCATTCACATGTCCCTTCAAAGAGACAGATGACACACTCACTTAGGCCCATATTTATACTTTTTTAGCGCTGCATTTGCGCCGCTTTTTGATGCAAAAACGGCGCAAACTTGCAAAATACAATTGTATTTTGCAAGTTTGTGCCGCTTTTGCGTCAAAAAAAGACGCAAATGCGGCACTAAAAAAGTATAAATATGGACCTTAATCTCTCAGGAAGCATCTGTGCTTTCCACCTTTTCTCTTGCAGTTTTCCTTCCAAATCACGCAACCCCTTCACCACAAATACAGTCCAATTATTTCTCAATCCTCATTCACTCAGTCATTCCAGTCCTCCATTCTATAGGCTCATCAAAAACCAACAAGAACAACAGGTAGTTCAGAAAGAAGATTTAGGGGTATATTTATACTCTGTTTGCGCCGGATTTGCGTCGTTTTTTTTTACACAAATCCGACGCAATGCTAACTCCATATTTATACTTTGGCGTAAGACCCGTCTAGCGCCAAAGATCTTCGAGTTTGCGTCATTTTTTAGCGTGGACACCTACCTTGCGTTATTGATATGCAAGGTAGGCGTTCCCGTCTAAAAAATTACTCCAAGGCATGTGCGCCTTATTTAAACTCCCGTGCAAAAATGACGCACGGGAGTGGGCGGGTCAAAAAAAATGACGTCCAGCCGCTTTTGCGTCATTTTTTAATGCCTGGTCAGGGCAGGCGTTAAGGGACCTGTGCGCTCGGAAGTAGCCCAGAGGTGCCCTCCCATGCCCCCAGGGACACCCCCTGCCACCCTTGCCCACCCCAGGAGGACGCCCAAGGATGGAGGGACCCATCCCAGGGAACTTAAGGTAAGTTCAGGTAAGTAATTTTTATTTTATTTTTTTGTGGCATATGGGGGGCTGATTTGTGCCCCCCTACATGCCACTATGCCCAATGACCATGTCCAGGGGACATAAGTTCCCTGGGCATGGCCATTGGGCAAGGGGGCATGACTCCTGTCTGTGCTAAGACAGGAGTCATTTCAATGGGGGTTGGGAGTCCAAAAAAATGGCGCAAATCGGGTTGAGGCCAATATTTTGCCGCAGACCTGACTTGCCCCATTTTTTGATGCCCAAGCTCCATTTTCCCCTACGCTGGCGTTGCCTGGTGTGGGTCATTTTTTTTGACGCACACCGGTCAGCTGCGCCGGCTAACGTCATTCCATAAATAAGGCGCCCGCATGGTCCTTTGGAATGGCGTTAGCCGGCGTAAAATTTTTTGATGCACAACTGTGTTGGCGCAGTTGTGCGTCAAAAAGTATAAATATGGCCCTTAAAGCCTCTCTGTGGATTTATGTTCATACTGCTCCCTCTAGTGGTGCTACATGGCAACTGCAGCTTAATCACTGGATTGAGAAAGGGGCAGTCCTATGCAAATAATCTCCTCCCATGCTTACTACTCTGTGCTTCCGTTGTGACATGATGATAGGACCTTCAACATATGGTCTTCAGCAGATTTGTAAAGTTATCAAATTGTCTTTGGCTAAGTTGTTCCACTTGAAGGCCTTCCGATAAGTACCCCACCTTCATTTAGCAGGGTCCTGAATTACCTGTAGTAATCCTCTATACAGAACATGGGTGTTTGTGGGACTACTGTAAAGGCTGTATGCTAAGATTGGGATGCATAGCATAGCATAGCATAGCATAGCATAGCATGGCTAAGTCCAGGTTATATCTGAGGGGTGGAATAGAAAGAGAGGGGGAGTGAGATAGAAGGGGAGGAGCAATAAGGACAAGCAGAGAGAGGGCCATATAGAGGCGGTGTAGACAGAGAATAGCAGGGGTGGTTGGTAGAACTTAAAGAAGGGAGGGGGAGCAAGAGTGGGTGGAGTCACAGAATAACGGCAGTGCCAGGATGCAGGAGAAGAAGCGGTATAGGCCAGAGAGCAAGAGTGAGTGCAGGACAGGAAGCATAGTGGAGTGGGGTCACTGCTGGCAAGCAAGCAGAGCCCTCCCCCTAGCACGCAAATGGGGTGATTACAAAGGAAGGGGATTTGGTGGTGGACATCATCTTTTTATGCTCCCCTCACTCTCGGAAGTGGTCACATTTTGGGGAGCAGTGTCAAAAGGGGTATTGGGGTGCATTATTAAAGGGGTGCTAGGAGGCACATAATGAAGCAGTCTGTGTTTTTTGGGGGTACTACCCACACTCTTACTTATTGCACCCTTTCTTGGGGTGGCGGGCACCCCCAAAAGTTTGGATCAATGAGGAAGAGGAGGACTTGGGGATCATGGATCTGGCAGTTTCTATTACTACCCAAAAGGGTGCTCCTCACAGGCCTACTGTGGTTATGGTATTGAGAGGGGAAACAAGGAACATGTGTTAGGATCCTTGGGGGATTTTCTCCCCATGATTTCATTGCCCTGTTGCTGGACATGCTATAAGGTGTTCCTGGAATGGTTTTTCTAGGCCTCATAACCCCAAAAGAGTGTTTGGCATTTTGGCTATAAGGACACTTCTAAAGGGTATGCTATGTTGATTCTGGGAAGACCCTCAGCAACTGTGCACATTTATGCACCAAACATGGCAAATCCTTCATCCTGCAAAGCGTCATATTGCACATGGAAACTTTGAGATGGTGTAATTGTATTCATTTTGGGGTGAATATTCGTCCATGTTTCTCCCACCTGAGGACTGTGGACCTGTTGTTCTTCATTCACATGTCCCTTCAAAGAGACAGATGACACACTCACTTAGGCCCATATTTATACCTTTTTAGCTCTGCATTTGCACCGCTTTTTGATGCAAAAACGGCGCAAACTTGCAAAATACAATTGTATTTTGCAAGTTTGTGCCGCTTTTGCGTCCAAAAAAAGACGCAAATGCGGCGCTAAAAAAGTATAAATATGGACCTTAATCTCTCAGGAAGCATCTGTGCTTTCCAACTTTTCTCTTGCAGTTTTCCTTCCAAATCACGCAACCCCTTCACCACAAATACAGTCCAATTATTTCTCAATCCTCATTCACTCAGTCATTCCAGTCCTCCATTCTATAGGCTCACCAAAAACCAACAAGAACAACAGGTAGTTCAGAAAGAAGATTTAGGGGTATATTTATACTCTGTTTGGGCCGGAATTGCGTAGTTTTTTTTTACGCAAATCCGACGCAAAGCTAACTCCATATTTATACTTTGGCGTAAGATCCGTCTAGCGCCAAAGATCTTGGAGTTTGCGTCATTTTTTAGCGTGGACACCTACCTTGCGTTAATGATATGCAAGGTAGGCGTTCCCGTCTAAAAAATGACTCCAAGGCATGTGCGCCTTATTTAAACTCCTGTGCAAAAATGACGCACGGGAGTGGGCGGGTCAAAAGAAATGACGTCCAGCCGCTTTTGCGTCATTTTTTAACGCCTGGTCAGGGCAGGCGTTAAGGGACCTGTGGGCTCGGAAGTAGCCCAGAGGTGCCCTCCCATGCCCCCAGGGACACCCCCTGCCATCCTTGCCCACCCCAGGAGGACACCCAAAGATGGAGGGACCCATCCCAGGGAACTTAAGGTAAGTTCAGGTAAGTAATTTTATTTTATTTTTTTGTGGCATAGGGGGGGCTGATTTGTGCCCCCCTACATGCCACTATGCCCAATGACCATGCCCAGGGGACATAAGTCCCCTGGGCATGGCCATTGGGCAAGGGGGCATGACTCCTGTCTGTGCTAAGACAGGAGTCATTTCAAAGGGGGTTGGGAGTCCAAAAAAATGGCGCAAATCGGGTTGAGGCCAATATTTTGCCTCAGACCTGACTTGCCCCATTTTTTGACGCCCAAGCTCCATTTTCCCCTACGCCGGCGCTGCCTAGTGTGGGTCATTTTTTTTGACACACACCAGTCAGCTGCGCCGGCTAACGTCATTCCATAAATAAGGCGCCCATATGGCGCTTTGGAATGGCGTTAGCCGGCGTTAAATTTTTTGACGCACAACTGCGTTGGCGCAGTTGTGCGTCAAAAAGTATAAATATGGCCCTTAAAGCCTCTCTGTGGATTTATGTTCATACTGCTCCCTCTAGTGGTGCTACATGGCAACTGCAGCTTAATCACTGGATTGAGAAAGGGGCAGTCCTATGCAAATAATCTCCTCCCATGCTTACTACTCTGTGCTTCCGTTGTGACATGATGATAGGACCTTCAACATATGGTCTTCAGCAGATTTGTAAAGTTATCAAATTGCCTTAGGCTAAGTTGTTCCACTTGAAGGCCTTCCGATAAGTACCCCACCCAACCTTAGCAGGGTCCTGAATTACTTGTAGTAATCCTCTATACAGAACATGGGTGTTTGTGGGCCTACTGTAAACGCTGTATGCTAAGATTGGGATGCATAGCATGGCATGGCTAAGTCCAGGTTATATCTGAGGGGTGGAATAGAAAGAGAGGGGGAGTGAGGTAGAAGGGATAGAACAATAAGGACAAGCAGAGAGAGAGCCATTTAGAGAAGGTGTAGACAGAGAGTAGCAGGGGTGGTTGGTACAACATAAAGAAGGGAGGGGGAGCAAGAGTCGGTGGAGTCACAGAGGAAAGGCAGTGCCAGGATGCAGGAGAAGAAGCGGTGTAGGCCAGAGAGCAAGAGTGAGTGCAGGACAGGAAGCATAGTGGAGTGGGGTCACTGCTGGCAAGCAAGCAGAGCCCTCCCCCTAGCACGCACATGAGGTGATTACAAAGGAAGGGGATTTGGTGGTGGACATCATCTTTTTATGCCCCCCTCACTCTCGGAAGGGGTCAAATTTTGGGGAGCAGTGTCAAAAGGGGTATTGGCGTGCATTATTAAAGGGGTGCTAGGAGGCACATAATGAAGCAGTCTGTGTTTTTTGGTGGTACTACCCACACTCTTACTTATTGCACCCTTTCTTGGGGTGGCGGGGGCACCCCCAAAAGTTTGGGTCAATGAGGAAGAGGAGGACTTGGGGATCATGGGTCTGGCAGTTTCTATTACTACCCAAAAGGGTGCTTCTCACAGGCCTACTGTGGTTATGGTATTGAGAGGGGAAACAAGGAACATGTGTTAGGATTCTTGGGGGATGGTCTCCCCATGATTTCATTGCCCTGTTGCTGGACATGCTATAAGGTGTTCCTGGAATGGTTTTTCTAGGCCTCATAACCCCAAAAGAGTGTTTGCCATTTTGACTATAAGGACACTTCTAAAGCGTATACTATGTCGATTCTGGGAAGACCCTCAGCAACTGTGCACATTTATGCACCAAACATGGCAAATCCTTCATCCTGCAAAGCGTCATATTGCACATGGAAACTTTGAGATGGTGTAATTGTATTCATTTTGGGGTGAATATTCGTCCATGTTTCTCCCACCTGAGGACTGTGGACCTGTTGTTCTTCATTCACATGTCCCTTCAAAGAGACAGATGACACACTCACTTAGGCCCATATTTATACTTTTTTAGTGCTGCATTTGCGCCGCTTTTTGATGCAAAAACGGCGCAAATTTGCAAAATACAATTGTATTTTGCAAGTTTGTGCCGCTTTTGCGTCAAAAAAGGACGCAAATGCGGCGCTAAAAAAGTATAAATATGGACCTTAATCTCTCAGGAAGCATCTGTGCTTTACAACTTTTCTCTTGCAGTTTTCCTTCCAAATCACGCAACCCCTTCACCACAAATACAGTCCAATTATTTCTCAATCCTCATTCACTCAGTCATTCCAGTCCTCCATTCTATAGGCTCATCAAAAACCAACAAGAACAACAGGTAGTTCAGAAAGTAGATTTAAAGCCTCTCTGTGGATTTATTTTCATACTTCTCCCTCTAGTAGTGCTACATGGCAACTGCAGCTTGCAATTCTCTGGATTGAGAAAGGGGCAGTCCTATGCAAATAATCTCCTCCCATGCTTACTACTATGAGCTTCCGTTGTGATATGATGATAGGACCTTCAACATATGGTCTTCAGCAGATTTGTAAAGTTATCAAATTGTCTTAGGCTAAGTTGTTCCACTTGAAGGCCTTCCGATAAGTACCCCACCCTCACTTAGCAGGGTCCTGAATTACCTGCAGTAATCCTCTATACAGAACATGGGTGTTCGTTGTCCTACTGTTAAGACTGTATGCTAAAATTGGGATCCGTAAAATAGCATAGCATAGTAGGGCTATGTCCAGGTTATATCAGAGGGTTGGAATAGAAAGAGAGAGTGAGTGAGGTAGAAGGGGTGGAGCAAGAATAGCAGGCAGAGAGAGACCCACATAGAGGAGGTGTAGACAGAGAATAGCATGGGTGGTTGGTAGAACTTAAAGAAGGGAGGGGAACATGGAGGAAGCATGGGGGGAGAGCAAGAGTGGGTGGAGTCACAGAGGAAAGGCAGTGCCAGGATGCAGGAGAAGAAGCGGTGTAGGCCAGAGAGCAAGAGTGAGTGCAGGACAGGAAGCATAGTGGAGTGGGGTCACTGCTGGCAAGCAAGCAGAGCCCTCCCCCTAGCACGCAAACGGGGTGATTACAAAGGAAGGGGATTCGGTGGTGGACATCATCTTTTTATGCCCCCTTCACTCTCAGAAGGGGTAAAATTTTGGGGAGCAGTGTCAAAAGGGGTATTGGGGTGCATTATTAAAGGGGTGCTAGGAGGCACATAATGAAGCAGTCTGTGTTTTTTGGGGGTACTACCCACACTCTTACTTATTGAACCTTTTCTTGGGGTGGCGGGGGCACCCCCAAAAGTTTGGATCAATGAGGAAGAGGAGGACTTGGGGATCATGGGTCTGCCAGTTTCTATTACTACCCAAAAGGGTGCTTCTCACACCCCTACTGTGGTTATGGTATTGAGAGGGGAAACAAGGAACATGTGTTAGGATTCTTGGGGGATGGTCTCCCCATGATTTCCTTGCCCTGTTGCTGGACATGCTATAAGGTGTTCCTGGAATGGTTTTTCTAGGCCTCATAACCCCAAAAGAGTGTTTGGCATTTTGGCTATAAGGACACTTCTAAAGCGTATGCTATGTCGATTCTGGGAAGACCCTTAGCAACTGTGCACATTTATGCACCAAACATGGCAAATCCTTCATCCTGCAAAGCGTCATATTGCACATGGAAACTTTGAGATTGTGTAATTGTATACATTTTGGGGTTAATATTCGTCCATGTTTCTCCCACCTGAGGACTGTGGACCTGTTGTTCTTCATTCACATGTCCCTTCAAAGAGACAGATGACACACTCACTTAGGCCCATATTTATTATTTTTTAGCGCTGCATTTGCGCCGCTTTTTGACGCAAAAACGGCGCAAGCTTGCAAAATACAATTGTATTTTGCAAGTTTGTGCCGCTTTTGCATAAAAAAAAGACGCAAATGCGGTGCTAAAAAAGTATAAATAAGGACCTTAATCTCTCAGCAAGCATCTGTGCTTTACAACTTTTCTTTTGCAGTTTCCTTCCAAATCACGCAACCCCTTCACCACAAATACAGTCCAATTATTTCTCAATTCTCATTCACTCAGTCATTCCAGTCCTCCATTCTATAGGCTCATCAAAAACCAACAAGAACAACAGGTAGTTCAGAAAGTAGATTTAAAGCCTCTCTGTGGATTTATGTTCATACTGTGCCCTCTAGTAGTGCTACATGGCAACTGCAGCTTAATCACTGGATTGACAAAGGGGCAGTCCTATGTAAATAATCTCCTCCCATGCTTACTACTCTGAGCTTCCGTTGTGATATGATGATAGGACCTTCCACATATGGTCTTCAGCACATTTGTAAAGTTATCAAATTGTCTTAGGCTAAGTTGTTCCACTTGAAGGCCTTCCGATAAGTACCCCACCCTCACTTAGCAGGGTCCTGAATTACCTGCAGTAATCCTCTATACAGAACATAGGTGTTCCTTGGTTACTGTAAAGGCTGTATGCTAAGAGTGGGATGTATAAAATAGCATAGTATACTATACCATGGCAGGGCAGAGCTAAATCCAGGTTATATCAGAGGTTTGAAATAAAAAAAAGAGGATGTGTGAGGTAGAAGGGGTGGAGTAAGAAGGACAGGCAGAGAGAGGCCCACATAGAGTAGGTGTAGACAGAGAATAGCAGGGGTGGTTGGTAGAAATTAAAGAAGGGAGGGGGACATGGAGGGATCATGGGGGGAGAGCGAGAGTGGGTGGAGTCACAGAGGAAAGGCAGTGCCAGGATGCAGGAGAAGAAGCGGTGTAGGCCAGAGAGCAAGAGTGAGTGCAGGACAGGAAGCATAGTGGAGAGGGGTCACTGCTGGCAAGCAAGCAGAGCCCTCCCCCTAGCACGCAAATGGGGTGATTACAAAGGAAGGGGATTTGGTGGTGGACATCATCTTTTTATGCCCCCCTCACTCTCGGAAGGGGTCAAATTTTGGGGAGCAGTGTCAAAAGGGGTTTTGGGGTGCATTATTAAAGGGGTGCTAGGAGGCACATAATGAAGCAGTCTGTGTTTTTTGGGGGTACTACCCACACTCTTACTTATTGCACCCTTTCTTGGGGTGGCGGGGGCACCCCCAAAAGTTTGGGTCAATGAGGAAGAGGAGGACTTGGGGATCATGGGTCTGGCAGTTTCTATTACTACCCAAAAGGGTGCTTCTCACAGGCCTACTGTGGTTATGGTATTGAGAGGGGAAACAAGGAACATGTGTTAGGATTCTTGGGGGATGGTCTCCCCATGATTTCATTGCCCTGTTGCTGGACATGCTATAAGGTGTTCCTGGAATGGTTTTTCTAGGCCTCATAACCCCAAAAGAGTGTTTGCCATTTTGACTATAAGGACACTTCTAAAGCGTATACTATGTCGATTCTGGGAAGACCCTCAGCAACTGTGCACATTTATGCACCAAACATGGCAAATCCTTCATCCTGCAAAGCGTCATATTGCACATGGAAACTTTGAGATGGTGTAATTGTATTCATTTTGGGGTGAATATTCGTCCATGTTTCTCCCACCTGAGGACTGTGGACCTGTTGTTCTTCATTCACATGTCCCTTCAAAGAGACAGATGACACACTCACTTAGGCCCATATTTATACTTTTTTAGTGCTGCATTTGCGCCGCTTTTTGATGCAAAAACGGCGCAAATTTGCAAAATACAATTGTATTTTGCAAGTTTGTGCCGCTTTTGCGTCAAAAAAGGACGCAAATGCGGCGCTAAAAAAGTATAAATATGGACCTTAATCTCTCAGGAAGCATCTGTGCTTTACAACTTTTCTCTTGCAGTTTTCCTTCCAAATCACGCAACCCCTTCACCACAAATACAGTCCAATTATTTCTCAATCCTCATTCACTCAGTCATTCCAGTCCTCCATTCTATAGGCTCATCAAAAACCAACAAGAACAACAGGTAGTTCAGAAAGTAGATTTAAAGCCTCTCTGTGGATTTATTTTCATACTTCTCCCTCTAGTAGTGCTACATGGCAACTGCAGCTTGCAATTCTCTGGATTGAGAAAGGGGCAGTCCTATGCAAATAATCTCCTCCCATGCTTACTACTATGAGCTTCCGTTGTGATATGATGATAGGACCTTCAACATATGGTCTTCAGCAGATTTGTAAAGTTATCAAATTGTCTTAGGCTAAGTTGTTCCACTTGAAGGCCTTCCGATAAGTACCCCACCCTCACTTAGCAGGGTCCTGAATTACCTGCAGTAATCCTCTATACAGAACATGGGTGTTCGTTGTCCTACTGTTAAGACTGTATGCTAAAATTGGGATCCGTAAAATAGCATAGCATAGTAGGGCTATGTCCAGGTTATATCAGAGGGTTGGAATAGAAAGAGAGAGTGAGTGAGGTAGAAGGGGTGAAGCAAGAATAGCAGGCAGAGAGAGACCCACATAGAGGAGGTGTAGACAGAGAATAGCATGGGTGGTTGGTAGAACTTAAAGAAGGGAAGGGAACATGGAGGAAGCATGGGGGGAGAGCAAGAGTGGGTGGAGTCACAGAGGAAAGGCAGTGCCAGGATGCAGGAGAAGAAGCGGTGTAGGCCAGAGAGCAAGAGTGAGTGCAGGACAGGAAGCATAGTGGAGTGGGGTCACTGCTGGCAAGCAAGCAGAGCCCTCCCCCTAGCACGCAAACGGGGTGATTACAAAGGAAGGGGATTCGGTGGTGGACATCATCTTTTTATGCCCCCCTCACTCTCAGAAGGGGTAACATTTTGGGGAGCAGTGTCAAAAGGGGTATTGGGGTGCATTATTAAAGGGGTGCTAGGAGGCACATAATGAAGCAGTCTGTGTTTTTTGGGGGTACTACCCACACTCTTACTTATTGAACCTTTTCTTGGGGTGGCGGGGGCACCCCCAAAAGTTTGGATCAATGAGGAAGAGGAGGACTTGGGGATCATGGGTCTGCCAGTTTCTATTACTACCCAAAAGGGTGCTTCTCACACCCCTACTGTGGTTATGGTATTGAGAGGGGAAACAAGGAACATGTGTTAGGATTCTTGGGGGATGGTCTCCCCATGATTTCCTTGCCCTGTTGCTGGACATGCTATAAGGTGTTCCTGGAATGTTTTTTCTAGGCCTCATAACCCCAAAAGAGTGTTTGGCATTTTGGCTATAAGGACACTTCTAAAGCGTATGCTATGTCGATTCTGGGAAGACCCTTAGCAACTGTGCACATTTATGCACCAAACATGGCAAATCCTTCATCCTGCAAAGCGTCATATTGCACATGGAAACTTTGAGATTGTGTAATTGTATACATTTTGGGGTTAATATTCGTCCATGTTTCTCCCACCTGAGGACTGTGGACCTGTTGTTCTTCATTCACATGTCCCTTCAAAGAGACAGATGACACACTCACTTAGGCCCATATTTATTATTTTTTAGCGCTGCATTTGCGCCGCTTTTTGACGCAAAAACGGCGCAAGCTTGCAAAATACGATTGTATTTTGCAAGTTTGTGCCGCTTTTGCATAAAAAAAAGACGCAAATGCGGCGCTAAAAAAGTATAAATAAGGACCTTAATCTCTCAGCAAGCATCTGTGCTTTACAACTTTTCTTTTGCAGTTTCCTTCCAAATCACGCAACCCCTTCACCACAAATACAGTCCAATTATTTCTCAATTCTCATTCACTCAGTCATTCCAGTCCTCCATTCTATAGGCTCATCAAAAACCAACAAGAACAACAGGTAGTTCAGAAAGTAGATTTAAAGCCTCTCTGTGGATTTATGTTCATACTGTGCCCTCTAGTAGTGCTACATGGCAACTGCAGCTTAATCACTGGATTGACAAAGGGGCAGTCCTATGTAAATAATCTCCTCCCATGCTTACTACTCTGAGCTTCCGTTGTGATATGATGATAGGACCTTCCACATATGGTCTTCAGCACATTTGTAAAGTTATCAAATTGTCTTAGGCTAAGTTGTTCCACTTGAAGGCCTTCCGATAAGTACCCCACCCTCACTTAGCAGGGTCCTGAATTACCTGCAGTAATCCTCTATACAGAACATAGGTGTTCCTTGGTTACTGTAAAGGCTGTATGCTAAGAGTGGGAGGTATAAAATAGCATAGTATACTATACCATGGCAGGGCAGAGCTAAATCCAGGTTATATCAGAGGTTTGAAATAAAAAAAAGAGGGTGTGTGAGGTAGAAGGGGTGGAGTAAGAAGGACAGGCAGAGAGAGGCCCACATAGAGTAGGTGTAGACAGAGAATAGCAGGGGTGGTTGGTAGAACTTAAAGAAGGGAGGGGGACATGGAGGGATCATGGGGGGAGAGCGAGAGTGGGTGGAGTCACAGAGGAAAGGCAGTGCCAGGATGCAGGAGAAGAAGCGGTGTAGGCCAGAGAGCAAGAGTGAGTGCAGGACAGGAAGCATAGTGGAGTGGGGTCACTGCTGGCAAGCAAGCAGAGCCCTCCCCCTAGCACGCAAATGGGGTGATTACAAAGGAAGGGGATTTGGTGGTGGACATCATCTTTTTATGCCCCCCTCACTCTCGGAAGGGGTCAAATTTTGGGGAGCAGTGTCAAAAGGGGTTTTGGGGTGCATTATTAAAGGGGTGCTAGGAGGCACATAATGAAGCAGTCTGTGTTTTTTGGGGGTACTACCCACACTCTTACTTATTGCACCTTTCTTGGGGTGGCGGGGGCACCCCCAAAAGTTTGGGTCAATGGGGAAGAGGAAGACTTGGGGATCATGGGTCTGGCAGTTTCTATTACTACCCAAAAGGGTGCTTCTCACAGGCCTACTGTGGTTATGGTATTGAGAGGGGAAACAAGGAACATGTGTTAGGATTCTTGGGGGATGGTCTCCCCATGATTTCATTGCCCTGTTGCTGGAGATGCTATAAGGTGTTCTTGGAATGGTTTTTCTAGGCCTCATAAACCCAAAAGAGTGTTTGGCATTTTGGCTATAAGGACACTTCTAAAGCGTATGCTATGTCGATTCTGGGAAGACACTCAGCAACTGTGCACATTTATGCACCAAACATGGCAAATCCTTCATCCTGCAAAGCGTCATATTGCACATGGAAACTTTGAGATTGTGTAATTGTATACATTTTGGGGTTAATATTCGTCCATGTTTCTCCCACCTGAGGACTGTGGACCTGTTGTTCTTCATTCACATGTCCCTTCAAAGAGACAGATGACACACTCACTTAGGCCCATATTTATACCTTTTTAGCTCTGCATTTGCACCGCTTTTTGATGCAAAAACGGCGCAAACTTGGAAAATACAATTGTATTTTGCAAGTTTGTGCCGCTTTTGCGTCCAAAAAAAGACGCAAATGCGGCGCTAAAAAAGTATAAATATGGACCTTAATCTCTCAGGAAGCATCTGTGCTTTCCAACTTTTCTCTTGCAGTTTTCCTTCCAAATCACGCAACCCCTTCACCACAAATACAGTCCAATTATTTCTCAATCCTCATTCACTCAGTCATTCCAGTCCTCCATTCTATAGGCTCATCAAAAACCAACAAGAACAACAGGTAGTTCAGAAAGAAGATTTAGGGGTATATTTATACTCTGTTTGCGCCGGAACTGCGTAGTTTTTTTTTACGCAAATCCGACGCAAAGCTAACTCCATATTTATACTTTGGCGTAAGACCCGTCTAGCGCCAAAGATCTTGGAGTTTGCGTCATTTTTTTGCGTGGACACCTACCTTGCGTTAATGATATGCAAGGTAGGCGTTCCCGTCTAAAAAATGACTCCAAGGCATGTGCGCCTTATTTAAACTCCTGTGCAAAAATGACGCACGGGAGTGGGCGGGTCAAAAAAAATGACGTCCAGCCGCTTTTGCGTCATTTTTTAACGCCTGGTCAGGGCAGGCGTTAAGGGACCTGTGGGCTCGGAAGTAGCCCAGAGGTGCCCTCCCATGCCCCCAGGGACACCCCCTGCCACCCTTGCCCACCCCAGGAATACGCCCAAAGATGGAGGGACCCATCCCAGGGAACTTAAGGTAAGTTCAGGTAAGTAATTTTATTTTATTTTTTTGTGGCATAGGGGGGGCTGATTTGTGCCCCCCTACATGCCACTATGCCCAATGACCATGCCCAGGGGACATAAGTCCCCTGGGCATGGCCATTGGGCAAGGGGGCATGGCTCCTGTCTGTGCTAAGACAGGAGTCATTTCAAAGGGGGTTGGGAGTCCAAAAAAATGGCGCAAATCGGGTTGAGGCCAATATTTTGCCTCAGACCTGACTTGCCCCATTTTTTGACGCCCAAGCTCCATTTTCCCCTACGCCGGCGCTGCCTAGTGTGGGTCATTTTTTTTGACGCACACCAGTCAGCTGCGCCGGCTAACGTCATTCCATAAATAAGGCGCCCGCATGGCGCTTTGGAATGGCGTTAGCCGGCGTTACATTTTTTGACGCACAACTGCGTTGGCGCAGTTGTGCGTCAAAAAGTATAAATATGGCCCTTAAAGCCTCTCTGTGGATTTATGTTCATACTGCTCCCTCTAGTGGTGCTACATGGCAACTGCAGCTTAATCACTGGATTGAGAAAGGGGCAGTCCTATGCAAATAATCTCCTCCCATGCTTACTACTCTGTGCTTCCGTTGTGACATGATGATAGGACCTTCAACATATGGTCTTCAGCAGATTTGTAAAGTTATCAAATTGCCTTAGGCTAAGTTGTTCCACTTGAAGGCCTTCCGATAAGTACCCCACCCAACCTTAGCAGGGTCCTGAATTACCTGTAGTAATCCTCTATACAGAACATGGGTGTTTGTGGGCCTACTGTAAAGGCTGTATGTTAAGATTGGGATGCATAGCATAGCATGGCATGGCATGGCATGGCTTGGCTAAGTCCAGGTTATATCTGAGGGGTGGAATAGAAAGAGAGGGGGAGTGAGGTAGAAGGGGTAGAACAATAAGGACAAGCAGAGAGAGAGCCATATAGAGAAGGTGTAGACAGAGAGTAGCAGGGGTGGTTGGTACAACTTAAAGAAGGGAGGGGGAGCAAGAGTCGGTGAAGTCACAGAGGAAAGGCAGTGCCAGGATGCAGGAGAAGAAGCGGTGTAGGCCAGAGAGCAAGAGTGAGTGCAGGACAGGAAGCATAGTGGAGTGGGGTCACTGCTGGCAAGCAAGCAGATCCCTCCCCCTAGCACGCACATGAGGTGATTACAAAGGAAGGGGATTTGGTGGTGGACATCATCTTTTTATGCCCCCCTCACTCTCGGAAGGGGTCAAATTTTGGGGAGCAGTGTCAAAAGGGGTATTGGCGTGCATTATTAAAGGGGTGCTAGGAGGCACATAATGAAGCAGTCTGTGTTTTTTGGTGGTACTACCCACACTCTTACTTATTGCACCCTTTCTTGGGGTGGCGGGGGCACCCCCAAAAGTTTGGGTCAATGAGGAAGAGGAGGACTTGGGAATCATGGGTCTGGCAGTTTCTATTACTACCCAAAAGGGTGCTTCTCACAGGCCTACTGTGGTTATGGTATTGAGAGGGGAAACAAGGAACATGTGTTAGGATTCTTGGGGGATGGTCTCCCCATGATTTCCTTGCCCTGTTGCTGGACATGCTATAAGGTGTTCCTGGAATGGTTTTTCTAGGCCTCATAACCCCAAAAGAGTGTTTGGCATTTTGGCTATAAGGACACTTCTAAAGCGTATGCTATGTCGATTCTGGGAAGACCCTTAGCAACTGTGCACATTTATGCACCAAACATGGCAAATCCTTCATCCTGCAAAGCGTCATATTGCACATGGAAACTTTGAGATTGTGTAATTGTATACATTTTGGGGTTAATATTCGTCCATGTTTCTCCCACCTGAGGACTGTGGACCTGTTGTTCTTCATTCACATGTCCCTTCAAAGAGACAGATGACACACTCACTTAGGCCCATATTTATTATTTTTTAGCGCTGCATTTGCGCCGCTTTTTGACGCAAAAACGGCGCAAGCTTGCAAAATACAATTGTATTTTGCAAGTTTGTGCCGCTTTTGCATAAAAAAAAGACGCAAATGCGGCGCTAAAAAAGTATAAATAAGGACCTTAATCTCTCAGCAAGCATCTGTGCTTTACAACTTTTCTTTTGCAGTTTCCTTCCAAATCACGCAACCCCTTCACCACAAATACAGTCCAATTATTTCTCAATTCTCATTCACTCAGTCATTCCAGTCCTCCATTCTATAGGCTCATCAAAAACCAACAAGAACAACAGGTAGTTCAGAAAGTAGATTTAAAGCCTCTCTGTGGATTTATGTTCATACTGTGCCCTCTAGTAGTGCTACATAGCAACTGCAGCTTAATCACTGGATTGACAAAGGGGCAGTCCTATGTAAATAATCTCCTCCCATGCTTACTACTCTGAGCTTCCGTTGTGATATGATGATAGGACCTTCCACATATGGTCTTCAGCACATTTGTAAAGTTATCAAATTGTCTTAGGCTAAGTTGTTCCAATTGAAGGCCTTCCGATAAGTACCCCACCCTCACTTAGCAGGGTCCTGAATTACCTGCAGTAATCCTCTATACAGAACATAGGTGTTCCTTGGTTACTGTAAAGGCTGTATGCTAAGAGTGGGATGTATAAAATAGCATAGTATACTATACCATGGCAGGGCAGAGCTAAATCCAGGTTATATCAGAGGTTTGAAATAAAAAAAAGAGGGTGTGTGAGGTAGAAGGGGTGGAGTAAGAAGGACAGGCAGAGAGAGGCCCACATAGAGTAGGTGTAGACAGAGAATAGCAGGGGTGGTTGGTAGAACTTAAAGAAGGGAGGGGGACATGGAGGGATCATGGGGGGAGAGCGAGAGTGGGTGGAGTCACAGAGGAAAGGCAGTGCCAGGATGCAGGAAAAGAAGCGGTGTAGGCCAGAGAGCAAGAGTGAGTGCAGGACAGGAAGCATAGTGGAGTGGGGTCACTGCTGGCAAGCAAGCAGAGCCCTCCCCCTAGCACGCAAATGGGGTGATTACAAAGGAAGGGGATTTGGTGGTGGACATCATCTTTTTATGCCCCCCTCACTCTCGGAAGGGGTCAAATTTTGGGGAGCAGTGTCAAAAGGGGTTTTGGGGTGCATTATTAAAGGGGTGCTAGGAGGCACATAATGAAGCAGTCTGTGTTTTTTGGGGGTACTACCCACACTCTTACTTATTGCACCTTTCTTGGGGTGGCGGGGGCACCCCCAAAAGTTTGGGTCAATGGGGAAGAGTAAGACTTGGGGATCATGGGTCTGGCAGTTTCTATTACTACCCAAAAGGGTGCTTCTCACAGGCCTACTGTGGTTATGGTATTGAGAGGGGAAACAAGGAACATGTGTTAGGATTCTTGGGGGATGGTCTCCCCATGATTTCATTGCCCTGTTGCTGGAGATGCTATAAGGTGTTCTTGGAATGGTTTTTCTAGGCCTCATAAACCCAAAAGAGTGTTTGGCATTTTGGCTATAAGGACACTTCTAAAGCGTATGCTATGTCGATTCTGGGAAGACACTCAGCAACTGTGCACATTTATGCACCAAACATGGCAAATCCTTCATCCTGCAAAGCGTCATATTGCACATGGAAACTTTGAGATTGTGTAATTGTATACATTTTGGGGTTAATATTCGTCCATGTTTCTCCCACCTGAGGACTGTGGACCTGTTGTTCTTCATTCACATGTCCCTTCAAAGAGACAGATGACACACTCACTTAGGCCCATATTTATACCTTTTTAGCTCTGCATTTGCACCGCTTTTTGATGCAAAAACGGCGCAAACTTGGAAAATACAATTGTATTTTGCAAGTTTGTGCCGCTTTTGCGTCCACAAAAAGACGCAAATGCGGCGCTAAAAAAGTATAAATATGGACCTTAATCTCTCAGGAAGCATCTGTGCTTTCCAACTTTTCTCTTGCAGTTTTCCTTCCAAATCACGCAACCCCTTCACCACAAATACAGTCCAATTATTTCTCAATCCTCATTCACTCAGTCATTCCAGTCCTCCATTCTATAGGCTCATCAAAAACCAACAAGAACAACAGGTAGTTCAGAAAGAAGATTTAGGGGTATATTTATACTCTGTTTGCGCCGGAACTGCGTAGTTTTTTTTTACGCAAATCCGACGCAAAGCTAACTCCATATTTATACTTTGGCGTAAGACCCGTCTAGCGCCAAAGATCTTGGAGTTTGCGTCATTTTTTTGCGTGGACACCTACCTTGCGTTAATGATATGCAAGGTAGGCGTTCCCGTCTAAAAAATGACTCCAAGGCATGTGCGCCTTATTTAAACTCCTGTGCAAAAATGACGCACGGGAGTGGGCGGGTCAAAAAAAATGACGTCCAGCCGCTTTTGCGTCATTTTTTAACGCCTGGTCAGGGCAGGCGTTAAGGGACCTGTGGGCTCGGAAGTAGCCCAGAGGTGCCCTCCCATGCCCCCAGGGACACCCCCTGCCACCCTTGCCCACCCCAGGAGGACGCCCAAAGATGGAGGGACCCATCCCAGGGAACTTAAGGTAAGTTCAGGTAAGTAATTTTATTTTATTTTTTTGTGGCATAGGGGGGGCTGATTTGTGCCCCCCTACATGCCACTATGCCCAATGACCATGCCCAGGGGACATAAGTCCCCTGGGCATGGCCATTGGGCAAGGGGGCATGGCTCCTGTCTGTGCTAAGACAGGAGTCATTTCAAAGGGGGTTGGGAGTCCAAAAAAATGGCGCAAATCGGGTTGAGGCCAATATTTTGCCTCAGACCTGACTTGCCCCATTTTTTGACGCCCAAGCTCCATTTTCCCCTACGCCGGCGCTGCCTAGTGTGGGTCATTTTTTTTGACGCACACCAGTCAGCTGCGCCGGCTAACGTCATTCCATAAATAAGGCGCCCGCATGGCGCTTTGGAATGGCGTTAGCCGGCGTTAAATTTTTTGACGCACAACTGCGTTGGCGCAGTTGTGCGTCAAAAAGTATAAATATGGCCCTTAAAGCCTCTCTGTGGATTTATGTTCATACTGCTCCCTCTAGTGGTGCTACATGGCAACTGCAGCTTAATCACTGGATTGAGAAAGGGGCAGTCCTATGCAAATAATCTCCTCCCATGCTTACTACTCTGTGCTTCCGTTGTGACATGATGATAGGACCTTCAACATATGGTCTTCAGCAGATTTGTAAAGTTATCAAATTGCCTTAGGCTAAGTTGTTCCACTTGAAGGCCTTCCGATAAGTACCCCACCCAACCTTAGCAGGGTCCTGAATTACCTGTAGTAATCCTCTATACAGAACATGGGTGTTTGTGGGCCTACTGTAAAGGCTGTATGCTAAGATTGGGATGCATAGCATAGCATAGCATAGCATAGCATGGCATGGCATGGCATGGCATGGCATGGCATGGCATGGCTTGGCTAAGTCCAGGTTATATCTGAGGGGTGGAATAGAAAGAGAGGGGGAGTGAGGTAGAAGGGGTAGAACAATAAGGACAAGCAGAGAGAGAGCCATATAGAGAAGGTGTAGACAGAGAGTAGCAGGGGTGGTTGGTACAACTTAAAGAAGGGAGGGGGAGCAAGAGTCGGTGAAGTCACAGAGGAAAGGCAGTGCCAGGATGCAGGAGAAGAAGCGGTGTAGGCCAGAGAGCAAGAGTGAGTGCAGGACAGGAAGCATAGTGGAGTGGGGTCACTGCTGGCAAGCAAGCAGATCCCTCCCCCTAGCACGCACATGAGGTGATTACAAAGGAAGGGGATTTGGTGGTGGACATCATCTTTTTATGCCCCCCTCACTCTCGGAAGGGGTCAAATTTTGGGGAGCAGTGTCAAAAGGGGTATTGGCGTGCATTATTAAAGGGGTGCTAGGAGGCACATAATGAAGCAGTCTGTGTTTTTTGGTGGTACTACCCACACTCTTACTTATTGCACCCTTTCTTGGGGTGGCGGGGGCACCCCCAAAAGTTTGGGTCAATGAGGAAGAGGAGGACTTGGGAATCATGGGTCTGGCAGTTTCTATTTCTACCCAAAAGGGTGCTTCTCACAGGCCTACTGTGGTTATGGTATTGAGAGGGGAAACAAGGAACATGTGTTAGGATTCTTGGGGGATGGTCTCCCCATGATTTCAATGCCCTGTTGCTGGGCATGCTATAAGGTGTTCCTGGAATGGTTTTTCTAGGCCTCATAACCCCAAAAGAGTGTTTGGCATTTTGGCTATAAGGACTCTTCTAAAGCGTATGCTATGTCGATTCTGGGAAGACCCTCAGCAACTGTGCACATTTATGCACCAAACATGGCAAATCCTTCATCCTGCAAAGCTTCATATTGCACATGGAAACTTTGAGATGGTGTAATTGTATTCATTTTGTGGTAAATATTCGTCCATGTTTCTCCCACCTGAGGACTGTGGACCTGTTGTTCTTCATTCACATGTCCCTTCAAAGAGACAGATGACACACTCACTTAGGCCCATATTTATAATTTTTTAGCGCTGCATTTGCACCGCTTTTTGATGCAAAAACGGCACAAACTTGCAAAATACACTTGTATTTTGCAAGTTTGTGCCGCTTTTGCGTCAAAAAAAGACGCAAATGCGGCGCTAAAAAAGTATAAATATGGACCTTAATCTCTCAGGAAGCATCTGTGCTTTAGAACTTTTCTCTTGCAGTTTTCCTTCCAAATCACACAACCCCTTCACCACAAATACAGTCCAATTATTTCTCAATCCTCATTCACTCAGTCATTCCAGTCCTCCATTCTATAAGCTCATCAAAAACCAACAAGAACAACAGGTAGTTCAGAAAATAGATTTAAAGCCTCTCTGTGGATTTATGTTCATACTGCTCCCTCTAGTAGTGCTACATGGCAACTGCAGCTTAATCACTGTATTGAGAAAGGGGCAGTCCTATGCAAATAATCTCCTCCTATGCTTACTACTCTGAGCTTCCGTTGTGATATGATGATAGGACCTTCAACATATGGTCTTCAGCAGATTTGTAAAGTTATCAAATTGTCTTAGGCTAAGTTGTTCCACTTGAAGGCCTTCCGATAAGTACCCCACCCTCACTTAGCAGGGTCCTGAATTACCTGTAGTAATCCTCTATACAGAACATGGGTGTTTGTGGGTCTAATGTAAAGGCTGTATGCTAAGCTGGGTGGCATGGCATGGCGTGGCATGGCAAAGTCCAGGGTATGTAAGAGGGGTGAAATAGAAAGAGAGGATGAATGAGGTAGATGGGGTGGAGCAAGAGGGGTGGTAGGTAGAACTTAAAGAACGGAGGGGGACATGGGGGGAGAGCAAGAGTGGGTGGAGTCACAGATGAAAGGAAGTGCCAGGATGCAGGAGAAGAAGCGGTGTAGGCCAGAGAGCAAGAGTGAGTGCAGGACAGGAAGCATAGTGGAGTGGGGTCACTGCTGGCAAGCAAGCAGAGCCCTCCCCCTAGCACGCAAATGGGGTGATTACAAATGAAGGGGATTTGGTTGTGGACATCATCTTTTTATGCCCCCCTCACTCTCAGAAGGGGTCACATTTTGGGGAGCAGTGTCAAAAGGGGTATTGGGGTGCATTATTAAAGGGGTGCTAGGAGGCACATAATGAAGCAGTCTGTGTTTTTTGGGGGTACTACCCACACTCTTACTTATTGCACCCTTTCTTGGGGTGGCGGGGCACCCCCAAAAGTTTGGGTCAATGAGGAAGAGGAGGACTTGGGGATCATGGGTCTGGCAGTTTCTATTACTACCCAAAAGGGTGCTTCTCACAGGCCTACTGTGGTTATGGTATTGAGAGGGGAAACAAGGAACATGTGTTAGGATTCTTGGGGGATGGTCTCCCAATGATTTCATTGCCCTGTTGCTGGACATGCTATAAGGTGTTCCTGGAATGGTTTTTCTAGGCCTCATAACCCCAAAAGAGTGTTTGGCATTTTGGCTATAAGGTCA
Organism: Pleurodeles waltl; assembly: GCF_031143425.1. Taxonomy (NCBI): domain Eukaryota; kingdom Metazoa; phylum Chordata; class Amphibia; order Caudata; family Salamandridae; genus Pleurodeles; species Pleurodeles waltl. The sequence goes on from NC_090442.1 coordinate 232,327,532, forward strand.
CTTCTAAAGCGTATGCTATGTCGATTCTGGGAAGACCCTCAGCAACTGTGCACATTTCTGCACCAAACATGGCAAATCCTTCATCCTGCAAAGCGCCATATTGCACATGGAAACTTTGAGATAGTGTAATTGTATTCATTTTGGGGTGAATATTTGTCCATGTTTCTCCCACCTGAGGACTGTGGACCTGTTGTTCTTCATTCACATGTCATTTCAAAGAACCAGATGACACACTCACTTAGGCCCATATTTATACTTTTTTAGCGCTGCATTTGCGCCGCTTTTTGATGCAAAAACGGCGCAAACGTGCAAAATACAATTGTATTTTGCAAATTTGTGCAGCTTTTGCGTCAAAAAAAGACGCAAATGCAGCGCTAAAAAAGTATAAATATGGACCTTAATCTCTCAGGAAGCATCTGTGCTTTACAACTTTTCTCTTGCAGTTTTCCTTCCAAATCACACAACCCCTTCCCCACAAATACAGTCCAATTATTTCTCAATCCTCATTCACTCAGTCATTCCAGTCCTCCATTCTATAGGCTCATCAAAAACCAACAAGAACAACAGGTAGTTCAGAAAGTAGATTTAAAGCCTCTCTGTGGATTTATGTTCATACTGCTCCCTCTAGTAGTGCTGCAGGGCAACTGCAGCTTAATCACTGGATTGAGAAAGGGGCAGTCCTATGCAAATAATCTCCTCCCATGTTTACTACTCTGAGCTTCCGTTGTGATATGATGATAGGACCTTCAACATATGGTCTTCAGCATATTTGTAAAGTTATCAAATTGTCTTAGGCTAAGTTGTTCCACTTGAAGGCCATCCGATAAGTACCCCACCCTCACTTAGCAGGGTCTTGAATTACCTGCAGTAATCCTCTATACAAAACATTGGCGTTTGTGGGCCTACTGTAAAGGCTGTATGTTAAGACTGGGATATATAAAATTGCATAGCATAGCATGGCTAAGTCCAAGTTATATCAGAGAAGTGAAATAGAAAGAGAGGGTGAATAAGGTAGAAGGGGTGGAGCAAGATGGACAGGCAGAGAGAGGCCCACATAGAGGAGGTGTAGACAGAGAATAGCAGTGGTGGTTGGTAGAACTTAAAGAAGGGAGAGGGACATGGGGGAGAGCAAGAGTGGGTGGAGTCACAGAGGAAAGGCAGTGGCAGGATGCAGGAGAAGAAGCGCTGTAGGCCAGAGAGCAAGAGTGAGTGCAGGACAGGAAGCATAGTGGAGTGGGGTCACTGCTGGCAAGCAAGCAGAGCCCTCCCCCTAGCACGCAAATGGGGTGATTACAAAGGAAGGGGATTTGGTGGTGGACATCATCTTTTTATGCCCCCCTCACTCTCGGAAGGGGTCAAATTTTGGGGAGCAGTGTCAAAAGGGGTATTGGGGTGCATTATCAAAGGGGTGCTAGGAGGCACATAATGAAGCAGTTTGTGTTTTTTGGGGGTACTACCCACACTCTTACTTATTACACCCTTTCTTGGGGTGGCGGGCCACCCCCAAAAGTTTGGGTCAATGAGGAAGAGGAGGACTTGGGGATCATGGGTCTGGCAGTTTCTATTACTACCCAAAAGGGTGCTTCTCACAGGCCTACTGTGGTTATGGTATTGAGAGGGGAAACAAGGAACATGTGTTAGGATTCTTGGGGGATGGTCTCCCCTTGATTTCATTGCCCTGTTGCTGGACATGCTATAAGGTGTTCCTGGAATGGTTTTTCTAGGCCTCATAACCCCAAAAGAGTGTTTGGCATTTTGGATATAAGGACACTTCAAAGCGTATGCTATATCGATTCTGGGAAGACCCTTAGCAACTGTGCACATTTATGCACCAAACATGGCAAATCCTTCATCCTGCAAAGCGTCATATTGCACATGGAAACTTTGAGATGGTGTAATTATATTCATTTTGGGGTGAATATTCGTCCATGTTTCTCCCACCTTAGGACTGTGGACCTGTTGTTCTTCATTCACATGTCCCTTCAAAGAGACAGATGACACACTCACTTAGGCCCACATTTATACTTTTTTAGCGCTGCATTTGCGCCGCTTTTTGATGCAAAAACGGTGCAAACTTGCAAAATACAATTGTATTTTGCAAGTTTGTGCCGCTTTTGCGTCAAAAAAAGACGCAAATGTGGCGCTAAAAAAGTATAAATATGGACCTTAATCTCTCAGGAAGCATCTGTGCTTTACAACTTTTCTCTTGCAGTTTTCCTTCCAAATCACACAACCCCTTCACCACAAATACAGTCCAATTATTTCTCAATCCTCATTCACTCAGTCATTCCAGTCCTCCATTCCATAGGCTCATCGAAAACCAACAAGAACAACAGGTAGTTCAGAAAGTAGATTTAAAGCCTCTCTGTGGATTTATGTTCATACTGCTCCCTCTAGTAGTGCTACATGGCAACTGCAGCTTAATCACTGGATTGAGAAAGGGGCAGTCCTATGCAAATAATCTCCTCCCATGCTTACTACTCTGAGCTTCCGTTGTGATATGATGATAGGACCTTCAACATATGGTCTTCAGCAGATTTGTAAAGTTATCAAATTGTCTTAGGCTAAGTTGTTCCACTTGAAGGCCTTCCGATAAGTACCCCACCCTCACTTAGCAGGGTCCAGAAATACCTGCTGTAATCCTCTATACAGAACATGGGTGTTCATGGGTCTATTGTTAAGGCTGTATCTAAGACTTGGATGTATAAAATCCTATGGTTTAGCAGGGCTAAGTCCAGGTTATATCAGAGGTGTGAAATAGAAAGAGAAGGTGAGTGAGGTAGAAGGGGTGGAGCAAGAATAACAGGCAGAGAGAGGCCCACATAGAAAAGGTGTAGGCAGAGAATAGCAGGGGTAGTTGGTAGAACTTAAAGAAGGGAGGGGGACATGGGGGGAGAGCAAGAGTGGGTGGAGTCACAGAGGAAAGGCAGTGCCAGGATGCAGGAGAAGAAGCGCTGTAGGCCAGAGAGCAAGAGTGAGTGCAGGACAGGAAGCAAAATGGAGTGGGGTCACTGCTGGCAAGCAAGCAGAGCCCTCCCCCTAGCACGCAAATGGGGTGATTACAAAGGAAGGGGATTTGGTGGTGGACATCATCTTTTTATGCCCCCCTCACTCTCGGAAGGGGTCGAATTTTGGGGAGCAGTGTCAAAAGGGGTATTGGGGTGCATTAATAAAGGGGTGCTAGGAGGCACATAAAGAAGCAGTCTGTGTTTTTTGGGGAACTACCCACACTCTTATTTATTGCACCCTTTCTTGGGGTGGCGGGGGCACCCCCAAAAGTTTGGGTCAATTGAGGAAGAGGAGGACTTGGGGATCATGGGTCTGGCAGTTTCTATTACTACCCAAAAGGGTGCTTCTCACAGGTCTAATGTGGTTATGGTATTGAGAGGGGAAACAAGGAACATGTGTTAGGATTCTTGGGGATGGTCTCCCAATGATTTCATTGCCCTGTTGTTGGACATGCTATAAGGTGTTCCTGGAATGGTTTTTCTAGGCCTCATAACCCCAAAAGAGTGTTTGGCATTTTGGCTATAAGGACACTTCTAAAGCGTATGCTATGTCGATTCTGGGAAGACCCTCAGCAACTGTGCACATTTATGCACCAAACATGGCAAATCCTTCATCCTGCAAATCGTCATATTGCACATGGAAACTTTGAAATGGTGTAATTGTATTCATTTTGGGGTGAATATTCGTCCATGTTTCTCCCACCTGAGGACTGTGGACCTGTTGTTCTTCATTCACATGTCCCTTCAAAGAACCAGATGACACACTCACTTAGGCCCATATTTATACTTTTTTAGCGCTGCATTTGCGCCGCTTTTTGATGCAAAAACGGCGCAAACTTGCAAAATACAATTGTATTTTGCAAGTTTGTGCCGCTTTTGCGTAAAAAAAAGACGCAAATGCGGCGCTATAAAAGTATAAATATGGACCTTAATCTCTCAGGAAGCATCTGTGCTTTACAACTTTTCTCTTGCAGTTTTCCTTCCAAATCACACAACCCCTTCCCCACAGATACAGTCCAATTATTTCTCTATCCTCATTCACTCAGTCATTCCAGTCCTCCATTCTATAGGCTCATCAAAAACCAACAAGAACAACAGGTAGTTCAGAAAGTAGATTTAAAGCCTCTCTGTGGATTTATGTTCATACTGCTCCCTCTAGTAGTGCTACATGACAACTGCAGCTTAATCACTGGATTGAGAAAGGGGCAGTCCTATGCAGATAATCTCCTCCCATGCTTACTACTCTGAGCTTCCGTTGTGATATTATGATAGGACCTTCAACATATGGTCTTCAGCAGATTTGTAAAGTTATCAAATTGTCTTAGGCTAAGTTGTTCCACTTGAAGGCCATCCGATAAGTACCCCACCCTCACTTAGCAGGGTCTTGAATTACCTGCAGTAATCCTCTATACAGAATGTTGGCGTTTGTGGGCCTACTGTAAAGGCTGTATGCTAAAACCGGGTAGTATAGTATAGTATAGTATAGTATAGTATAGTATAGTATAGTATAGTCCAAGTTATATCAGAGGGGTGGAATAGAAAGAGAGGGTGAGTGAGGTAGAAGGGGTAGAGCAAGAGGGACAGGCAGAGAGAGGCCCACATAGAGGAGATGTAGACAGAGAATAGCAGGGGTGGTTGGTAGAACTTAAAGAAGCGAGGGGGACATGGAGGGAGCATGGGGGGAGAGCAAGAGTGGGTGGAGTCACAGAGGAAAGGCAGTGCCAGGATGCAGGAGAAGAAGCGGTGTAGGCCGGAGAGCAAGAGTGAGTGCAGGACAGGAAGCATAGTGGAGTGGGGTCACTGCTGGCAAGCAAGCAGAGCCCTCCCCCTAGCACGCAAATGGGGTGATTACAAAGGAAGGGGATTTGGTGGTGGACATCATCTTTTTATGCCCCCCTCACTCTCAGAAGGGGTCGAATTTTGGGGAGCAGTGTCAAAAGGGGTATTGGGGTGCATTATTAAAGGGGTGCTAGGAGGCATATAATGAAGCAGTCTGTGTTTTTTGGGGGTACTACCCACACTCTTACTTATTGCACCCTTTCTTGGGGTGGCGGGGGCACCCCCAAAAGTTTGGGTCAATGAGGAAGAGGAGGACTTGGGGATCATGGGTCTGGCAGTTTCTATTACTACCCAAAAGTGTGCTTCTCACAGGCCTACTGTGGTTATGGTATTGAGAGGGGAAACAAGGAACATGTGTTAGGATTCTTGGGGGATGGTCTCCCCATGATTTCATTGCCCTGTTGCTGGGCATGCTATAAGGTGTTCATGGAATGGTTTTTCTAGGCCTCATAACCCCAAAAGAGTGTTTGGCATTTTGGCTATAAGGACACTTCAAAGCGTATGCTATGTCGATTCTGGGAAGACCCTCAGCAACTGTGCACATTTATGCACCAAACATGGCAAATCCTTCATCCTGCAAAGCGTCATATTGCACATGGAAACTTTGAGATGGTGTAATTGTATTCATTTTGGGGTGAATATTAGTCCATGTTTCTCCCACCTGAGGACTGTGGACCTGTTGTTCTTCATTCACATGTCCCTTCAAAGAGACAGATGACACACTCACTTAGGCCCATATTTATACTTTTTTAGCGCTGCATTTGCGCCGCTTTGTGATGCAAAAACGGCGCAAACTTGCAAAATACAATTGTATTTTGCAAGTTTGTGTCGCTTTTGCATAAAAAAAAGATGCAAATGCAGCGCTAAAAGAGTATAAATATGGACCTTAATCTCTCAGGAAGCATCTGTGCTTTACAACTTTTCTCTTGCAGTTTTCCTTCCAAATCACACAACCCCTTCACCTCAAATACAGTCCAATTATTTCTCAATCCTCATTCACTCAGTCATTCCAGTCCTCCATTCTATAGGCTCATCAAAAACCAACAAGAACAACAGGTAGTTCAGAAAGTAGATTTAAAGACTCTCTGTGGATTTATGTTCATACTGCTCCCTCTAGTAGTGCTACATGACAACTGCAGCTTAATCACTGGATTGAGAAAGGGGCAGTCCTATGCAGATAATCTCCTCCCATGCTTACTACTCTGAGCTTCCGTTGTGATATTATGATAGGACCTTCAACATATGGTCTTCAGCAGATTTGTAAAGTTATCAAATTGTCTTAGGCTAAGTTGTTCCACTTGAAGGCCATCCGATAAGTACCCCACCCTCACTTAGCAGGGTCTTGAATTACCTGCAGTAATCCTCTATACAGAACATGGACGTTTGTGGGTCTACTGTAAAGGCTGTCTGCTAAAACTGTGATGTATAAAATCCTGGGGCAGGGGCAGGTTATATCAGAGGTGTCAAGTAGAAAGAGAGGGTGAGTGAAACAAAAGGGATAGAGCAAGAAGGCCAGGCAGAGAGAGGCCCACATAGAGGAAGTGTAGACAGAGAATAGCAGGGGTGGTTGGTAGAACTTAAAGAAGGGAGAGGGACATGGGGGGAGGACAAGAGTGGGTGGAGTCACAGAGGAAAGGCAGTGCCAGGATGCAGGAGAAGAAGCGCTGTAGGCCAGAGACCAAGAGTGAGTGCAGGACAGGTAGCATAGTGGAGTGGGGTCACTGCTGGCAAGCAAGCAGAGCCCTCCCCCTAGCACGCAAATGGGGTGATTACAAAGGAAGGGGATTTGGTGGTGGACATCATCTTTTTATGCCCCCTCACTCTCGGAAGGGGTCAAATTTTGGGGAGCAGTGTCAAAAGGGGTATTGGGGTGCATTATTAAAGGGGTGCTAGGAGGCACATAATGAAGCAGTCTGTGTTTTTTGGGGTACTACCCACACTCTTACTTATTGCACCCTTTCTTGGGGTGGCGGGGGCACCCCCAAAAGTTTGGGTCAATGAGGAAGAGGAGGACTTGGGGATCATGGGTCTGGCAGCTTCTATTACTATCCAAAAGGGTGCTTCTCACAGGCCTACTGTGGTTATGGTTTTGAGAGGGGAAACAAGGAACATGTGTTAGGATTCTTGGGGGATTCTCCCCATGATTTCATTGCCCTGTTGCTGGGCATGCTATAAGGTGTTCCTGGAATGGTTTTTCTAGGCCTCATAACCCCAAAAGAGTGTTTGGCATTTTGGCTATAAGGACACTTCTAAAGCGTATGCTATGTCGATTCTGGGAAGACCCTCAGCAACTGTGCACATTTATGCACCAAACATGGCAAATCCTTCATCCTGCAAAGCGTCATATTGCACATGGAAACTTTGAGATGGTGTAATTCTATTCATTTTGGGGTGAATATTCGTCCATGTTTCTCCCACCTGAGGACTGTGGACCTGTTGTTCTTCATTCACATGTCCCTTCAAATAGACAGATGACACACTCACTTAGGCCCATATTTATACTTTTTTAGCGCTGCATTTGTGCCGCTTTTTGATGCAAAAACGGCGCAAACTTGCAAAATACAATTATATTTTGCAAGTTTGTGCCGCTTTTGCATCAAAAAAAGACGCAAATGCGGCGGTAAAAAAGTATAAATATGGACCTTAATCTCTCAGGAAGCATCTGTGCTTTACAACTTTTCTCTTGCAGTTTTCCTTCCAAATCACACAACCCCTTCACCACAAATACAGTCCAATTATTTCTCAATCCTCATTCACTCAGTCATGCCAGTCCTCCATTCTATAGGCTCATCAAAAACCAACAAGAACAACAGGTTGTTCAGAAAGTAGATTTAAAGCCTCTCTGTGGATTTATGTTCATACTGCTCCCTCTAGTAGTGCTACATGGCAACTGCAGCTTAATCACTGGATTGAGAAAGGGGCAGTCCTATGCAAATAATCTCCTCCCATGCTTACTACTCTGAGCTTCCGTTGTGATATGATGATAGGACCTTCAACATATGGTCTTCAGCAGATTTGTAAAGTTATCAAATTGTCTTAGGCTAAGTTGTTCCACTTGAAGGCCATCCGATAAGTACCCCATCCTCACTTAGCAGGGTCCTGAATTACCTGCAGTAATCCTCTATACAGAACATTGGCGTTTGTGGGCCTACTGTAAAGGCTGTATGCTACAACTGGGATGTATAGTATAGTATAGTATAGTATAGTATAGTATAGTATAGCATGGTATGGTATGGTATGGTATGGCTAAGTCCAGGTTATATCAGAGGGGTGGAATAGAAAGAGAGGGTGAGTGAGGTAGAAGGGGTGCAGCAAGAGGGACAGGCAGAGAGAGGTACACATAGAGGAGATGTAGACAGAGAATAGCAGGGGTGGTTGGTAGAACTTAAAGAAGCGAGGGGGACATGGAGGGAGCATGGGGGGAGAGCAAGAGTGGGTGGAGTCACAGAGGAAAGGCAGTGCCAGGATGCAGGAGAAGAAGCGGTGTAGGCCAGAGAGCAAGAGTGAGTGCAGGACAGGAAGCATAGTGGAGTGGGGTCACTGCTGGCAAGCAAGTAGAGCCCTCCCCCTAGCACGCAAATGGGGTGATTACAAAGGAAGGGGATTTGGTGGTGGACATCATCTTTTTATGCCCCCCTCACTCTCGGAAGGGGTCAAATTTTGGGGAGCAGTGTCAAAAGGGGTATTGAGGTGAATTATTAAAGGGGTGCTAGGAGGCACATAATGAAGCAGTCTGTGTTTTTTGGGGGTACTACCCACACTCTTACTTATTGCACCCTTTCTTGGGGTGGCGGGGGCACCCCCAAAAGTTTGGGTCAATGAGGAAGAGGAGGACTTGGGGATCATGGGTCTGGCAGCTTCTATTACTATCCAAAAGGGTGCTTCTCACAGGTCTAATGTGGTTATGGTATTGAGAGGGGAAACAAGGAACATGTGTTAGGATTCTTGGGGGATGGTCTCCCCATGATTTCATTGCCCTGTTGCTGGGCATGCTATAAGGTGTTCCTGGAATGGTTTTTCTAGGCCTCATAACCCCAAAAGAGTGTTTGGCATTTTGGCTATAAGGACACTTCTAAAGCGTATGCTATGTCGATTCTGGGAAGACCCTCAGCAACTGTGCACATTTATGCGCCAAACATGGCAAATCCTTCATCCTGCAAAGCGTCATATTGCACATGGAAACTTTGAAATGGTGTAATTGTATTCATTTTGGGGTGAATATTCGTCCATGTTTCTCCCACCTGAGGACTGTGGACCTGTTGTTCTTCATTCACATGTCCCTTCAAAGAGAGAGATGACACACTCACTTAGGCCCATATTTATACTTTTTTAGCGCTGCATTTGCGCCGCTCTTTGATGCAAAAATGGCGCAAACTTGCAAAATACAATTGTATTTTGCAAGTTTGTTCCGCTTTTGCATAAAAAAAAGACGCAAATGCGGCGGAAAAAAAGTATAAATATGGACCTTAATCTCTCAGGAAGCATCTGTGCTTTACAACTTTTCTCTTGCAGTTTTCCTTCCAAATCACACAACCCCTTCACCACAAATACAGTCCAATTATTTCTCAATCCTCATTCACTCAGTCATTCCAGTCCTCCATTGTATAAGCTCATCAAAAACCAACAAAAACAACAGGTAGTTCAGAAAGTAGATTTAAAGCCTCTCTGTGGATTTATGTTCATACTGCTCGCTCTAGTAGTGCTACATGGCAACTGCAGCTTAATCACTGGATTGAGAAAGGGGCAGTCCTATGCAAATAATCTCCTCCCATTCTTACTACTCTGAGCTTCCGTTGTGATATGATGATAGGACCTTCAACATATGGTCTTCAGCAGATTTGTAAAGTTATCAAATTGTCTTAGGCTAAGTTGTTCCACTTGAAGGCCTTCCGATAAGTACCCCCACCCTCACTTAGCAGGGTCCTGAATTACCTGCAGTAATCCTCTATACAGAGAATGGGTGTTCATGGGCCTAATGTAAATTCTGTACGCTAAGACTGTGATGTATAAAATCCTGGGGCAGGGACAGGGGCAGGTTATATCAGAGGTGTCAAGTAGAAAGAGAGGGTGAGTGAAGTAGAAGGGGTAGAGCAAGAAGGCCAGGCAGAGAGAGGCCCACATAGAGGAGGTGTAGACAGAGAATAGCGGGGGTGGTTGGTAGAACATAAAGAAGGGAGGGGGACATGGGGGGAGGACAAGAGTGGGTGGAGTCACAGAGGAAAGGCAGTGCCAGGATGCAGGAGAAGAAGCGGTGTAGGCCAGAGAGCAAGAGTGAGTGCAGGACAGGAAGCATAGTGGAGTTGGGTCACTGCTGGCAAGCAAGCAGAGCCCTCCCCCTAGCACGCAAATGGGGTGATTACAAAGGAAGGGGATTTGGTGGTGGACATCTTCTTTTTATGCCCCCCTCACTCTCGGAAGGGGTCGAATTTTGGGGAGCAGTGTCAAAAGGGGTATTGGGGTGCATTATTAAAGGGGTGCTAGGAGGCACATAATGAAGCAGTCTGTGTTTTTTGGGGGTACTACCCACACTCTTACTTATTGCACCCTTTCTTGGAGTGGCGGGGACACCCCCAAAAGTTTGGGTCAATGAGGAAGAGGAGGACTTGGGGATCATGGGTCTGGCAGTTTCTATTACTACCCAAAAGGGTGCTTCTCACAGGCCTACTGTGGTTATGGTATTGAGAGGGGAAACAAGGAACATGTGTTAGGATTCTTGGGGGATGGTCTCCCCATGATTTCATTGCCCTGTTGCTGGGCATGCTATAAGGTGTTCCTGGAATGGTTTTTCCAGGCCTCATAACCCCAAAAGAGTGTTTGGCATTTTGGCTATAAGGACACTTCAAAGCGTATGCTATGTCGATTCTGGGAAGACCCTCAGCAACTGTGCACATTTATGCACCAAACATGGCAAATCCTTCATCCTGCAAAGCGTCATATTGCACATGGAAACTTTGAGATGGTGTAATTGTATTAATTTTGGGGTGAATATTAGTCCATGTTTCTCCCACCTGAGGACTCTGGACCTGTTGTTCTTCATTCACATGTCCCTTCAAAGAGACAGATGACACACTCACTTAGGCCCATATTTATACTTTTTAAGCGCTGCATTTGCGCTGCTTTTTGATGCAAAAACGGTGCAAACTTGCAAAATACAATTGTATTTTGCAAGTTTGTGCCGCTTTTGCATCAAAAAAAGACGCACATGCGGCGCTAAAAAAGTATAAATATGGACCTTAATCTCTCAGGAAGCATCTGTGCTTTACAACTTTTCTCTTGCAGTTTTCCTTCCAAATCACGCAACCCCTTCACCACAAATACAGTCCAATTATTTCTCAATCCTCATTCACTCAGTCATTCCAGTCCTCCATTCTATAGGCTCATCAAAAACCAACAAGAACAACAGGTAGTTAAGAAAGTAGATTTAAAGCCTCTCTGTGGATTTATGTTCATACTGCTCGCTCTAGTAGTGCTACATGGCAACTGCAGCTTAATCACTGGATTGAGAAAGGGGCAGTCCTATGCAAATAATCTCCTCCCATTCTTACTACTCTGAGCTTCCGTTGTGATATGATGATAGGACCTTCAACATATGGTCTTCAGCAGATTTGTAAAGTTATCAAATTGTCTTAGGCTAAGTTGTTCCACTTGAAGGCCTTCCGATAAGTACCCCACCCTCACTTAGCAGGGTCCTGAATTACCTGCAGTAATCCTCTATACAGAGAATGGGTGTTCATGGGCCTAATGTAAATTCTGTACGCTAAGACTGTGATGTATAAAATCCTGGGACAGGGGCAGGTTATATCAGAGGTGTCAAGTAGAAAGAGAGGGTGAGTGAAGTAGAAGGGGTAGAGCAAGAAGGCCAGGCAGAGAGAGGCCCACATAGAGGAGGTGTAGACAGAGAATAGCGGGGGTGGTTGGTAGAACATAAAGAAGGGAGGGGGACATGGGGGGGGGGACAAGAGTGGGTGGAGTCACAGAGGAAAGGCAGTGCCAGGATGCAGGAGAAGAAGCGGTGTAGGCCAGAGAGCAAGAGTGGGTGCAGGACAGGAAGCATAGTGGAGTGGGGTCACTGCTGGCAAGCAAGCAGAGCCCTCCCCCTAGCACGCAAATGGGGTGATTACAAAGGAAGGGGATTTGGTGGTGGACATCATCTTTTTATGCCCCCTCAGTCTCGGAAGGGGTCAAATTTTGGGGAGCAGTGTCAAAAGGGGTATTGGGGTGCATTATTAAAGGGGTGCTAGGAGGCACATAAAGAAGCAGTCTGTGTTTTTTGGGGTACTGCCCTCACTCTTACTTATTGCACCCTTTCTTGGGGTGGCGGGGGCACCCCCAAAAGTTTGGGTCAATGAGGAATAGGAGGACTTGGGGATCATGGGTCTGGCAGTTTCTATTACTACCCAAAAGGGTGCTTCTCACAGGCCTACTGTGGTTATGGTATTGAGAGGGGAAACAAGGAACATGTGTGAGGATTCTTGGGGGATGGTCTCCCCATGATTTCATTGCCCTGTGGCTGGGCATGCTATAAGGTGTTCCTGGAATGGTTTTTTTAGGCCTCATAACCCCAAAAGAGTGTTTGGCATTTTGGCTATAAGGACACTTCTAAAGCGTATGCTATGTCGATTCTGGGAAGACCCTCAGCAACTGTGCACATTTATGCACCAAACATGGCAAATCCTTATTCCTGCAAAGCGTCATATTGCACATGGAAAATTTGAGATGGTGTAATTGTATTCATTTTGGGGTGAATATTCGTCCATGTTTCTCCCACCTGAGGACTGTGGACCTGTTGTTCTTCATTCACATGTCCCTTCAAAGAGACAGATGACACACTCACTTAGGCCCATATTTATACTTTTTTAGCGCTGCATTAGCGCTGCTTTTTGATGCAAAAACGGTGCAAACTTGCAAAATACAATTGTATTATGCAAGTTTGTGCCGCTTTTGCGTCAAAATAAGATGCGTCTAGCGCCAAAGTCCATGGAGTTAGCGTCATTTTTTAGTGTGGACACCTACTTTGCGTTAATTATATGCAAGGTAGGCGTTCTCGTCTAAAAAATCGACTCCGAGGCATGTGCGTGGGATTTATACTCCCGGGCAAAAATCATGCCTGGGAGTGGGCGGGTCAAAAAAAAATGACGTACGGCCGCTTTTGCGCCGTTTTTTAGCGCCTGCAAAAGGCAGGCGTTAAGGGACCTGTGGGCTCTGAAGGAGCCCAGAGGTGCCCCCCATGCCACCAGGGACACCCCCTGTCACCCATGCCCACCCCAGGAGGACACCCAAGGCTGGAGGGACCCGTCCCAGGGACATTAAGGTAAGTTCAGGTAAGTGTTTTTTTTTTTTTTTTTTTTTTTGTGGCATAGGGGGGCCTGATTTGTGCCCCCCTACATGCCACTATGCCCAATGACCATGCCCAGGGGACAGCAGCCCCCTGGGCATGGCCATTGGGCAAGGGGGCATGACTCCTGTCTTTGCTAAGACAGGAGTCATTTCTATGGGGGTTGGGAGTGAAAAAAAATGGCGCAAATCGGGTTGAGGCGAAAAAATTGCCTCAACCTGACTTGCCCCATTTCTTGACGCCCAAGCTCCATATCCCCCTACGCCGGCGCTGCCTGGTGTACGTCGTTTTTTTTAACGCACACCAGACGGCGCCGGCGGCTAACGCCGGCAAACGTCATTCAATAAATACGGCGCCCGCATGGCGCTTCAGAATGGCGTTAGCCGGCGCTCATTTTTTTGACGCAAAACAGCGTTGGCGCAGTTTTGCGTCAAAAAGTATAAATATGGGCCTTAATCTCTCAGGAAGCATCTGTGCTTTACAACTTTTCTCTTGCAGTTTTCCTTCCAAATCACGCAACCCCTTCACCACAAATACAGTCCAATTATTTCTCAATCCTCATTCACTCAGTCATTCCAGTCCTCCATTCTATAGGCTCATCAAAAACCAACAAGAACAACAGGTAGTTCAGAAAGTAGATTTAAAGCCTCTCTGTGGATTTATGTTCATACTGCTCCCTCTAGAAGTGCTACATGGCAACTGCAGCTTAATCACTGGATTGAGAAAGGGGCAGTCCTATGCAAATAATCTCCTCCCATGCTTACTACTCTGAGCTTCCCTTGTGATATGATGATAGGACCTTCAACATATGGTCTTCAGCAGATTTGTAAAGTTATCAAATTGTCTGAGGCTAAGTTGTTCCACTTGAAGGCCTTCCGATAAGTACCCCACCCTCACTTAGCAGGGTCCTGAATTACCTGCAGTAATCCTCAATACAGAACTTGAGCATTCGTGGGCTTTCTGTAAAGTCTGTATGCTAAGACTGGGATGTATAAAATAGCATAGCATAGCAAAATCCTGGTTATATTAGAGGTGTGGAATAGAAAAATAGGGTGAGTGAAGTAGAAGGGGTGAAGCGAAAGGGACAAGCAGAGAGAGACCCACATAGAGGAGATGTAGACAGAGAATAGCAGGGGTGGCTGGTAGAACTTAAGGAAGGGGAAGGGGAAGGGGAAGGGAAAGGGACATGGAGGGAGCATGGGGGGAGAGCAAGAGTGGGTGGAGTCACAGAGGAAAGGCAGTGCCAGGTTGCAGGAGAAGAAGCGGTGTAGGCCAGAGAGCAAGAGTGAGTGCAGGACAGGAAGCATAGTGGAGTGGGGTCACTGCTGGCAAGCAAGCAGAGCCCTCCCCCTAGCACGCAAATGGGGTGATTACAAAGGAAGGAGATTTGGTGGTGGACATCATCTTTTTATGCCCCCCTCACTCTCGGAAGGGGTCCAATTTTGGGGAGCAGTGTCAAAAGGGGTATTGGGGTGCATTATTAAAGGGGTGCTAGCAGGCACATAATGAAGCAGTCTGTGTTTTTTAGGGGTACTACCCACACTCTTACTTATTGCACACTTTCTTGGGGTGGCGGGGGCACCCCCAAAAGTTTGGGTCAATGAGGAAGAGGAGGACTTGGGGATCGTGGGTCTGGCAGTTTCTATTACTACCCAAAAGGGTGCTTCTCACAGGCCTACTGTGGTTATGGTATTGAGAGGGGAAACAAGGAACATGTGTCAGGATTCTTGGGGGATGGTCTACCCATGATTTCATTGCCCTGTTGCTGGGCATGCTATAAGGTGTTCCTGGAATGATTTTTCTAGGCCTCATAACCCCAAAAGAGTGTTTGGCATTTTGGCTATAAGGACACTTCTAAAGCATATGCTATGTCGATTCTGGGAAGACCCTCAGCAACTGTGCACATTTATGCACCAAACATGGCAAATCCTTCATCCTGCAAAGCGTCATATTGCACATGGAAACTTTGAGATGGTGTAATTGTATTCATTTTGGGGTGAATATTCGTCCATGTTTCTCCCACCTGAGGACTGTGGACCTGTTGTTCTTCATTCACATGTCCCTTCAAAGAGACAGATGACACACTCACTTAGGCCCATATTTATACTTTTTTAGTGCTGCATTTGCGCCGCTTTTTGATGCAAAAACGGCGCAAATTTGCAAAATACAATTGTATTTTGCAAGTTTGTGCCGCTTTTGCGACAAAAAAGGACGCAAATGCGGCGCTAAAAAAGTATAAATATGGACCTTAATCTCTCAGGAAGCATCTGTGCTTTACAACTTTTCTCTTGCAGTTTTCCTTCCAAATCACGCAACCCCTTCACCACAAATACAGTCCAATTATTTCTCAATCCTCATTCACTCAGTCATTCCAGTCCTCCATTCTATAGGCTCATCAAAAACCAACAAGAACAACAGGTAGTTCAGAAAGTAGATTTAAAGCCTCTCTGTGGATTTATTTTCATACTTCTCCCTCTAGTAGTGCTACATGGCAACTGCAGCTTGCAATTCTCTGGATTGAGAAAGGGGCAGTCCTATGCAAATAATCTCCTCCCATGCTTACTACTATGAGCTTCCGTTGTGATATGATGATAGGACCTTCAACATATGGTCTTCAGCAGATTTGTAAAGTTATCAAATTGTCTTAGGCTAAGTTGTTCCACTTGAAGGCCTTCCGATAAGTACCCCACCCTCACTTAGCAGGGTCCTGAATTACCTGCAGTAATCCTCTTTACAGAACATGGGTGTTCGTTGTCCTACTGTTAAGACTGTATGCTAAAATTGGGATCCGTAAAATAGCATAGCATAGTAGGGATATGTCCAGGTTATATCAGAGGGTTGGAATAGAAAGAGAGAGTGAGTGAGGTAGAAGGGGTGGAGCAAGAATAGCAGGCAGAGAGAGACCCACATAGAGGAGGTGTAGACAGAGAATAGCATGGGTGGTTGGTAGAACTTAAAGAAGGGAGGGGAACATGGAGGAAGCATGGGGGGAGAGCAAGAGTGGGTGGAGTCACAGAGGAAAGGCAGTGCCAGGATGCAGGAGAAGAAGCGGTGTAGGCCAGAGAGCAAGAGTGAGTGCAGGACAGGAAGCATAGTGGAGTGGGGTCACTGCTGGCAAGCAAGCAGAGCCCTCCCCCTAGCACGCAAACGGGGTGATTACAAAGGAAGGGGATTCGGTGGTGGACATCATCTTTTTATGCCCCCCTCACTCTCAGAAGGGGTAAAATTTTGGGGAGCAGTGTCAAAAGGGGTATTGGGGTGCATTATTAAAGGGGTGCTAGGAGGCACATAATGAAGCAGTCTGTGTTTTTTGGGGGTACTACCCACACTCTTACTTATTGAACCTTTTCTTGGGGTGGCGGGGGCACCCCCAAAAGTTTGGATCAATGAGGAAGAGGAGGACTTGGGGATCATGGGTCTGCCAGTTTCTATTACTACCCAAAAGGGTGCTTCTCACACCCCTACTGTGGTTATGGTATTGAGAGGGGAAACAAGGAACATGTGTTAGGATTCTTGGGGGATGGTCTCCCCATGATTTCCTTGCCCTGTTGCTGGACATGCTATAAGGTGTTCCTGGAATGGTTTTTCTAGGCCTCATAACCCCAAAAGAGTGTTTGGCATTTTGGCTATAAGGACACTTCTAAAGCGTATGCTATGTCGATTCTGGGAAGACCCTTAGCAACTGTGCACATTTATGCACCAAACATGGCAAATCCTTCATCCTGCAAAGCGTCATATTGCACATGGAAACTTTGAGATTGTGTAATTGTATACATTTTGGGGTTAATATTCGTCCATGTTTCTCCCACCTGAGGACTGTGGACCTGTTGTTCTTCATTCACATGTCCCTTCAAAGAGACAGATGACACACTCACTTAGGCCCATATTTATTATTTTTTAGCGCTGCATTTGCGCCGCTTTTTGACGCAAAAACGGCGCAAGCTTGCAAAATACAATTGTATTTTGCAAGTTTGTGCCGCTTTTGCATAAAAAAAAGACGCAAATGCGGCGCTAAAAAAGTATAAATAAGGACCTTAATCTCTCAGCAAGCATCTGTGCTTTACAACTTTTCTTTTGCAGTTTCCTTCCAAATCACGCAACCCCTTCACCACAAATACAGTCCAATTATTTCTCAATTCTCATTCACTCAGTCATTCCAGTCCTCCATTCTATAGGCTCATCAAAAACCAACAAGAACAACAGGTAGTTCAGAAAGTAGATTTAAAGCCTCTCTGTGGATTTATGTTCATACTGTGCCCTCTAGTAGTGCTACATGGCAACTGCAGCTTAATCACTGGATTGACAAAGGGGCAGTCCTATGTAAATAATCTCCTCCCATGCTTACTACTCTGAGCTTCCGTTGTGATATGATGATAGGACCTTCCACATATGGTCTTCAGCACATTTGTAAAGTTATCAAATTGTCTTAGGCTAAGTTGTTCCACTTGAAGGCCTTCCGATAAGTACCCCACCCTCACTTAGCAGGGTCCTGAATTACCTGCAGTAATCCTCTATACAGAACATAGGTGTTCCTTGGTTACTGTAAAGGCTGTATGCTAAGAGTGGGATGTATAAAATAGCATAGTATACTATACCATGGCAGGGCAGAGCTAAATCCAGGTTATATCAGAGGTTTGAAATAAAAAAAAGAGGGTGTGTGAGGTAGAAGGGGTGGAGTAAGAAGGACAGGCAGAGAGAGGCCCACATAGAGTAGGTGTAGACAGAGAATAGCAGGGGTGGTTGGTAGAACTTAAAGAAGGGAGGGGGACATGGAGGGATCATGGGGGGAGAGCGAGAGTGGGTGGAGTCACAGAGGAAAGGCAGTGCCAGGATGCAGGAGAAGAAGCGGTGTAGGCCAGAGAGCAAGAGTGAGTGCAGGACAGGAAGCATAGTGGAGTGGGGTCACTGCTGGCAAGCAAGCAGAGCCCTCCCCCTAGCACGCAAATGGGGTGATTACAAAGGAAGGGGATTTGGTGGTGGACATCATCTTTTTATGCCCCCCTCACTCTCGGAAGGGGTCAAATTTTGGGGAGCAGTGTCAAAAGGGGTTTTGGGGTGCATTATTAAAGGGGTGCTAGGAGGCACATAATGAAGCAGTCTGTGTTTTTTGGGGGTACTACCCACACTCTTACTTATTGCACCTTTCTTGGGGTGGCGGGGGCACCCCCAAAAGTTTGGGTCAATGGGGAAGAGGAAGACTTGGGGATCATGGGTCTGGCAGTTTCTATTACTACCCAAAAGGGTGCTTCTCACAGGCCTACTGTGGTTATGGTATTGAGAGGGGAAACAAGGAACATGTGTTAGGATTCTTGGGGGATGGTCTCCCCATGATTTCATTGCCCTGTTGCTGGAGATGCTATAAGGTGTTCTTGGAATGGTTTTTCTAGGCCTCATAAACCCAAAAGAGTGTTTGGCATTTTGGCTATAAGGACACTTCTAAAGCGTATGCTATGTCGATTCTGGGAAGACACTCAGCAACTGTGCACATTTATGCACCAAACATGGCAAATCCTTCATCCTGCAAAGCGTCATATTGCACATGGAAACTTTGAGATTGTGTAATTGTATACATTTTGGGGTTAATATTCGTCCATGTTTCTCCCACCTGAGGACTGTGGACCTGTTGTTCTTCATTCACATGTCCCTTCAAAGAGACAGATGACACACTCACTTAGGCCCATATTTATACCTTTTTAGCTCTGCATTTGCACCGCTTTTTGATGCAAAAACGGCGCAAACTTGGAAAATACAATTGTATTTTGCAAGTTTGTGCCGCTTTTGCGTCCAAAAAAAGACGCAAATGCGGCGCTAAAAAAGTATAAATATGGACCTTAATCTCTCAGGAAGCATCTGTGCTTTCCAACTTTTCTCTTGCAGTTTTCCTTCCAAATCACGCAACCCCTTCACCACAAATACAGTCCAATTATTTCTCAATCCTCATTCACTCAGTCATTCCAGTCCTCCATTCTATAGGCTCATCAAAAACCAACAAGAACAACAGGTAGTTCAGAAAGAAGAGTTAGGGGTATATTTATACTCTGTTTGCGCCGGAACTGCGTAGTTTTTTTTTACGCAAATCCGACGCAAAGCTAACTCCATATTTATACTTTGGCGTAAGACCCGTCTAGCGCCAAAGATCTTGGAGTTTGCGTCATTTTTTAGCGTGGACACCTACCTTGCGTTAATGATATGCAAGGTAGGCCTTCCCGTCTAAAAAATGACTCCAAGGCATGTGCGCCTTATTTAAACTCCTGTGCAAAAATGACGCACGGGAGTGGGCGGGTCAAAAAAAATGACGTCCAGCCGCTTTTGCGTCATTTTTTAACGCCTGGTCAGGGCAGGCGTTAAGGGACCTGTGGGCTCGGAAGTAGCCCAGAGGTGCCCTCCCATGCCCCCAGGGACACCCCCCTGCCACCCTTGCCCACCCCAGGAGGACGCCCAAAGATGGAGGGACCCATCCCAGGGAACTTAAGGTAAGTTCAGGTAAGTAATTTTATTTTATTTTTTTGTGGCATAGGGGGGGCTGATTTGTGCCCCCCTACATGCCACTATGCCCAATGACCATGCCCAGGGGACATAAGTCCCCTGGGCATGGCCATTGGGCAAGGGGGCATGGCTCCTGTCTGTGCTAAGACAGGAGTCATTTCAAAGGGGGTTGGGAGTCCAAAAAAATGGCGCAAATCGGGTTGAGGCCAATATTTTGCCTCAGACCTGACTTGCCCCATTTTTTGACGCCCAAGCTCCATTTTCCCCTACGCCGGCGCTGCCTAGTGTGGGTCATTTTTTTTGACGCACACCAGTCAGCTGCGCCGGCTAACGTCATTCCATAAATAAGGCGCCCGCATGGCGCTTTGGAATGGCGTTAGCCGGCGTTACATTTTTTGACGCACAACTGCGTTGGCGCAGTTGTGCGTCAAAAAGTATAAATATGGCCCTTAAAGCCTCTCTGTGGATTTATGTTCATACTGCTCCCTCTAGTGGTGCTACATGGCAACTGCAGCTTAATCACTGGATTGAGAAAGGGGCAGTCCTATGCAAATAATCTCCTCCCATGCTTACTACTCTGTGCTTCCGTTGTGACATGATGATAGGACCTTCAACATATGGTCTTCAGCAGATTTGTAAAGTTATCAAATTGCCTTAGGCTAAGTTGTTCCACTTGAAGGCCTTCCGATAAGTACCCCACCCAACCTTAGCAGGGTCCTGAATTACCTGTAGTAATCCTCTATACAGAACATGGGTGTTTGTGGGCCTACTGTAAAGGCTGTATGCTAAGATTGGGATGCATGGCATGGCATGGCATGGCATGGCATGGCATGGCATGGCATGGCATGGCATGGCATGGCTTGGCTAAGTCCAGGTTATATCTGAGGGGTGGAATAGAAAGAGAGGGGGAGTGAGGTAGAAGGGGTAGAACAATAAGGACAAGCAGAGAGAGAGCCATATAGAGAAGGTGTAGACAGAGAGTAGCAGGGGTGGTTGGTACAACTTAAAGAAGGGAGGGGGAGCAAGAGTCGGTGAAGTCACAGAGGAAAGGCAGTGCCAGGATGCAGGAGAAGAAGCGGTGTAGGCCAGAGAGCAAGAGGGAGTGCAGGACAGGAAGCATAGTGGAGTGGGGTCACTGCTGGCAAGCAAGCAGATCCCTCCCCCTAGCACGCACATGAGGTGATTACAAAGGAAGGGGATTTGGTGGTGGACATCATCTTTTTATGCCCCCCTCACTCTCGGAAGGGGTCAAATTTTGGGGAGCAGTGTCAAAAGGGGTATTGGCGTGCATTATTAAAGGGGTGCTAGGAGGCACATAATGAAGCAGTCTGTGTTTTTTGGTGGTACTACCCACACTCTTACTTATTGCACCCTTTCTTGGGGTGGCGGGGGCACCCCCAAAAGTTTGGGTCAATGAGGAAGAGGAGGACTTGGGAATCATGGGTCTGGCAGTTTCTATTACTACCCAAAAGGGTGCTTCTCACAGGCCTACTGTGGTTATGGTATTGAGAGGGGAAACAAGGAACATGTGTTAGGATTCTTGGGGGATGGTCTCCCCATGATTTCATTGCCCTGTTGCTGGGCATGCTATAAGGTGTTCCTGGAATGGTTTTTCTAGGCCTCATAACCCCAAAAGAGTGTTTGGCATTTTGGCTATAAGGACTCTTCTAAAGCGTATGCTATGTCGATTCTGGGAAGACCCTCAGCAACTGTGCACATTTATGCACCAAACATGGCAAATCCTTCATCCTGCAAAGCTTCATATTGCACATGGAAACTTTGAGATGGTGTAATTGTATTCATTTTGGGGTGAATATTCGTCCATGTTTCTCCCACCTGAGGACTGTGGACCTGTTGTTCTTCATTCACATGTCCCTTCAAAGAGACAGATGACACACTCACTTAGGCCCATATTTATAATTTTTTAGCGCTGCATTTGCACCGCTTTTTGATGCAAAAACGGCACAAACTTGCAAAATACACTTGTATTTTGCAAGTTTGTGCCGCTTTTGGGTCAAAAAAAGACGCAAATGCAGCGCTAAAAAAGTATAAATATGGACCTTAGGCCCATATTTATACTTTTTGACGCTAAACTGCGCTAACGCAGTTTAGCGTCAAAAAGTTTTGCGCCGGCTAACGCCATTCTGAAGCGCCATGCGGGCGCCGTATTTATTGAATGGCGTTAGCCGGCGCAAGCAGACCGGTGCTGCCTGGTGTGCGTGAGAAAAACCACGTACACCAGGCAGCGCCGGCGTAGGGGGAAAATGGCGCATGGGCGTCTTAAAATGGGGCAAGTCAGGTTACGTCGAAAAAATCGTCGTAACCCGACTTGCGCCATTTTTTTTCGACGCCCATCCCCCATCAACATGACTCCTATCATTGTAAAGATAGGAGTCATGCCCCCTTGCCCAATGGCCATGCCCAGGGGACTTCGGTCCCCTGGGCATGGTCATTGGGCATAGTGGCATGTAGGGGGGCACAAATAAGGCCCCCCTATGCCACAAAAAATAAAAAATAAAATACTTACCTGAACTTACCTTAATGTCCATGGGATGGGTCCCTCCGTCCTTGGGTGTCCTCCTGGGGTGGGCAAGGGTGGCAGGGGGGGTCCCTGGGGGCAGGGGAGGGCACTCTGGGCTCATTTTGAGCCCACTTGTCCCTTAACGCCATGCCTGACCCAGGCGTTAAAAAGCGGCGCAAATGCGCCGTTTTTAGCCACGCCCACTCCCGGGCGTCTCTTTTGCCCGGGAGTATAAATACCACGTAAAGGCCTGGGAGTCATTTTTTAGACGGGAACGCCTCCCTTGCATATCATTAACGCAAGGAAGGGGTTCACGCTAAAAAATGACGCACATTCCGGGAACTTTGGCGCTATACGCCTCTAACGCCATAGTATAAATATGGCGTTAGTTGGCGTTAGTTTAGCGTCGAATTTGCGTCGAAAAAAACGACGCAAATTCGGCGCAAACGGAGTATAAATACGGCCCTTAATCTCTCAGGAAGCATCTGTGCTTTAGAACTTTTCTCTTGCAGTTTTCCTTCCAAATCACACAACCCCTTCACCACAAATACAGTCCAATTAATTCTCAATCCTCATTCACTCAGTCATTCCAGTCCTCCATTCTATAAGCTCATCAAAAACCAACAAGAACAACAGGTAGTTCAGAAAATAGATTTAAAGCCTCTCTGTGGATTTATGTTCATACTGCTCCCTCTAGTAGTGCTACATGGCAACTGCAGCTTAATCACTGTATTGAGAAAGGGGCAGTCCTATGCAAATAATCTCCTCCTATGCTTACTACTCTGAGCTTCCGTTGTGATATGATGATAGGACCTTCAACATATGGTCTTCAGCAGATTTGTAAAGTTATCAAATTGTCTTAGGCTAAGTTGTTCCACTTGAAGGCCTTCCGATAAGTACCCCACCCTCACTTAGCAGGGTCCTGAATTACCTGTAGTAATCCTCTATACAGAACATGGGTGTTTGTGGGTCTAATGTAAAGGTTGTATGCTAAGCTGGGTGGCATGGCATGGCATGGCATGGCATGGCATGGCTAAGTCCAGGGTATGTAAGAGGGGTGAAATAGAAAGAGAGGGTGAATGAGGTAGATGGGGTGGAGCAAGAGGGGTGGTAGGTAGAACTTAAAGAAGGGAGGGGGACATGGAGGGAGCATGGGGGGAGAGCAAGAGTGGGTGGAGTCACAGAGGAAAGGAAGTGCCAGGATGCAGGAGAAGAAGCGGTGTAGGTCAGAGAGCAAGAGTGAGTGCAGGACAGGAAGCATAGTGGAGTGGGGTCACTGCTGGCAAGCAAGCAGAGCCCTCCCCCTAGCACGCAAATGGGGTGATTACAAATGAAGGGGATTTGGTTGTGGACATCATCTTTTTATGCCCCCCTCACTCTCAGAAGGGGTCACATTTTGGGGAGCAGTGTCAAAAGGGGTATTGGGGTGCATTATTAAAGGGGTGCTAGGAGGCACATAATGAAGCAGTCTGTGTTTTTTGGGGGTACTACCCACACTCTTACTTATTGCACCCTTTCTTGGGGTGGCGGGGCACCCCCAAAAGTTTGGGTCAATGAGGAAGAGGAGGACTTGGGGATCATGGGTCTGGCAGTTTCTATTACTACCCAAAAGGGTGCTTCTCACAGGCCTACTGTGGTTATGGTATTGAGAGGGGAAACAAGGAACATGTGTTAGGATTCTTGGGGGATGGTCTCCCCATGATTTCATTGCCCTGTTGCTGGGCATGCTATAAGGTGTTCCTGGAATGGTTTTTCTAGGCCTCATAACCCCAAAAGAGTGTTTGGCATTTTGGCTATAAGGACACTTCTAAAGCGTATGCTATGTCGATTCTGGGAAGACCCTCAGCAACTGTGCACATTTCTGCACCAAACATGGCAAATCCTTCATCCTACAAAGCGTCATATTGCACATGGAAACTTTGAGATAGTGTAATTGTATTCATTTTGGGGTGAATATTCGTCCATGTTTCTCCCACCTGAGGACTGTGGACCTGTTGTTCTTCATTCACTTGTCCCTTCAAAAAGACAGATGACACACTCACTTAGGCCCATATTTATACTTTTTTAGCGCTGCATTTGCGCCGCTTTTTGATGCAAAAATGGCGCAAACTTGCAAAATACAATTGTATTTTGCAAGTTTGTGCCGCTTTTGCGTCAAAAAAAGACGCAAATGCGACGCTAAAAAAGTATAAATATGGACCTTAATCTCTCAGGAAGCATCTGTGCTTTACAAATTTTCTCTTGCAGTTTTCCTTCCAAATCACACAACCCCTTCACCACAAATACAGTCCAATTATTTCTCAATCCTCATTCACTCAGTTATTCCAGTCCTCCATTCTATAGGCTCATCAAAAACCAACAAGAACAACAGGTAGTTCAGAAAGTAGATTTAAAGCCTCTCTGTGGATTTATGTTCATACTGCTCCCTCTAGTAGTGCTACATGGCAACTGCAGTTTAATCACTGGATTGAGAAAGGGGCAGTCCTATGCAAATAATCTCCTCCCATGCTTACTACTCTGAGCTTCCGTTGTGATATGATGATAGGACCTTCAACATATGGTCTTCAGCAGATTTGTAAAATTATCAAATTGTCTTAGGCTAAGTTGTTCCACTTGAAGGCCATCCGATAAGTACCCCACCCTCACTTAGGAGGGTCCTGAATTACCTGCAGTAATCCTCTATACAGAACATGGGCGTTTGTGGGCCTTCTGTAAATGCTGCATGGTACTACTCGTATGTATAAAATATTATAGCATAGCATAGCATGGCATAGCAAAATCCAGGTTATATCAGAGGAGTAGAATAGAAAGAGAAGGTGAGTGAGGTAGATGGGGTGGAGCAAGATGGACAGGCAGAGAGAGGCCTACATAGAGGAGGTGTAGACAGAGAATAGCAGGGGTGGTAGGTAGAACTTAAAGAAGGGAGGGGGACATGGGGGGAGAGCAAGAGTGGGTGGAGTCACAGAGGAAAGGCAGTGGCAGGATGCAGGAGAATAAGCGGTGTAGGCCAGAGAGCAAGAGTGAGTGCAGGACAGGAAGCATAGTGGAGTGGGGTCACTGCTGGCAAGCAAGCAGAGGCCTCCCCCTAGCACGCAAATGGGGTGATTACAAAGGAAGGGGATTTGGTGGTGGACATCATCTTTTTATGCCCCCCTCACTCTCGGAAGGAGTCAAATTTTGGGGAGCAGTGTCAAAAGGGGTATTGGGGTGCATTAGGAAAGGGGTGCTAGGAGGCACATAGTGGAGCAGTCTGTGTTTTTTGGGGGTACTACCCACACTCTTACTTATTGCACCCTTTCTTGGGGTGGCGGGGGCACCCCCAAAAGTTTGGGTGAATTGAGGAAGAGGAGGACTTGGGGATCATGGGTCTGGCAGTTTCTATTACTTCCCAAAAGGGTGCTTCTCACAGGCCTACTGTGGTTATGGTATTGAGAGGGGAAACAAGGAACATGTGTTAGGATTCTTGGGGGATGGTCTCCCAATGATTTCATTGCCCTGTTGCTGGACATGCTATAAGGTGTTCCTGGAATGGTTTTTCTAGGCCTCATAACCCCAAAAGAGTGTTTGGCATTTTGGCTATAAGGTCACTTCTAAAGCGTATGCTATGTCGATTCTGGGAAGACCCTCAGCAACTGTGCACATTTATGCACCAAACATGGCAAATCCTTCATCCTGCAAAGCGCCATATTGCACATGGAAACTTTGAGATGGTGTAATTGTATTCATTTTGGGGTGAATATTTGTCCATGTTTCTCCCACCTGAGGACTGTGGACCTGTTGTTCTTCATTCACATGTCATTTCAAAGAACCAGATGACACACTCACTTAGGCCCATATTTATACTTTTTTAGCGCTCCATTTGCGCCGCTTTTTGATGCAAAAACGGCGCAAACGTGCAAAATACAATTGTATTTTGCAAATTTGTGCAGCTTTTGCGTCAAAAAAAGACGCAAATGCGGCGCTAAAAAAGTATACATATGGACCTTAATCTCTCAGGAAGCATCTGTGCTTTACAACTTTTCTCTTGCAGTTTTCCTTCCAAATCACACAACCCCTTCCCCACAAATACAGTCCAATTATTTCTCAATCCTCATTCACTCAGTCATTCCAGTCCTCCATTCTATAGGCTCATCAAAAACCAACAAGAACAACAGGTAGTTCAGAAAGTAGATTTAAAGCCTCTCTGTGGATTTATGTTCATACTGCTCCCTCTAGTAGTGCTGCAGGGCAACTGCAGCTTAATCACTGGATTGAGAAAGGGGCAGTCCTATGCAAATAATCTCCTCCCATGTTTACTACTCTGAGCTTCCGTTGTGATATGATGATAGGACCTTCAACATATGGTCTTCAGCATATTTGTAAAGTTATCAAATTGTCTTAGGCTAAGTTGTTCCACTTGAAGGCCATCCGATAAGTACCCCACCCTCACTTAGCAGGGTCTTGAATTACCTGCAGTAATCCTCTATACAAAACATTGGCGTTTGTGGGCCTACTGTAAAGGCTGTATGTTAAGACTTGGATATATAAAATTGCATAGCATAGCATGGCTAAGTCCAAGTTATATCAGAGAAGTGAAATAGAAAGAGAGGGTGAATAAGGTAGAAGGGGTGGAGCAAGATGGACAGGCAGAGAGAGGCCCACATAGAGGAGGTGTAGACAGAGAATAGCAGTGGTGGTTGGTAGAACTTAAAGAAGGGAGGGGGACATGGGGGAGAGCAAGAGTGGGTGGAGTCACAGAGGAAAGGCAGTGGCAGGATGCAGGAGAAGAAGCGCTGTAGGCCAGAGAGCAAGAGTGAGTGCAGGACAGGAAGCATAGTGGAGTGGGGTCACTGCTGGCAAGCAAGCAGAGCCCTCCCCCTAGCACGCAAATGGGGTGATTACAAAGGAAGGGGATTTGGTGGTGGACATCATCTTTTTATGCCCCCCTCACTCTCGGAAGGGGTCAAATTTTGGGGAGCAGTGTCAAAAGGGGTATTGGGGTGCATTATCAAAGGGGTGCTAGGAGGCACATAATGAAGCAGTTTGTGTTTTTTGGGGGTACTACCCACACTCTTACTTATTGCACCCTTTCTTGGGGTGGCGGGCCACCCCCAAAAGTTTGGGTCAATGAGGAAGAGGAGGACTTGGGGATCATGGGTCTGGCAGTTTCTATTACTACCCAAAAGGGTGCTTCTCACAGGCCTACTGTGGTTATGGTATTGAGAGGGGAAACAAGGAACATGTGTTAGGATTCTTGGGGGATGGTCTCCCCTTGATTTCATTGCCCTGTTGCTGGACATGCTATAAGGTGTTCCTGGAATGGTTTTTCTAGGCCTCATAACCCCAAAAGAGTGTTTGGCATTTTGGATATAAGGACACTTCAAAGCGTATGCTATATCGATTCTGGGAAGACCCTCAGCAACTGTGCACATTTATGCACCAAACATGGCAAATCCTTCATCCTGCAAAGCGTCATATTGCACATGGAAACTTTGAGATGGTGTAATTATATTCATTTTGGGGTGAATATTCGTCCATGTTTCTCCCACCTTAGGACTGTGGACCTGTTGTTCTTCATTCACATGTCCCTTCAAAGAGACAGATGACACACTCACTTAGGCCCACATTTATACTTTTTTAGCGCTGCATTTGCGCCGCTTTTTGATGCAAAAACGGTGCAAACTTGCAAAATACAATTGTATTTTGCAAGTTTGTGCCGCTTTTGCGTCAAAAAAAGACGCAAATGTGGCGCTAAAAAAGTATAAATATGGACCTTAATCTCTCAGGAAGCATCTGTGCTTTACAACTTTTCTCTTGCAGTTTTCCTTCCAAATCACACAACCCCTTCACCACAAATACAGTCCAATTATTTCTCAATCCTCATTCACTCAGTCATTCCAGTCCTCCATTCCATAGGCTCATCGAAAACCAACAAGAACAACAGGTAGTTCAGAAAGTAGATTTAAAGCCTCTCTGTGGATTTATGTTCATACTGCTCCCTCTAGTAGTGCTACATGGCAACTGCAGCTTAATCACTGGATTGAGAAAGGGGCAGTCCTATGCAAATAATCTCCTCCCATGCTTACTACTCTGAGCTTCCGTTGTGATATGATGATAGGACCTTCAACATATGGTCTTCAGCAGATTTGTAAAGTTATCAAATTGTTTTAGGCTAAGTTGTTCCACTTGAAGGCCTTCCGATAAGTACCCCACCCTCACTTAGCAGGGTCCAGAAATACCTGCTGTAATCCTCTATACAGAACATGGGTGTTCATGGGTCTACTGTTAAGGCTGTATTTAAGACTGGGATGTATAAAATCCTATGGTTTAGCAGGGCTAAGTCCAGGTTATATCAGAGGGGTGAAATAGAAAGAGAAGGTGAGTGAGGTATAAGGGGTGGAGCAAGAATAACAGGCAGAGAGAGGCCCACATAGAAAAGGTGTAGGCAGAGAATAGCAGGGGTAGTTGGTAGAACTTAAAGAAGGGAGGGGGACATGGGGGGAGAGCAAGAGTGGGTGGAGTCACAGAGGAAAGGCAGTGCCAGGATGCAGGAGAAGAAGCGCTGTAGGCCAGAGAGCAAGAGTGAGTGCAGGACAGGAAGCAAAATGGAGTGGGGTCACTGCTGGCAAGCAAGCAGAGCCCTCCCCCTAGCACGCAAATGGGGTGATTACAAAGGAAGGGGATTTGGTGGTGGACATCATCTTTTTATGCCCCCCTCACTCTCGGAAGGGGTCGAATTTTGGGGAGCAGTGTCAAAAGGGGTATTGGGGTGCATTATTAAAGGGGTGCTAGGAGGCACATAATGAAGCAGTCTGTGTTTTTTGGGGAACTACCCACACTCTTATTTATTGCACCCTTTCTTGGGGTGGCGGGGGCACCCCCAAAAGTTTGGGTCAATTGAGGAAGAGGAGGACTTGGGGATCATGGGTCTGGCAGTTTCTATTACTACCCAAAAGGGTGCTTCTCACAGGTCTAATGTGGTTATGGTATTGAGAGGGGAAACAAGGAACATGTGTTAGGATTCTTGGGGATGGTCTCCCAATGATTTCATTGCCCTGTTGTTGGACATGCTATAAGGTGTTCCTGGAATGGTTTTTCTAGGCCTCATAACCCCAAAAGAGTGTTTGGCATTTTGGATATAAGGACACTTCTAAAGCGTATGCTATGTCGATTCTGGGAAGACCCTCAGCAACTGTGCACATTTATGCACCAAACATGGCAAATCCTTCATCCTGCAAATCGTCATATTGCACATGGAAACTTTGAAATGGTGTAATTGTATTCATTTTGGGGTGAATATTCGTCCATGTTTCTCCCACCTGAGGACTGTGGACCTGTTGTTCTTCATTCACATGTCCCTTCAAAGAACCAGATGACACACTCACTTAGGCCCATATTTATACTTTTTTAGCGCTGCATTTGCGCCGCTTTTTGATGCAAAAACGGCGCAAACTTGCAAAATACAATTGTATTTTGCAAGTTTGTGCCGCTTTTGCGTAAAAAAAAGACGCAAATGCGGCGCTATAAAAGTATAAATATGGACCTTAATCTCTCAGGAAGCATCTGTGCTTTACAACTTTTCTCTTGCAGTTTTCCTTCCAAATCACACAACCCCTTCCCCACAGATACAGTCCAATTATTTCTCTATCCTCATTCACTCAGTCATTCCAGTCCTCCATTCTATAGGCTCATCAAAAACCAACAAGAACAACAGGTAGTTCAGAAAGTAGATTTAAAGCCTCTCTGTGGATTTATGTTCATACTGCTCCCTCTAGTAGTGCTACATGACAACTGCAGCTTAATCACTGGATTGAGAAAGGGGCAGTCCTATGCAGATAATCTCCTCCCATGCTTACTACTCTGAGCTTCCGTTGTGATATTATGATAGGACCTTCAACATATGGTCTTCAGCAGATTTGTAAAGTTATCAAATTGTCTTAGGCTAAGTTGTTCCACTTGAAGGCCATCCGATAAGTACCCCACCCTCACTTAGCAGGGTCTTGAATTACCTGCAGTAATCCTCTATACAGAACGTTGGCGTTTGTGGGCCTACTGTAAAGGCTGTATGCTAAAACCGGGTAGTATAGTATAGTATAGTATAGTATAGTATAGTATAGTATAGTATAGTATAGTATAGTATAGTATAGTATAGTATAGTCCAAGTTATATCAGAGGGGTGGAATAGAAAGAGAGGGTGAGTGAGGTAGAAGGGGTAGAGCAAGAGGGACAGACAGAGAGAGGCCCACATAGAGGAGATGTAGACAGAGAATAGCAGGGGTGGTTGGTAGAACTTAAAGAAGCGAGGGGGACATGGAGGGAGCATGGGGGGAGAGCAAGAGTGGGTGGAGTCACAGAGGAAAGGCAGTGCCAGGATGCAGGAGAAGAAGCGGTGTAGGCCGGAGAGCAAGAGTGAGTGCAGGACAGGAAGCATAGTGGAGTGGGGTCACTGCTGGCAAGCAAGCAGAGCCCTCCCCCTAGCACGCAAATGGGGTGATTACAAAGGAAGGGGATTTGGTGGTGGACATCATCTTTTTATGCCCCCCTCACTCTCGGAAGGGGTCGAATTTTGGGGAGCAGTGTCAAAAGGGGTATTGGGGTGCATTATTAAAGGGGTGCTAGGAGGCATATAATGAAGCAGTCTGTGTTTTTTGGGGGTACTACCCACACTCTTACTTATTGCACCCTTTCTTGGGGTGGCGGGGGCACCCCCAAAAGTTTGGGTCAATGAGGAAGAGGAGGACTTGGGGATCATGGGTCTGGCAGTTTCTATTACTACCCAAAAGTGTGCTTCTCACAGGCCTACTGTGGTTATGGTATTGAGAGGGGAAACAAGGAACATGTGTTAGGATTCTTGGGGGATGGTCTCCCCATGATTTCATTGCCCTGTTGCTGGGCATGCTATAAGGTGTTCATGGAATGGTTTTTCTAGGCCTCATAACCCCAAAAGAGTGTTTGGCATTTTGGCTATAAGGACACTTCAAAGCGTATGCTATGTCGATTCTGGGAAGACCCTCAGCAACTGTGCACATTTATGCACCAAACATGGCAAATCCTTCATCCTGCAAAGCGTCATATTGCACATGGAAACTTTGAGATGGTGTAATTGTATTCATTTTGGGGTGAATATTAGTCCATGTTTCTCCCACCTGAGGACTGTGGACCTGTTGTTCTTCATTCACATGTCCCTTCAAAGAGACAGATGACACACTCACTTAGGCCCATATTTATACTTTTTTAGCGCTGCATTTGCGCCGCTTTGTGATGCAAAAACGGCGCAAACTTGCAAAATACAATTGTATTTTGCAAGTTTGTGCCGCTTTTGCATAAAAAAAAGATGCAAATGCAGCCCTAAAAGAGTATAAATATGGACCTTAATCTCTCAGGAAGCATCTGTGCTTTACAACTTTTCTCTTGCAGTTTTCCTTCCAAATCACACAACCCCTTCACCTCAAATACAGTCCAATTATTTCTCAATCCTCATTCACTCAGTCATTCCAGTCCTCCATTCTATAGGCTCATCAAAAACCAACAAGAACAACAGGTAGTTCAGAAAGTAGATTTAAAGCCTCTCTGTGGATTTATGTTCATACTGCTCCCTCTAGTAGTGCTACATGACAACTGCAGCTTAATCACTGGATTGAGAAAGGGGCAGTCCTATGCAGATAATCTCCTCCCATGCTTACTACTCTGAGCTTCCGTTGTGATATTATGATAGGACCTTCAACATATGGTCTTCAGCAGATTTGTAAAGTTATCAAATTGTCTTAGGCTAAGTTGTTCCACTTGAAGGCCATCCGATAAGTACCCCACCCTCACTTAGCAGGGTCTTGAATTACCTGCAGTAATCCTCTATACAGAACATGGACGTTTGTGGGCCTACTGTAAAGGCTGTCTGCTAAAACTGTGATGTATAAAATCCTGGGACAGGGGCAGGTTATATCAGAGGTGTCAAGTAGAAAGAGAGGGTGAGTGAAACAAAAGGGATAGAGCAAGAAGGCCAGGCAGAGAGAGGCCCACATAGAGGAAATGTAGACAGAGAATAGCAGGGGTGGTTGGTAGAACTTAAAGAAGGGAGAGGGACATGGGGGGAGGACAAGAGTGGGTGGAGTCACAGAGGAAAGGCAGTGCCAGGATGCAGGAGAAGAAGCGCTGTAGGCCAGAGACCAAGAGTGAATGCAGGACAGGTAGCATAGTGGAGTGGGGTCACTGCTGGCAAGCAAGCAGAGCCCTCCCCCTAGCACGCAAATGGGGTGATTACAAAGGAAGGGGATTTGGTGGTGGACATCATCTTTTTATGCCCCCTCACTCTCGGAAGGGGTCAAATTTTGGGGTGCAGTGTCAAAAGGGGTATTGGGGTGCATTATTAAAGGGGTGCTAGGAGGCACATAATGAAGCAGTCTGTGTTTTTTGGGGTACTACCCACACTCTTACTTATTGCACCCTTTGTTGGGGTGGCGGGGGCACCCCCAAAAGTTTAGGTCAATGAGGAAGAGGAGGACTTGGGGATCATGGGTCTGGCAGCTTCTATTACTATCCAAAAGGGTGCTTCTCACAGGCCTACTGTGGTTATGGTTTTGAGAGGGGAAACAAGGAACATGTGTTAGGATTCTTGGGGGATTCTCCCCATGATTTCATTGCCCTGTTGCTGGGCATGCTATAAGGTGTTCCTGGAATGGTTTTTCTAGGCCTCATAACCCCAAAAGAGTGTTTGGCATTTTGGCTATAAGGACACTTCTAAAGCGTATGCTATGTCGATTCTGGGAAGACCCTCAGCAACTGTGCACATTTATGCACCAAACATGGCAAATCCTTCATCCTGCAAAGCGTCATATTGCACATGGAAACTTTGAGATGGTGTAATTCTATTCATTTTGGGGTGAATATTCGTCCATGTTTCTCCCACCTGAGGACTGTGGACCTGTTGTTCTTCATTCACATGTCCCTTCAAATAGACAGATGACACACTCACTTAGGCCCATATTTATACTTTTTTAGCGCTGCATTTGTGCCGCTTTTTGATGCAAAAACGGCGCAAACTTGCAAAATACAATTATATTTTGCAAGTTTGTGCCGCTTTTGCATCAAAAAAAGACGCAAATGCGGCGGTAAAAAAGTATAAATATGGACCTTAATCTCTCAGGAAGCATCTGTGCTTTACAACTTTTCTCTTGCAGTTTTCCTTCCAAATCACACAACCCCTTCACCACAAATACAGTCCAATTATTTCTCAATCCTCATTCACTCAGTCATGCC
Organism: Pleurodeles waltl; assembly: GCF_031143425.1. Taxonomy (NCBI): domain Eukaryota; kingdom Metazoa; phylum Chordata; class Amphibia; order Caudata; family Salamandridae; genus Pleurodeles; species Pleurodeles waltl. The sequence goes on from NC_090442.1 coordinate 232,360,953, forward strand.
AGTCCTCCATTCTATAGGCTCATCAAAAACCAACAAGAACAACAGGTAGTTCAGAAAGTAGATTTAAAGCCTCTCTGTGGATTTATGTTCATACTGCTCCCTCTAGTAGTGCTACATGGCAACTGCAGCTTAATCACTGGATTGAGAAAGGGGCAGTCCTATGCAAATAATCTCCTCCCATGCTTACTACTCTGAGCTTCCGTTGTGATATGATGATAGGACCTTCAACATATGGTCTTCAGCAGATTTGTAAAGTTATCAAATTGTCTTAGGCTAAGTTGTTCAACTTGAAGGCCATCCGATAAGTACCCCATCCTCACTTAGCAGGGTCCTGAATTACCTGCAGTAATCCTCTATACAGAACATTCGCGTTTGTGGGCCTACTGTAAAGGCTGTATGCTACAACTGGGATGTATAGTATAGTATAGTATAGTATAGTATAGTATAGTATAGTATAGTATAGTATAGCATAGCATGGTATGGTATGGTATGGCTAAGTCCAGGTTATATCAGAGGGGTGGAATAGAAAGAGAGGGTGAGTGAGGTAGAAGGGGTGCAGCAAGAGGGACAGGCAGAGAGAGGTACACATAGAGGAGATGTAGACAGAGAATAGCAGGGGTGGTTGGTAGAACTTAAAGAAGCGAGGGGGACATGGAGGGAGCATGGGGGGAGAGCAAGAGTGGGTGGAGTCACAGGGGAAAGGCAGTGCCAGGATGCAGGAGAAGAAGCGGTGTAGGCCAGAGAGCAAGAGTGAGTGCAGGACAGGAAGCATAGTGGAGTGGGGTCACTGCTGGCAAGCAAGTAGAGCCCTCCCCCTAGCACGCAAATGGGGTGATTACAAAGGAAGGGGATTTGGTGGTGGACATCATCTTTTTATGCCCCCCTCACTCTCGGAAGGGGTCAAATTTTGGGGAGCAGTGTCAAAAGGGGTATTGAGGTGAATTATTAAAGGGGTGCTAGGAGGCACATAATGAAGCAGTCTGTGTTTTTTGGGGGTACTACCCACACTCTTACTTATTGCACCCTTTCTTGGGGTGGCGGGGGCACCCCCAAAAGTTTGGGTCAATGAGGAAGAGGAGGACTTGGGGATCATGGGTCTGGCAGCTTCTATTACTATCCAAAAGGGTGCTTCTCACAGGTCTAATGTGGTTATGGTATTGAGAGGGGAAACAAGGAACATGTGTTAGGATTCTTGGGGGATGGTCTCCCCATGATTTCATTGCCCTGTTGCTGGGCATGCTATAAGGTGTTCCTGGAATGGTTTTTCTAGGCCTCATAACCCCAAAAGAGTGTTTGGCATTTTGGCTATAAGGACACTTCTAAAGCATATGCTATGTCGATTCTGGGAAGACCCTCAGCAACTGTGCACATTTATGCGCCAAACATGGCAAATCCTTCATCCTGCAAAGCGTCATATTGCACATGGAAACTTTGAAATGGTGTAATTGTATTCATTTTGGGGTGAATATTCGTCCATGTTTCTCCCACCTGAGGACTGTGGACCTGTTGTTCTTCATTCACATGTCCCTTCAAAGAGAGAGATGACACACTCACTTAGGCCCATATTTATACTTTTTTAGCGCTGCATTTGCGCCGCTCTTTGATGCAAAAATGGCGCAAACTTGCAAAATACAATTGTATTTTGCAAGTTTGTTCCGCTTTTGCATAAAAAAAAGACGCAAATGCGGCGGTAAAAAAGTATAAATATGGACCTTAATCTCTCAGGAAGCATCTGTGCTTTACAACTTTTCTCTTGCAGTTTTCCTTCCAAATCACACAACCCCTTCACCACAAATACAGTCCAATTATTTCTCAATCCTCATTCACTCAGTCATTCCAGTCCTCCATTGTATAGGCTCATCAAAAACCAACAAAAACAACAGGTAGTTCAGAAAGTAGATTTAAAGCCTCTCTGTGGATTTATGTTCATACTGCTCGCTCTAGTAGTGCTACATGGCAACTGCAGCTTAATCACTGGATTGAGAAAGGGGCAGTCCTATGCAAATAATCTCCTCCCATTCTTACTACTCTGAGCTTCCGTTGTGATATGATGATAGGACCCTCAACATATGGTCTTCAGCAGATTTGTAAAGTTATCAAATTGTCTTAGGCTAAGTTGTTCCACTTGAAGGCCTTCCGATAAGTACCCCACCCTCACTTAGCAGGGTCCTGAATTACCTGCAGTAATCCTCTATACAGAGAATGGGTGTTCATGGGCCTAATGTAAATTCTGTACGCTAAGACTGTGATGTATAAAATCCTGGGGCAGGGGCAGGGACAGGGGCAGGTTATATCAGAGGTGTCAAGTAGAAAGAGAGGGTGAGTGAAGTAGAAGGGGTAGAGCAAGAAGGCCAGGCAGAGAGAGGCTCACATAGAGGAGGTGTAGACAGAGAATAGCGGGGGTGGTTGGTAGAACATAAAGAAGGGAGGGGGACATGGGGGGAGGACAAGAGTGGGTGGAGTCACAGAGGAAAGGCAGTGCCAGGATGCAGGAGAAGAAGCGGTGTAGGCCAGAGAGCAAGAGTGAGTGCAGGACAGGAAGCATAGTGGAGTTGGGTCACTGCTGGCAAGCAAGCAGAGCCCTCCCCCTAGCACGCAAATGGGGTGATTACAAAGGAAGGGGATTTGGTGGTGGACATCTTCTTTTTATGCCCCCCTCACTCTCGGAAGGGGTCGAATTTTGGGGAGCAGTGTCAAAAGGGGTATTGGGGTGCATTATTAAAGGGGTGCTAGGAGGCACATAATGAAGCAGTCTGTGTTTTTTGGGGGTACTACCCACACTCTTACTTATTGCACCCTTTCTTGGAGTGGCGGGGACACCCCCAAAAGTTTGGGTCAATGAGGAAGAGGAGGACTTGGGGATCATGGGTCTGGCAGTTTCTATTACTACCCAAAAGGGTGCTTCTCACAGGCCTACTGTGGTTATGGTATTGAGAGGGGAAACAAGGAACATGTGTTAGGATTCTTGGGGGATGGTCTCCCCATGATTTCATTGCCCTGTTGCTGGGCATGCTATAAGGTGTTCCTGGAATGGTTTTTCCAGGCCTCATAACCCCAAAAGAGTGTTTGGCATTTTGGCTATAAGGACACTTCAAAGCGTATGCTATGTCGATTCTGGGAAGACCCTCAGCAACTGTGCACATTTATGCACCAAACATGGCAAATCCTTCATCCTGCAAAGCGTCATATTGCACATGGAAACTTTGAGATGGTGTAATTGTATTAATTTTGGGGTGAATATTAGTCCATGTTTCTCCCACCTGAGGACTGTGGACCTGTTGTTCTTCATTCACATGTCCCTTCAAAGAGACAGATGACACACTCACTTAGGCCCATATTTATACTTTTTAAGCGCTGCATTTGCGCTGCTTTTTGATGCAAAAACGGTGCAAACTTGCAAAATACAATTGTATTTTGCAAGTTTGTGCCGCTTTTGCATCAAAAAAAGACGCACATGCGGCGCTAAAAAAGTATAAATATGGACCTTAATCTCTCAGGAAGCATCTGTGCTTTACAACTTTTCTCTTGCAGTTTTCCTTCCAAATCACGCAACCCCTTCACCACAAATACAGTCCAATTATTTCTCAATCCTCATTCACTCAGTCATTCCAGTCCTCCATTCTATAGGCTCATCAAAAACCAACAAGAACAACAGGTAGTTAAGAAAGTAGATTTAAAGCCTCTCTGTGGATTTATGTTCATACTGCTCGCTCTAGTAGTGCTACATGGCAACTGCAGCTTAATCACTGGATTGAGAAAGGGGCAGTCCTATGCAAATAATCTCCTCCCATTCTTACTACTCTGAGCTTCCGTTGTGATATGATGATAGGACCTTCAACATATGGTCTTCAGCAGATTTGTAAAGTTATCAAATTGTCTTAGGCTAAGTTGTTCCACTTGAAGGCCTTCCGATAAGTACCCCACCCTCACTTAGCAGGGTCCTGAATTACCTGCAGTAATCCTCTATACAGAGAATGGGTGTTCATGGGCCTAATGTAAATTCTGTACGCTAAGACTGTGATGTATAAAATCCTGGGACAGGGGCAGGTTATATCAGAGGTGTCAAGTAGAAAGAGAGGGTGAGTGAAGTAGAAGGGGTAGAGCAAGAAGGCCAGGCAGAGAGAGGCCCACATAGAGGAGGTGTAGACAGAGAATAGCGGGGGTGGTTGGTAGAACATAAAGATGGGGGGGGGACAAGAGTGGGTGGAGTCACAGAGGAAAGGCAGTGCCAGGATGCAGGAGAAGAAGCGGTGTAGGCCAGAGAGCAAGAGTGGGTGCAGGACAGGAAGCATAGTGGAGTGGGGTGACTGCTGGCAAGCAAGCAGAGCCCTCCCCCTAGCACGCAAATGGGGTGATTACAAAGGAAGGGGATTTGGTGGTGGACATCATCTTTTTATGCCCCCTCAGTCTCGGAAGGGGTCAAATTTTGGGGAGCAGTGTCAAAAGGGGTATTGGGGTGCATTATTAAAGGGGTGCTAGGAGGCACATAAAGAAGCAGTCTGTGTTTTTTGGGGTACTGCCCTCACTCTTACTTATTGCACCCTTTCTTGGGGTGGCGGGGGCACCCCCAAAAGTTTGGGTCAATGAGGAATAGGAGGACTTGGGGATCATGGGTCTGGCAGTTTCTATTACTACCCAAAAGGGTGCTTCTCACAGGCCTACTGTGGTTATGGTATTGAGAGGGGAAACAAGGAACATGTGTGAGGATTCTTGGGGGATGGTCTCCCCATGATTTCATTGCCCTGTGGCTGGGCATGCTATAAGGTGTTCCTGGAATGGTTTTTTTAGGCCTCATAACCCCAAAAGAGTGTTTGGCATTTTGGCTATAAGGACACTTCTAAAGCGTATGCTATGTCGATTCTGGGAAGACCCTCAGCAACTGTGCACATTTATGCACCAAACATGGCAAATCCTTCTTCCTGCAAAGCGTCATATTGCACATGGAAAATTTGAGATGGTGTAATTGTATTCATTTTGGGGTGAATATTCGTCCATGTTTCTCCCACCTGAGGACTGTGGACCTGTTGTTCTTCATTCATATGTCCCTTCAAAGAGACAGATGACACACTCACTTAGGCCCATATTTATACTTTTTTAGCGCTGCATTAGCGCTGCTTTTTGATGCAAAAACGGTGCAAACTTGCAAAATACAATTGTATTATGCAAGTTTGTGCCGCTTTTGCGTCAAAATAAGATGCGTCTAGCGCCAAAGTCCATGGAGTTAGCGTCATTTTTTAGTGTGGACACCTACTTTGCGTTAATTATATGCAAGGTAGGCGTTCTCGTCTAAAAAATCGACTCCGAGGCATGTGCGTGGGATTTATACTCCCGGGCAAAAATCATGCCTGGGAGTGGGCGGGTCAAAAAAAAATGACGTACGGCCGCTTTTGCGCCGTTTTTTAGCGCCTGCAAAAGGCAGGCGTTAAGGGACCTGTGGGCTCTGAAGGAGCCCAGAGGTGCCCCCCATGCCACCAGGGACACCCCCTGTCACCCATGCCCACCCCAGGAGGACACCCAAGGCTGGAGGGACCCGTCCCAGGGACATTAAGGTAAGTTCAGGTAAGTGTTTTTTTTTTTTTTTTTTTTTTTGTGGCATAGGGGGGCCTGATTTGTGCCCCCCTACATGCCACTATGCCCAATGACCATGCCCAGGGGACAGAAGTCCCCTGGGCATGGCCATTGGGCAAGGGGGCATGACTCCTGTCTTTGCTAAGACAGGAGTCATTTCTATGGGGGTTGGGAGTGAAAAAAAATGGCGCAAATCGGGTTGAGGCGAAAAAATTGCCTCAACCTGACTTGCCCCATTTCTTGACGCCCAAGCTCCATATCCCCCTACGCCGGCGCTGCCTGGTGTACGTCGTTTTTTTTAACGCACACCAGACGGCGCCGGCGGCTAACGCCGGCAAACGTCATTCAATAAATACGGCGCCCGCATGGCGCTTCAGAATGGCGTTAGCCGGCGCTCATTTTTTTGACGCAAAACTGCGTTGGCGCAGTTTTGCGTCAAAAAGTATAAATATGGGCCTTAATCTCTCAGGAAGCATCTGTGCTTTACAACTTTTTTCTTGCAGTTTTCCTTCCAAATCACGCAACCCCTTCACCACAAATACAGTCCAATTATTTCTCAATCCTCATTCACTCAGTCATTCCAGTCCTCCATTCTATAGGCTCATCAAAAACCAACAAGAACAACAGGTAGTTCAGAAAGTAGATTTAAAGCCTCTCTGTGGATTTATGTTCATACTGCTCCCTCTAGAAGTGCTACATGGCAACTGCAGCTTAATCACTGGATTGAGAAAGGGGCAGTCCTATGCAAATAATCTCCTCCCATGCTTACTACTCTGAGCTTCCCTTGTGATATGATGATAGGACCTTCAACATATGGTCTTCAGCAGATTTGTAAAGTTATCAAATTGTCTGAGGCTAAGTTGTTCCACTTGAAGGCCTTCCGATAAGTACCCCACCCTCACTTAGCAGGGTCCTGAATTACCTGCAGTAATCCTCAATACAGAACTTGAGCATTCGTGGGCTTTCTGTAAAGTCTGTATGCTAAGACTGGGATGTATAAAATAGCATAGCAAAATCCTGGTTATATTAGAGGTGTGGAATAGAAAAATAGGGTGAGTGAAGTAGAAGGGGTGAAGCGAAAAGGACAAGCAGCGAGAGACCCACATAGAGGAGATGTAGACAGAGAATAGCAGGGGTGGCTGGTAGAACTAGGGGAAGGGGAAGGGGAAGGGAAAGGGACATGGAGGGAGCATGGGGGGAGAGCAAGAGTGGGTGGAGTCACAGAGGAAAGGCAGTGCCAGGATGCAGGAGAAGAAGCGGTGTAGGCCAGAGAGCAAGAGTGAGTGCAGGACAGGAAGCATAGTGGAGTGGGGTCACTGCTGGCAAGCAAGCAGAGCCCTCCCCCTAGCACGCAAATGGGGTGATTACAAAGGAAGGAGATTTGGTGGTGGACATCATCTTTTTATGCCCCCCTCACTCTCGGAAGGGGTCCAATTTTGGGGAGCAGTGTCAAAAGGGGTATTGGGGTGCATTATTAAAGGGGTGCTAGCAGGCACATAATGAAGCAGTCTGTGTTTTTTAGGGGTACTACCCACACTCTTACTTATTGCACCCTTTCTTGGGGTGGCGGGGGCACCCCCAAAAGTTTGGGTCAATGAGGAAGAGGAGGACTTGGGGATCGTGGGTCTGGCAGTTTCTATTACTACCCAAAAGGGTGCTTCTCACAGGCCTACTGTGGTTATGGTATTGAGAGGGGAAACAAGGAACATGTGTCAGGATTCTTGGGGGATGGTCTACCCATGATTTCATTGCCCTGTTGCTGGGCATGCTATAAGGTGTTCCTGGAATGATTTTTCTAGGCCTCATAACCCCAAAAGAGTGTTTGGCATTTTGGCTATAAGGACACTTCTAAAGCGTATGCTATGTCGATTCTGGGAAGACCCTCAGCAACTGTGCACATTTATGCACCAAACATGGCAAATCCTTCATCCTGCAAAGCGTCATATTGCACATGGAAACTTTGAGATGGTGTAATTGCATTCATTTTGGGGTGAATATTAGTCCATGTTTCTCCCACCTGAGGACTGTGGACCTGTTGTTCTTCATTCACATGTCCCTTCAAAGAGACAGATGACACACTCACTTTGGCCCATATTTATACTTTTTTAGTGCTGCATTTGCGCCGCTTTTTGATGCAAAAACGGCGCAAACTTGCAAAATACAATTGTATCTTGCAAGTTTGTGCCGCTTTTGCATCAAAAAAAGACTCAAATGCGGCGCTAAAAAAGTATAAATATGGACCTTAATCTCTCAGGAAGCATCTGTGCTTTACAACTTTTCTCTTGCAGTTTTCCTTCCACATAACGCAACCCCTTCACCACAAATACAGTCCAATTATTTCTCAATCCTCATTCACTCAGTCATTCTAGTCCTCCATTCTATAGGCTCATCAAAAACCAACAAGAACAACAGGTAGTTCAGAAAGTACATTTGAAGCCTCTCTGTGGATTTATGTTCATACTGCTCCCTCTAGTAGTGCTACATGCCAACTGCAGCTTAATCACTGGATTGTCGAAAGGGGCAGTCCTATGCAAATAATCTCCTCCCATGCTTACTACTCTGAGCTTCCGTTGTGATATGATGATAGGACCTTCAACATATGGTCTTCAGCAGATTTGTAAAGTTATCAAATTGTCTTAGGCTAAGTTGTTCCACTTGAAGGCCTTCCGATAAGTACCCCACCCTCACTTAGCAGGGTCCTGAATTACCTGCAGTAATCCTCTATACAGAACATGAGCATTCGTGGGCCTACTATAAAGGATGTATGCTAAGACTGGGATGTATAAAATTCTATAGCATTGCATTGCATTGCATAGCATAGCATTGCATAGCATTGCAGGGCTAAATCCAGGTTGTATCAGAGGGGTGGAATAAAAAGAGAGGGTGAGTGAGGTAGAAGGGGTGGAGCAAGAAGGACAGGCAGAGAGAGGCCCATATAGAGGAGGTGTAGACAGAGAATAGCAGGGGTGGTTGGTAGAACTTAAAGAAGGGAGGGGAACATGGAGGGAGCATGGGGGGAGAGCAAGAGTGGGTGGAGTCACAGAGGAAAGTCAGTGCCAGGATGCAGGAGAAGAAGCGGTGTAGGCCAGAGAGCAAGAGTGAGTGCAGGACAGGAAGCATAGTGGAGTGGGGTCACTGCTGGCAAGCAAGCAGAGCCCTCCCTCTAGCACGCAAATGGGGTGATTACAAAGGAAGGGGATTTGGTGGTGGACATCATCTTTTTATGCCCCCCTCATTCTCGGAAGGGGTCAAATTTTGGGGAGCAGTGTCAAAAGGGGTATTGGGGTGCATTATTAAAGGGGTGCTAGGAGGCACATAATGAAGCAGTCTGTGTTTTTTGGGGGTACTACCCACACTCTTACTTATTGCACCCTTTCTTGGGGTGGCGGGGGCACCCCCAAAAGTTTGGGTCAATGAGGAAGAGGAGGACTTGGGGATCATGGGTCTGGCAGTTTCTATTACTACCCAAAAGGGTGCTTCTCACAGGCCTACTGTGGTTATGGTATTGAGAGGGGAAACAGGGAACATGTGTTAGGATTCTTGGGGGATGGTCTCCCTATGATTTCATTGCCCTGTTGCTGGACATGCTATAAGGTGTTCCTGGAATGGTTTTTCTAGGCCTTATAACCCCAAAAGAGTGTTTGGCATTTTGGCTATAAGGACACTTCTAAAGCGTATGCTATGTCGATTCTGGGAAGACCCTCAGCAACTGTGCACATTTATGCACCAAACATGGCAAATCCTTCATCCTGCAAAGCGTCATATTGCACATGGAAACTTTGAGATGGTGTAATTGTATTTATTTTGGGGTGAATATTCGTCCATGATTCTCCCACCTGAGGACTGTGGACCTGTTGTTCTTCATTCACATGTCCCTTCAAAGAGACAGATGACACACTCACTTAGGCCCATATTTATACTTTTTTAGCGCTGCATTTGCGCCGATTTTTGATGCAAAAACGGTGCAAACTTGCAAAATACAATTGTATTTTGCAAGTTTGTGCCGCTTTTGCATAAAAAAAAAGACGCAAATGCGGCGCTAAAAAAGAATAAATATGGACCTTAATCTCTCAGGAAGCATCTGTGCTTTACAACTTTTCTCTTGCAGTTTTCCTTCCAAATCACGCAACCCCTTCACCACAAATACAGTCCAATTATTTCTCAATCCTCATTCACTCAGTCATTCCAGTCCTCCATTCTATAGGCTCATCAAAAACCAACAAGAACAACAGGTAGTTCAGAAAGTAGATTTAAAGCCTCTCTGTGGATTTATGTTCATACTGTTCCCTCTATTAGTGCTACATGGCAACTGCAGCTTAATCACTGAATTGAGAAAGGGGCAGTCCTATGCAAATAATCTCCTCCCATGCTTACTACTCTGAGCTTCCGTTGTGATATGATGATAGGACCTTCAACATATGGTCTTCAGCAGATTTGTAAAGTTATCAAATTGTCTTAGGCTAAGTTGTTCCACTTGAAGGCCTTCCGATAAGTACCCCACCCTCACTTAGCAGGGTCCTGAATTACCTGCAGTAATCCTCTATACAGAACATCGGCATTCGTGGGCCTACTGTAAAGGTTCTATGCTCAGACTGGGATGTATAAAATCCTGTAGCGTAGCGTAGCGTAGCTTAGCTAAGTCTAGATTATATCAGAGGAGTGGAATAGAAAGAGAGCGTTAGTGAGGTAGAAGGTATGAAGCAAGAAGGACAGGCAGAGAGAGGCCCACATAGAGGAGGTGTAGACAGAGAATAGTAAGGGTGGTTGGTAGAACTTAAAGAAGGGATGGGGACATGGAGGGAGCATGGGGGGAGAGCAAGAGTGGGTGGAGTCACAGAGGAAAGGCAGTGCCAGGATGCAGGATGATTTAATCCATGACCAAGTTGTAATGCATATAAGTGAACCTTGTATTAAAGAGGGGGTGGAGTGAATGTAAATTCAAGATTAAAATATATTTTTACTTGTTGGGTGCAAGGCAGAGATGTCAAAAAGATGCACAAATTCATTGGAACATGAGTCAGTGAGGGGGGCATAAAAAGATGATGTCCACCACCAAATCCCCTTCCTTTGTAATCAACTCATTTGCGTGCTAGAGGGAGGGCTCTGCTCGCTTGCCAGTAGTGACCCCACTCCACTATGCTTCCTGTCCTGCACTCATACTCCCAATGATGTAGCGGGAAGGGTAAAAAAAATAATTAAAGTAACATTTAGAGTGTAGCTGTGATGGTATAGATGTAATGGGAAAGATTATTTGGCTTTTACCAAATGATGTCCTGCTTTGAGACAAAGGTATGCTGTTTGTGGAACTGCAGGACATTTTACTAAAGTGTGTAAGAAGCGGAAGGATATGGGTATAAACTGTGTGAATGAAGAGGCTAGTGGAAATAGCCTCACGCAGTCTGAGGAAGAGAATTACAAGGCATGAGAGGTAAGGTCTAAGGAGAATTATTTGGTGTTGAATAATAAGGATGTTTGTAAAGTGGTCAATAAACCCAAATGTATGATGTTGATTGGTGTAGTTAAGTTGAACGTGTTTGTGGATTTGGGTTCACCACGTACTATAATCATTGAAGATGCTTGAAAAAAAGAAGTTAATGACTACATTTGGATGTAAACTGTTCAAGACAGTCATTCATCCAGCAGGGCACAATGGCGCGAAAACATATATATAAGGGTACAGAACAGTGATGTGTAGGTTTAGGAATCATCACAAAATTGACAAATTATATGTAGCCAGGAAAGGTCTTTTGGTTCTTAGTTAGTTAGACTAGAAGAATTTACACATAGTACTTGAATAAAACAGTCCTAAACCTGCTTTATTTGCAGATGAGGAAATGACTAGAGGAGATATGGTGTTGAAATAGTTTCCTGGTGTTGTCCGTAATACCACTGGAAAATTGTTAGGCTTTGAACATCTTATTTGTTAAAGTATATGTTCCTCCACAAATAGACACATATAAACCGAAGTAGTGGATGACAACTCATTTATTATCACGCTTGATACAAGAGAAACATCCCAGCCATCAACCTCCGCTCTAGCACCGGTCTCTCCATCTTTTGAATCCTAACATTCCTTTCAGAACAGACACATACTTAGGCCCATATTTATACTTTTTTTGCGCCGCATTTGCATAATTTTTTGACGCAAAAGCGTCACAAACTTACAAAATTTAGGGGCATATTTATACTCTGTTTGCGCCAAGTGAGGCAAATTCGGCACAAACCTAACACCATATTTATACTTTGACGCCTGAGCCCGCGAACGCCAAAATTCTGCTGTGTGCGTCATTTTCTGGAAGCATGAAACCGCCTTGCGTTAATGACATGCAAGGTAGGCGTTCCCGTCCAAAAAATGACTTAAACACCCACGCGCCATAATTATCCTACCGCGCAAAAATGCTGCACGGCTGGGAGGCGAAGTCGGAAAATAACACACAGCCCGACTTGCGTAAAAAAATAACGCCTGGGTCAGGGCAGGCATTAAAATGGGGCAAACACACCACTACTTAAGGAAAACACACAGAAGCAACATCAGAGCTAAAAAAGGAAGACATGGAGCTGCTATTCATCCAGCATGCATGAAGACACAGAGCACAGGACCAACAGCAGCAGATTCCACCAAACCAGCAGGGACCCCAAAGGCAACGCAGAAGGCAGGAGAGGATATTCAGGACCAGGACAACCCTTCTGGGCCTCAGGGAACATGACATCATCCAGAGGTACAGACTAAACTGGCAAGCCATTCAGCAGCTGCTGCGCCACATTGAGCCACAGTAGGCACCTAGCTTGCAGACACCCCACATCATTCCACCAGAGACCAAGCTGCTAGCTGTCCTCCACATGTTGGCAAGTGGCTTGTTTCAAACAACTGGTGCCCTGGTTGCTGGGATCTCACAGCCCTCATTCTATGCCTTCCTACCCAAGGTATTGGACGCCATCATCTCCCTCACACCCCGCCACATCAGCTTCCCCAACACACAGCAGAAGCAGCAGGAGACCAAACAGGGCTTCTACCAAATCAACGGCTACCCACACGTGCTTGGTGCCATTGACTGCACACAAGTACGGATTGTGCCACCTGCTGCAACTGAGCATCTATACTGCAACAGGAAGCACACACACTCCATCAATGTGCAGGCCATTGTCGATCACCGGGGTTTGATCACCAACATCGTGGCAAAGCATCCTGGGAGTGTACATGATTCATTCATCTTCTGCCACTGCACCATCAATCAACACTTCCAGGATGGACGATATGGAAATGGCCTACTTGTCGGTAAGTACAGAAACCCAGTTATATACACACAGGACAGCAACCCTGTAGGACACACAACACATACACCACTACATTGACACGTGGCCAGGAAGACACTGAGGTTGTGACACTGCTAGTTATGTTTGATATCCTGACCCAATGGGATACATACCTATGGACAAATGACAGATGCAAATAACAACAAATGCCATCCCAGAGACACAAGGGAACAATTTGAAACCACACAGTGACAATGACATGGCCTTAAATGCCAGTACAACTTGGAAGATGAATCTTCCAACATCACATCAATAACACTCAGTCACACACCCTTCCAAATAATATGTACTGTGTAAGGGGTATGCAATGTGTTTCACTGCAGGTCTAACACCATGACAAACATAGCATGATGATGATGACTCCAATGAATGGTACATGGAATCACTGAGGCTGTACCAACATCTCACATCACTCCTGGTCTGATATTGCCCACTACCAATAAGCAAGTGGACTGTGCTAAGAACACATATTGATGTGACAATATTGCAAAGTGCAAATTGCTACACATACGGATTGAGACAATTACACATATACACAACAGATGTACAGGCATATGGACCTTCTGACACTTAAACCTTCACCCCCACAACCAAGTTAGCCAGCTTACCTGGACCAGGTTCAGTAGTGTAGGTGCACGTTTGAACATGAGCCAACTCAGTGAGGTCAGATAAATAGGTTTGCATAGAACTTGTTACACATGGGACATTTGTGCATTGTCAATTGTCAACACGTCAGTGCTGCCAACTTATGGAGATGTGTTGTACATCGTCACCTAGCCAAATCAAAGGGCCTCACTGATGTTGAACAAATTCTATTGCATATGTTAAATTGGATGGGATGTCCAGGCCATATAGATGCAACCGTGTTACCACCACTGTGGAATTGATTCTGTGTATGGAAGTATCATGTCACCCCCAGTTAAGACACATGGACACCTCTTTCACATGACATAATGCATGGGAGTACACAAAGTACTGCAAGTCTACAAAAATACCGCTGACATCCGGTCAATCAGCCAAACACCAGTATAGATAATGAAACATCCCAATGCTGATGGTACATCCTAGAAGCCTAGGATTCCACACAATACCACAAACACAGATGAGTCACAGACAACACAAGATAACAACTGCCATGCAAAGTGATAATCATGGTGCAAGCTCCATCAAACGTTTTCACTAATTTTCTCTTTCAGCTGATCAGGGGTATGGGATCCAGCCATGGATCATGGCCCCATTTGCAAACCCAAGCACTGCAGCAGAGCGTGCCGATAATGAGGCACATTGGAAGACACGTAGAGAGGACCATTGGCATCCTGAAGTCAAGATTCAGGTGCCTCGACATCACTGGAGGCAACCTCCTATACTCACCTGAAATGGTGTGCAGAATCATTTTGACCTGTGCTATCCTGCACAACATTTGTGTAAGGAGGAACATTCCCCTCTATGAACCAGACCCATAAATGCCTGAAGAAGATGAAGAGGAGGATGTTGTCCATCAACATGAGGGGGACCATCCAAACACTGCAGCAGGATTGCGTCGGAGACAACACATTGTACAAAACGTCTTTTAACTCTAGTCACCATCACCACTGTCTTACCATATGTCACTTCATCACTAAATCATGGTCTGGGTAATTATTTATGCATTACATGATCCCTAGGAATCATAATCAGAGTTCAGCCTCATGAAGCATTGCAGACATACAGATTAGGATACTGAAAACACCTCATCACATTTGATGGGTATGGATGTACACCCAACTGCACACACAGTGTAAATGACATATATACTGTCCATTTCACATTTGAAGGGCAATATCAGAGTAGCACAGCTATGGCACACATCCATGTTGGCAACATGGTTCTTTGCAGCATATGGCACACAACTAAGACACCATCAATCATAAGGTAAAAAACTGCTTCATACATGAGGCAGTGGATGTGCTATTGCATTGGTAACAGGAATGTATGACAAGACCCTTGACAGCAGTAAGTGTGACATCAGCTATCTCTGCAAGGAGTATGTGTGACAAGAAGTCCATGTAAGCTGCAAATGGATAGCACAAGTGCCCCAGGTATGACAAGCATTGCTCACAAGACATGCCCTGCGCATGCCATCCCAGGTTATAAGTCCTGCCACACATGTGAGCACTTCCATGCAGACCAGCCATTTGAACCTGCACTGCCCTTGCTGCTGCCTGGAACGGCTTAGAAGCTGCCATTTTTATGTATATCCGTGTTGTGCATTGCCGTAAAAATCACTTGTGTAACACAGGCCTTGGGTTATTGTGTAACGTTGCAGCCCACAGCATAAATACAGTTTTCATTTTCCACAGTGTTGTTCCAGCTTTTCCCAGTCAGAGTCTGCTCACTGTGTATTTGCCCTGTTCATGTTAGTTCTTGACAGAGCCTCCATCCTGTTAGCCTGATTGGTTCCTGTCTTTATGTTACCATGAAGGTTCCCTGTGGCTACATTTGTCTCATAGTTGCTTTCCATGCCCTCACTTTCTTCCTGGGGTATTGTGTCTGGTAGGTCTACGATGAATCCTCAAATAGATTATATAGTGTAATCAGTGTACTTATCGTATCATGGTCTGGGACATGTATTCAAATAGCCTAATCCCGGCCCTATCCCTTGTCTGGGTTTCATGTACGCATGAGTGACAAACAGTGACAGTGTACCATGGCTGTATGCATGGATTGGATATGGTGCCTCCAGCACAACAAACAACGTTTGCTAATGTGCATGAAAGGGCAAATCATGTTTGTGCCCTGACGGTCCACACACAGATTCACATTGGCTGCAACCCAATGATGGTGCTTGTGTGGTGACTAGCTGTGAGATTAATCAGCACAGAGGCACTGATGTTCCTGGTTGCAGTGGGAATTTTAGAGGCCACCCTGTGTACAAATGTTGTGATGAAACCTGCCGGTTTTAAATTACTGATCCATTAACTTTGTGAGCACACCAAGGTTGCCCTGTTGTCAGTCTCATAAAACGTCTGCAGTGCCATAGCTGGACTATCCCCATGTGTGTTGTCAATTCCTCTTTGGCTTTCAGTCAATTCTGCTTTGAAGGATACTCTGTTAATGCAGGGAATGGCTCCACAGACTCATGACTAGACCTGCACGTAACTGTGACAACATGGAGGCACAATAATGACACAGGGTACACATGTCCACACACTTGAACTGCACACCTTTGTGTAATAAACCACTGGAAATATGTGAACACATGCAGCTTGGTCTACTGGTCCTCCACTGCCACAAGAGAAACATAGGACATTTATATGACTCACACTGTGGAGTGACATTACATTTTTTGATTGGTTTTGGGACTCTGTGTCACAAACACTCTACCCACATAGCATTTTCAAATGCCTGACTCATGGGTAGTATCCAAACAAGTAACCAGGAAGTGGTATCCAACATTCCAGTACATGTGATGGCTTACTCTTGTAACATTGCCATTATCAACCGTCCTCTTGCTATCCTGTGCATAGTTTGTCATGGGAGATGTTTTGTCCCAAAAGTCAGGGAAGTTCACACAGCATTAGTTGCTACGTGTATGACAAACACATATCCTGACTCATTTCCACACTGAATAGCTTCTGATGGTTATCCACATTTACAACACATACATACAAGCACATTAATGAAAGCACAGAGGCCCAACTAAAATTGAAATAGCCAATTCACCGACATTGACACACAGGCATAGAGTTAATGTATTAAGTTGCGTAGCCTTGCTATCCTCTATTGATGCACAACCTGCTCAAACTGGGTAATACAAATTTGTATTAAAAAAGTTTGGGTATCTATTGCGTCAGTGAAGAGTGCTCATCCGGTACAACAACTGGAGTATCACACAGTAGTGTGATCTGCCACATGTGCCCAAACACTGGAATACACAATGCAGGTGCAAACAGCCTATCTCTGTACAGTTACAGCTGTCATTTACTTTAAGAATGTGAGAAATGACACGAACCCAGTAAAAGACATAAATTTTGCTGCATATGTGTAAAAAATCGCTGCATATGCGTAGATAAATGACGCTCACAGCCATGATTCATCCATTGGCCCGAGCGGTAATTCCTACACTGTACCCCATGAAATTGGTTACCAATGCTAAATATTTTGAACTATGGATGCGGGGTAATTTTTAAGCATTTGCATTAAAAAAAAATTACGCACAGACTGTACGCGTCATGAAACTTTGACGCATTATAATAAAAACGGACTGCATTTGAAGCAGGAAGTGATGTAATAGGATATCCTGTTTACAGAATTGGTACAGTGGGTGTACCTTCACTTTCACTTTGCAGTCTGTGATTTTTCTAGACTGTGTGGCTGTGCTTAGAGTTTTGTCTGTCCCAATTGTGCTTTTGTCGCCTGTGTGCCATCCTATTTGTCATTAGTTTTATTTGTAATTGTCTCAGTTGTTCATTGTGAGT
Organism: Pleurodeles waltl; assembly: GCF_031143425.1. Taxonomy (NCBI): domain Eukaryota; kingdom Metazoa; phylum Chordata; class Amphibia; order Caudata; family Salamandridae; genus Pleurodeles; species Pleurodeles waltl. The sequence goes on from NC_090442.1 coordinate 232,378,292, forward strand.
GTTTATTTGTCATATTTGGTGTCTAATTTTGTCTTTGTACTGTTGGGAGTCTGTTGTGGGTATTGTTAGTTTGGGGATAGTTGGGCTTGTTAATGGTTACTTTTCTTTCATTTTCCTCCCTCCTTTTCCTTTAGTTTCCTCTGTACCCTTTATTTTTCCTATTATTTCTATCATGTTGGGTAGGCCACATCTGGGGAGAATGGGTGAGGAGGAGCTGGGAGCATTCATTTGGCTGGTGTGCCACTTCCTCCCTTGATGATTGAAGCAGGTGGTAGGGTGATACAGGGGTATCACACAGAGGCGAGGAGGCTCCGGTGGTCCAAGGTGTTGTACCATCTGTATCACATCTTCAACACACCGCGCAACGACCACCAACTGAAGCACCGCCGGGCTGACCTTGTTGCCAGAGAGCAAGACCTACTGGACCATCTGGATATTGTGCTTGGTGGCCCTATTGGTGAGTACGATTCAGAGTAATGTGCACATTTAAATGCTCTGTAGTGACAGTAGCAGATTTGTTGATATGCTGCAGGCAATGTTTTTGGACATGTGGAATGCAAGTTAAACATATAGTGGTCCTGAGTTATATAATAATTGCTACACATTACCGTCATTTGTTGACGCAACAGCTGCACTAACTTACAAAACACAACTTGATCTTGTAAATTAGTGCTGCCTTCACGTCAATAGATGATAGTAATGCGGCTCAAACATATGTTTTATCCATGGTCTGTGAGTGTCCCAGGAAAGAGATGTTTTTCACAAGCTAAAGCAAAGAATTAATGTATTCTCCAATTATTTTGAATACATGTCTGAACTGTATTCTGGCCCATACGTACCAATTTCTTTCTAACCTCTGGTAATATCTTAGGCTGATAGTTTGACTTGGTTGTGCCGCAAATAAATTAGGAATGGATGCCAAAGTAATGCACACAGGTTCATAACTAAATGTTTGGTGCTACTTTCCACAGCTGTAGCATAAAACATGAAGCAAATGATACAAAATGAGGGATAAACAACTATCCCTGGCCCTCTGTTCATTGTACCTGTGTGTTTTAAATTGGTCTTGGGCACAATAGCTGGAACAGAGGTGATGCATTTCCCATCTGTGTTACTCTGTAGCTATGCACTTCTCATAAGTTATTGGGTCATCATGGGATACCTGACGTTGGGGAATGCATGGTCACAATGTATTACTTGCATGATGTTGTGCAAGGGACCCCTGACAAATTCCATCATGCGTATAAACTTCCCTAATACATTGCTAGTTTACATTTGGTACACCCCTGCTGATCTAGTGCAGCATATGTACAATTGCTAATCTCCCAGTATGGAGGCTATCACAGACATGGGTGTATGCTAAGATCAGAAGACCAGCGTTCCTGTGACTCCTGCCATTCGGAAGATGCATACAAATTGAAACCTACATCGTCATGACTGACACAGTAGGACTTTTGCTAAACCATGTTTCAATAATGGGACAGTGTGAGTTTGCTGTATACCCGCTGATCTCCCAACTTGGCAAATGTAAGATGATGAATGTGGATAACTGTGATTTCCAAAACCCAATATGGGTACACAGGGCAATGAGTGACACATTTCAGGTGCAATGACTACACCTGTGCCCATGCATTCTGTCATAGGTGACCACAATATACACTGTCAGCATATGTTTCTTTGTCGTATTAAATTTTGAAAAATGGCAATCCATGTTTTGTGTCAGATTGTCGCCAAGTAATGCACAGGATCCCTGCCATTTTGGTGTCATAGGGGGCATATGAGGCTCAGGGTACACTGTAAATGTAGCATATGTAACCTACACACAACACAGGCCCTACATGTGAGGGACCATAGAAAGTATAATAAATCATGAGCTTCACTCAACCCACATGAGCATCACACAGTAACTGATTGTCCCTTGATGCACAAGCCACAATACCGGAGTGACTGGTATTGCAGTGCTCCACGAATATGGCTTTCCATGTCTCTCATTACAACAAGTGATGAAAGGAGTACACTCCATAAATGAGTCTGCAACCAATTGAGGGATCATGTTTGTCACCATATGATAGATAGGACCACTGCAAGTGTGCAGATGTGTGTGTATCACTCACTGGATTGACAGGGTCTATGCATGTTTGCAGTGCTATGCATGTTGGAGTATCATCATGCCTGAGGGGCTGGACTTTCAAATATAATGTCACAGTAATTTTATTTGAAAGTGTTGTACAGTGCACAGACATTGAGCACATTTCACCCTTCCATGCTTTACAGGTGGACCTGCCCCTTACACAATTGGCGAAGTGGCTCGATTTGCGGACCCAGACATATCCAGCAAGTGTTGATATTTCTGTTCTGTGTTGTGTTTGAGGCTGTTGTGTGATTGACTCCTGTGTGTTGGACACATAGCAATGTATGATGTGCTGGCACATGATCTGATATGTAACTTGACTGGAGTTTCACTTTTTTCCATATTTGAGTTGGACAATCAGTAGCGTAGAGTCATATTTTGGGATTGTAGTGCAGACCTGTAGGCATGGCCATGTGAATAGGGTGGCATTTGTTGTTAAATTTCTTGTAAATAAAATTTAGCAGAGAGCCATTTTCATGATTTAGTCAGCAAGTCATACCCTGAATCTCACAGAATAGGGATGCCAAAGTATTACCCACAGACTTGAGCCTCCCTGTTCACTAATGAACATGTTCCACTGTATGTTTGACTTCCTAGCAGCATCTAGCTCCACGTTGTGCTACGTGTCGGTGGCACTTGAGTACAATGTCATAGGTGTGCATGCAGCTCATGTCCAGATATGTGCTTGCATCTATCTGCTTGTTGTAGGACAGGTATTGGTGGTATCAAATGATGTTGACAATTGTCTGCAATTACAAACATAAATGTGGATGGGATTATCCAAGGTTTGTGTCTATCTTAGTTGGACACCCTCTTTACCTGTGGTGGACTGACTGAACCCATGTACAGCTGTCCAAAGCTTCCTGGGTGTACTTGATGTTTGAAAGTATGTGTTGCTTTTCTATCCTCCCCTGAGGCACAGGCTTAGGGTTATGAAATATGTGTAGCTAGGTGTGATGATCCAAGTGTAGTACACAGACATGTAAATCTGTAAATTATTTGTCCCAACCTAGGATACCCACTCTTGATTAGCAACTGCATACCATCCTGGCAATTCCATTTACAAATCACACATCTTGTGGCCCTTGATTGGCATCCAGAAGATAGCCATTAGTTTGCCTGTCACATGTGGAGGACTTACAGCATTTGTTACGTGACTAAGGGCAGAACAATGATGCTTAGATCATTTAAGATGGTACACATCTTTTAGAGCATTGCTGTGTTGTTAGATAGGACATGTGTGGGCTGCGTTGGCATGTACTTCCTCAGGGAAAATCTGTGATCTGTATGGTGATATGGCCTGTTTCAGCAACATTAGATGTATTGTCTGATTCTCATCAGTAGCTGTATCACACAATGATGTACTTAATGTTTGGCTTTATCTTTTTTAACAGCAGCCAATGTGGATGCCAACCAGATCCATGAATTTCAGCGGAAGGCGATGCGTTACCGCCACATTCTGGATGTAGAGTCTGGGTTCCACCACATGGCACGGTGTTATAGCCATGAAAGAGCCTCAGGGGTGTGGAGGGCATTTGCTCAAGGGGGCCCTTCTGTGTCCACAACAGCCGCCACCACCAGCACCACCACTACGACCCAGGTGGCACCAAGGATGACAGCCACCACTGCAGGTCCATCAACTTCCTCAGCTCCTGGACCACTGACAGCAGCACCTGCACCCCCCACCCCCTAAGCATGGCACCACCAACTGGACAACCCTCGACAACTGGCACTCAGACCACCCCTGCTGCAGTCATTGACACTGGTGATTTTCGTGCTATGCAACGTGACATGCAACAGATGTTGCACAGACTGGACAGGCTGCAGCAGGAGGTGTTGAAGATAAATAAGAGAGTGTGTGCTATTAAGAAGACCCTGCGGAGGGCAAACTTGTGAATTTGATACCCTCACCCATGATTCCCTCCCCTCCCTCCTCTTTCCTGGTTCTTTTAATTAGTGGGTTTAGGGGGCTTAGTGTTAGGTTAGAATAGGCTGTTAGTTTAGTTAGTAGTAGTGGGTTGGGGGGTAGAGAGTATGATATTTTTACATCTTTTTGTATGTGGGTGGGTGGGGGATGATGTTGGGGTTTTTGTGTATTAAATAATAAAAAATAAATATAAAAATAAATAAATATATATATATTTGTTTAGTATAAGATAGTATGTGTTTAGGTTAGTATATGTTGTCCTTCATGTGTCCCGTCATATAAGGGGGTTGGGGGGTTGATATTTAGAGTGTTTAGTTAAATGTGATAAGTAAGGTTAGCTTAGGGTAGTTAGGGCCAGTTGTGGGTAATGTGTAGTTAGGATAGGTTAGGTTAGTTAAGGTGTTTCCCCTAGTTTTAGCATCCTATTTTTACATTTTAATAAATACGTAGGTACTCCTTTACAGTATGTGCCATATGCTTGGGGATCAGGGCCTTGGCATGGGTGAACAGTGTCAATTTAGTATTTGTGTTCCATCCTGCATCCGAATCCCAATTGAGCTGTCACATTGGCAGCTACACCAAAGCTACTTCGCTAGAAATCTGCCATCCATTGCACCCACCACTCAAGGTTAGTATGGTTCCCAATGTGTTGTTAAGTTTGGATGTATGTTTTCAATCGGACATACTTTGAGACCAGATTTGGTATTGAGGACACTGTGTTATGTCTGCCTGCAGCCTGATGTTCATGTGAACCCTGATAAGGTGAGTGATGGTATAATCTCATGTAGTATAGTATACATAACTCACACCTATCATTTGTTACATTGTACAGCCAGGTTACTTATTTGTACGTACACTCATACATATCCATTCCTGCTGTATGGTGTGTGTGATGAAAACTTTGAGTCAAATGTCACATACGTAAAGTTTGTCTGGAAGGAAAATTTGAAGACAATGATTTTCTGCTTAGACATCCCTTGAAGAAGACTTATTCTGTCCAACACAGTATTATACTGTAATGTTTCTACTTACCTCAGAATTAACCCTCAGGAAGGGCAGATGATGGTACAATCCAGACCACAGTGCATAGTTATCAGCTCACAATCTTTCAGGGCAGTTGTATTGACATTCTATGGGCATCGACATGTAGCAAACATCACTAATCTCCCTCATGGTTGATGTGTCACATTACACAGAGACAAAGTGGTTGTGTAAGTGCTATTTATTTTGAAGTGCTGTTGTGCTATATTTAAATAGTCCAGGATTGTGAGTCCATTAGTGTGACACCTTTCATTGTGATCCTACACAAGTGCAAAATGACATGTAATTGGACATGCTGGGGTGAAGTGTCATACAGTGCAGAGGGACATGAATTGCCAATAAGGTAGTGAGAGACAATCACAGGGCATAGTGACAAGGTAAACAGTGGCCTGGAGAACAGTGCTTGTGAGCAGCTGTTGCAAGACTGGCATGTTACAAAGCACAGGACCTTGGTTATAAGTGCCCATGTGGCAGGGACAAGTGCTACCAGGTACTCTTACGAGTGAAGGTGATCTGTTTCACGTCTTCATCTTCTGATGTGTGTGTTGTCTCCTCTGCCCTTGGTGGTAGTGGGTTTGAAGGGGCAACACACACTTCAGTGTTTGAAGACGTGGAGTCAGAAATCCCGGTAGCTGACAACTGTGGGGCTATTAAGGGCAGTACTGCAGCAAGAAGGAGCTGCTGGTTCTTAAGGATAGCAGCTACATCACTGTGGTAGGCAGCCAGGTCGGCACTGAGGCTGTCAATATTGCATTCGTGCACGCGTTGAAGGGTTTGTTGTTGGAGGTGTTGTGTCAACTCTCTTACTGCTGTGCTGATTTCCTTCACACTTTGTTGAAGTTCTTGCAAGATTGATGTTCACCCTTGCATGGCCGCTGCCTGTTCTGCAGTTGACATCATGCACGAACGCACCCCCTCTAGGCTGGCAGCTGCACCTCCTTGGGCAGCTCCCGCTGTACTCCAACTACAGTCCTCTCAAAGCTGGTGCCAGTGTCGTCAGAGTCCTCAGCTGGGTTGGAGCTGGCAGTTCATACAATTCGGGTGGTGGGTGGGCCCTCTCTGATGGCTGCTGTATCTGTGCTCCAACTTGCAACTGAAGGTGGGGTCTGGAGGGTTCCAAGGACATCTTGGAGGGTTTGCTGGCTGATGTTTGTCAGCTCGTCATCCATGTCATCAGGGAAGTCCAGGACAGGCATATCCACAGGAGAGCCATCGTCCTCTGCAATGAGATATAGTACAATTAGTGTGTCAGTGTTGTGGCATTTGTAATATGACGTGTCTGACTTCATATTAGTTGCACATTGTGATAGTGGTTCCTGTTCATTGTTCCTGTCTTTAATATTAGCATTCTCCCAGGTCTATGCCCCGCCTGCATGTCACATGTAGTGTGGGCAGTTTGGGGAATTGTCTGCGTCACATCCTCTAGGTGTAGGTTCTGCCCAAATTGTATGTTGCCACCTTCTTGCCCTACTCAACTCTCCGTCTACTTTCATTCTCATGTTGTGGCCTTGCACTGGCTATGGGTGTTCTGATGGCACTTACACCACACTTAACAATGTGGAACTAACCCAGTGTCGGGCATTTTACATCCAGCTATATGTTGCTGAGACCTAGCATATACTATGTATAGCATTGGCTTGGCACACTACAGATGTCAGCATTGGTAGTGTGTAATGCTGATGTTGGGGAATGTGTGCTACATTGGATTGCACTGATGGTCCTAGCAGTGTTCCATTTCCTCGTCTGACTGTGCGGGTGGATTTCACTAGCCGGTAACATATGTCCTCCCCCTCAATGCTGTTGTCTGAGCATTATAACAGTTGGGATGTTGCATAGTGTCATTGCAGCTATTGTGACCCAGGCACAGGGTGGACCCTGACATATGCAGCATGGGTATGACATTACTGCTATGTACCTCATAATGTTTATGACAATGGCTGATGTTTGTAGCGACTATGGACATTCACAATTGACAGGTTTAGCACATTTTTATTGATTACAGGGGATTGATAACGTTGTCTTCCTGAACCCTCTAATTTGGGTGTGTTTGTCCATGGGCACGTAACTGCCATTAGCTACTTGACCTGCACACACAGCAGAGGTGGTAGTGGCAACTGTTGTCAATGTTAAATTCCACTTGCAGATATGGCCTGAGACTGTTAGTTGAGCCCGAGTTCATGTAGGGAGAATACCAGCTGTCATGTGGCAGCAGGCCAGTTTTACGTTGTACCCTACCCTCCTGGACTGGCTTTACCTTTCCATAATCCTTGGCATGGCAGCATACCGTAATGCAAAGGTTGTTGGTGTAGTGTAGTACTGTGCCCCAGGTTTGCCCTGCACAGCCCGTGCCCCAGGTTTGCCCTGCACAGCCCATGCCCCCGTGCCGTGCCCCTTTGCCCATTCTACTCCCTGAATATCATGACTTCCATGCATTGTGTAGTAGGTATGTCCCCCCCGCTTACAGTTAACATTTAGGCATTTTAGTTCCCTATGCCACTTACCCTGCAACTGTGTTTTCTCCTGGTAGTCTGCGCTGTCCTGTCCTAGAATCCCTGTGACGATCTCCTAAGGGATGACGGCTGCCACCATCTCCTCCATGTGGTCCATGGCCTCCTGCGGTGCTGGACTCCCACCTCCAGTCTGCAGTGATGGCTTCCTGTTCCTGGCCATCTTTTCCTTGGTCCTGCGCTTGCAGTCATGCCAGTGTTTCTTGCACTCGATGACTGTTCTCCGTACTTCTGTCACACTGTTTATCTTGTCAACAATTTGTTGCCAAATTGCCTCTCTCCTACTAATTGGCAATTTAGAGGTGACAAAAAGTTGGTGCTGGTGTTCTGTCACCTCTTTCACTAGTATTTCCTGCTCCTCTGCACTGAACCTGCTCCCTCTCCTACGTCTTGTGTGGGTCCTCCTGGCTGGTTCCTTGTTGGTTTTCATCTTCCTGGGGTCTCTCAAACCTTCTAGGATCCACTTTGGCTCTCCTTTGTACATTTTGCTGTGTTTGCAGCGTTTTTTGACCAAATTGCATCAAAAAATGGCACCTATCCGGTTTGCGACGTCATAAATTGGATCAAAGTCATTTTCGCTGCGTTAACGTCATTTTTCTTTACGACGTGACGCATTGGTTTGAGTAAAAAACAAATGACTCACACCAGTGGTTTGCGCCGCCGTACATCAAAGTATAAATTTGACACCTGAGCAGCACTAGGAAATGGAAGTAGCTGGCATTAAAAAATGTTGCAGCAAAACTGCGTTGGTGCAGTTTTGCGTCAAAAAGTATAAATATGGGCCACAATTGTATTTTATAAGTTTGCGCCCCTTTTGCATCACAAAATGGCGCAAATGTGGCTCAAAAACTGTTTAAATATGGAACCCTACGTTCTAGAGGTGACGGCATAATAATACACTGTAGGAAAGTACCATCTTGCCTGGCATGTTACCCCCATATTTCACTGTATATATGTTGTTTTAGTCTATGTGTCACTGGGACCCTGCCAGGCAGGGCCCCAGTGCTCATAAGTATGTGCCCTGTACAATATGTGTTCCCTGTGTGATGCCTAACTGTCTCACTGAGGCTCTGCTAACCAAAACCTCAGTGGTTATGCTCTCTCTGCTTTCCAAATTTGTCACTAACAGGCTAGTGACTAAATTTACCAATTCACATTGGCATACTGGTACACCCATATAATTCCCTAGTATATGGTACTGTGGTACCCAGGGTATTGGGGTTCCAGGAGATCCCTATGGGCTGCAGCATTTCTTTTGCCACCCATAGGGAGCTCTGAAAATTCTTACACAGGCCTGCCAGTGCAGCCTGAGTGAAATAACGTCTACGTTATTTTACAGCCCTTTACCACTGCACTTAAGTAACTTATAAGTCACCTATATGTCTAACCTTCACCTGGTGAAGGTTGGGTGCAAAGTTACTTAGTGTGTGGGCACCCTGGCACTAGCCAAGGTGCCCCCACATCATTCAGGGCAAATTCTCCAGACTTTGTGAGTTCGGGGACACCATTACACGCGTGCACTATACATAGGTCACTACCTATGTATAGCGTCACAATGGTAACTCCGAACATGGCCATGTAACATGTCTAAGATCATGGAATTGTCCCCCCAATGCCATTATGGCATTGGGGGACAATTCCATGATCCCCCGGGTCTCTAGCAGAGTACCCGGTACTGCCAAACTGCCTTTCCGGGGTCTCCACTGCAGCTGCTGCTGCTGTCAACCCCTCAGACAGGTTTCTGCCCCCCCTGGGGACCAGGCAGCCCTGGCCCAGGAAGGCAGAACAAAGGACTTCCTCTGAGAGAGGGTGTAACACCCTCTCCCTTTGGAAATAGGTGTGAGGGCTGGGGAGGAGTAGCCTCCCCAGCCTCTGGAAATGCTTTGATGGGCACAGATGGTGCCCATCTCTGCATAAGCCAGTCTACACCGGTTCATGGATGCCCAGCCCTGCTCTGGCGCGAAACTGGACAAAGGAAAGGGGAGTGACCACTCCCCTGACCTGCACCTCCCAGGGGAGGTGCCCAGAGCTCCTCCAGTGTGTCCCAGACCTCTGCCATCTTGGAAACAGAGGTGTTGGGGGCACACTGGACTGCTCTGAGTGGCCAGTGCCAGCAGGTGACGTCAGAGGCTCCTTCTGATAGGCTCTTACCTCTCTTGGTAGCCAATCCTCCTTCCTTGGTAGCCAAACCTCCTTTTCTGGCTAATTAGGATCTCTGCTTTGGGGAATTCTTCAGATAACGAATGCAAGAGCTCACCAGAGTTTCTCTGCATCGACCGCTGACGGCTCAGGATGCCTGCAAAACCGCAACAAAGTAGCAAGACGACTACTAGCAACCTTGTATCGCCTCATCCTGCCGGCTTTCTCAACTGTTTCCAGGTGGTGCATGCTCTGGGGGTAGCCTGCCTCCTCCCTGCACCTGGAGCTCTGAAGAAATCTCCTGTGGGTCGACGGAATCTTCCCCCTGCAACCGCAGGCACCAAAAGACTGCATCACTGGTCCTCTGGGTCCCCTCTCAGCCCGACGAGCGTGGTCCCTGGAACTCAGCAACTCTGTCCAAGTGACTCCCCCAGTCCAGTGACTCTACAGTCCAAGTTTGGTGGAGGTAAGTCCTTGCCTCCCCACGCTAGACTGCATTGCTGGGTACCGCGTGATTTGCAGCTGTACCGGCTCCTGTGCACTCTTCCAGGATTTCCTTTTGTGCACAGCCAAGCCTGGGTCCCCGACACTCTAACCTGCAGTGCACAACCTTCTGAGTTGTCCTCCGACATCGTGGGACTCCCTTTTGTGACTTCGCGTGGACTCCGGTTCACTTTTCTTCCAAGTGCCTGTTCAGGTACTTCTGCGGATGCTGTCTACTTCTGTGAGGGCTCCCAGCAACATTAGATGTATTGTCTGATTCTCATCAGTAGCTGTATCACACAATGATGTACTTAATGTTTGGCTTTATCTTTTTTAACAGCAGCCAATGTGGATGCCAACCAGATCCATGAATTTCAGCGGAAGGCGATGCGTTACCGCCACATTCTGGATGTAGAGTCTGGGTTCCACCACATGGCACGGTGTTATAGCCATGAAAGAGCCTCAGGGGTGTGGAGGGCATTTGCTCAAGGGGGCCCTTCTGTGTCCACAACAGCCGCCACCACCAGCACCACCACTACGACCCAGGTGGCACCAAGGATGACAGCCACCACTGCAGGTCCATCAACTTCCTCAGCTCCTGGACCACTGACAGCAGCACCTGCACCCCCCACCCCCTAAGCATGGCACCACCAACTGGACAACCCTCGACAACTGGCACTCAGACCACCCCTGCTGCAGTCATTGACACTGGTGATTTTCGTGCTATGCAACGTGACATGCAACAGATGTTGCACAGACTGGACAGGCTGCAGCAGGAGGTGTTGCAGATAAATAAGAGAGTGTGTGCTATTAAGAAGACCCTGCGGAGGGCAAACTTGTGAATTTGATACCCTCACCCATGATTCCCTCCCCTCCCTCCTCTTTCCTGGTTCTTTTAATTAGTGGGTTTAGGGGGCTTAGTGTTAGGTTAGAATAGGCTGTTAGTTTAGTTAGTAGTAGTGGGTTGGGGGGTAGAGAGTATGATATTTTTACATCTTTTTGTATGTGGGTGGGTGGGGGATGATGTTGGGGTTTTTGTGTATTAAATAATAAAAAATAAATATAAAAATAAATAAATATATATATATTTGTTTAGTATAAGATAGTATGTGTTTAGGTTAGTATATGTTGTCCTTCATGTGTCCCGTCATATAAGGGGGTTGATATTTAGAGTGTTTAGTTAAATGTGATAAGTAAGGTTAGCTTAGGGTAGTTAGGGCCAGTTGTGGGTAATGTGTAGTTAGGATAGGTTAGGTTAGTTAAGGTGTTTCCCCTAGTTTTAGCATCCTATTTTTACATTTTAATAAATACGTAGGTACTCCTTTACAGTATGTGCCATATGCTTGGGGATCAGGGCCTTGGCATGGGTGAACAGTGTCAATTTAGTATTTGTGTTCCATCCTGCATCCGAATCCCAATTGAGCTGTCACATTGGCAGCTACACCAAAGCTACTTCGCTAGGAATCTGCCATCCATTGCACCCACCACTCAAGGTTAGTATGGTTCCCAATGTGTTGTTAAGTTTGGATGTATGTTTTCAATCGGACATACTTTGAGACCAGATTTGGTATTGAGGACACTGTGTTATGTCTGCCTGCAGCCTGATGTTCATGTGAACCCTGATAAGGTGAGTGATGGTATAATCTCATGTAGTATAGTATACATAACTCACACCTATCATTTGTTACATTGTACAGCCAGGTTACTTATTTGTACGTACACTCATACATATCCATTCCTGCTGTATGGTGTGTGTGATGAAAACTTTGAGTCAAATGTCACATACGTAAAGATTGTCTGGAAGGAAAATTTGAAGACAATGATTTTCTGCTTAGACATCCCTTGAAGAAGACTTATTCTGTCCAACACAGTATTATACTGTAATGTTTCTACTTACCTCAGAATTAACCCTCAGGAAGGGCAGATGATGGTACAATCCAGACCACAGTGCATAGTTATCAGCTCACAATCTTTCAGGGCAGTTGTATTGACATTCTATGGGCATCGACATGTAGCAAACATCACTAATCTCCCTCATGGTTGATGTGTCACATTACACAGAGACAAAGTGGTTGTGTAAGTGCTATTTATTTTGAAGTGCTGTTGTGCTATATTTAAATAGTCCAGGATTGTGAGTCCATTAGTGTGACACCTTCCATTGTGATCCTACACAAGTGCAAAATGACATGTAATTGGACATGCTGGGGTGAAGTGTCATACAGTGCAGAGGGACATGAATTACCAATAAGGTAGTGAGAGACAATCACAGGGCATAGTGACAAGGTAAACAGTGGCCTGGAGAACAGTGCTTGTGAGCAGCTGTTGCAAGACTGGCATGTTACAAAGCACAGGACCTTGGTTATAAGTGCCCATGTGGCAGGGACAAGTGCTACCAGGTACTCTTACGAGTGAAGGTGATCTGTTTCACGTCTTCATCTTCTGATGTGTGTGTTGTCTCCTCTGCCCTTGGTGGTAGTGGGTTTGAAGGGGCAACACACACTTCAGTGTTTGAAGACGTGGAGTCAGAAATCCCGGTAGCTGACAACTGTGGGGCTATTAAGGGCAGTACTGCAGCAAGAAGGAGCTGCTGGTTCTTAAGGATAGCAGCTACATCACTGTGGTAGGCAGCCAGGTCGGCACTGAGGCTGTCAATATTGCATTCGTGCACTCGTTGAAGGGTTTATTGTTGGAGGTGTTGTGTCAACTCTCTTACTGCTGTGCTGATTTCCTTCACACTTTGTTGAAGTTCTTGCAAGATTGATGTTCACCCTTGCATGGCCGCTGCCTGTTCTGCAGTTGACATCATGCACGAACGCACCCCCTCTAGGCTGGCAGCTGCACCTCCTTGGGCAGCTCCCGCTGTACTCCAACTACAGTCCTCTCAAAGCTGGTGCCAGTGTCGTCAGAGTCCTCAGCTGGGTTGGAGCTGGCAGTTCATACAATTCGGGTGGTGGGTGGGCCCTCTCTGATGGCTGCTGTATCTGTGCTCCAACTTGCAACTGAAGGTGGGGTCTGGAGGGTTCCAAGGACATCTTGGAGGGTTTGCTGGCTGATGTTTGTCAGCTCGTCATCCATGTCATCAGGAAAGTCCAGGACAGGCATATCCACAGGAGAGCCATCGTCCTCTGCAATGAGATATAGTACAATTAGTGTGTCAGTGTTGTGGCATTTGTAATATGACGTGTCTGACTTCATATTAGTTGCACATTGTGATAGTGGTTCCTGTTCATTGTTCCTGTCTTTAATATTAGCATTCTCCCAGGTCTATGCCCCGCCTGCATGTCACATGTAGTGTGGGCAGTTTGGGGAATTGTCTGCGTCACATCCTCTAGGTGTAGGTTCTGCCCAAATTGTATGTTGCCACCTTCTTGCCCTACTCAACTCTCCGTCTACTTTCATTCTCATGTTGTGGCCTTGCACTGGCTATGGGTGTTCTGATGGCACTTACACCACACTTAACAATGTGGAACTAACCCAGTGTCGGGCATTTTACATCCAGCTATATGTTGCTGAGACCTAGCATATACTCTGTATAGCATTTGCTTGGCACACTACAGATGTCAGCATTGGTAGTGTGTAATGCTGATGTTGGGGAATGTGTGCTACATTGGATTGCACCGATGGTCCTAGCAGTGTTCCATTTCCTCGTCTGACTGTGCGGGTGGATTTCACTAGCCGGTAACATATGTCCTCCCCCTCAATGCTGTTGTCTGAGCATTATAACAGTTGGGATGTTGCATAGTATCATTGCAGCTATTGTGACCCAGGCACAGGGTGGACCCTGACATATGCAGCATGGGTATGACATTACTGCTATGTACCTCATAATGTTTATGACAATGGCTGATGTTTGTAGCGACTATGGACATTCACAATTGACAGGTTTAGCACATTTTTATTGATTACAGGGGATTGATAACGTTGTCTTCCTGAACCCTCTAATTTGGGTGTGTTTGTCCATGGGCACGTAACTGCCATTAGCTACTTGACCTGCACACACAGCAGAGGTGGTAGTGGCAACTGTTGTCAATGTTAAATTCCACTTGCAGATATGGCCTGAGACTGTTAGTTGAGCCCGAGTTCATGTAGGGAGAATACCAGCTGTCATGTGGCAGCAGGCCAGTTTTACGTTGTACCCTACCCTCCTGGACTGGCTTTACCTTTCCATAATCCTTGGCATGGCAGCATACCGTAATGCAAAGGTTGTTGGTGTAGTGTAGTACTGTGCCCCAGGTTTGCCCTGCACAGCCCGTGCCCCAGGTTTGCCCTGCACAGCCCATGCCCCCGTGCCGTGCCCCTTTGCCCATTCTACTCCCTGAATATCATGACTTCCATGCATTGTGTAGTAGGTATGTCCCCCCCGCTTACAGTTAACATTTAGGCATTTTAGTTCCCTATGCCACTTACCCTGCAACTGTGTTTTCTCCTGGTAGTCTGCGCTGTCCTGTCCTAGAATCCCTGTGACGATCTCCTCAGGGATGACGGCTGCCACCATCTCCTCCATGTGGTCCATGGCCTCCTGCGGTGCTGGACTCCCACCTCCAGTCTGCAGTGATGGCTTCCTGTTCCTGGCCATCTTTTCCTTGGTCCTGCGCTTGCAGTCATGCCAGTGTTTCTTGCACTCGATGACTGTTCTCCGTACTTCTGTCACACTGTTTATCTTGTCAACAATTTGTTGCCAAATTGCCTCTCTCCTACTAATTGGCAATTTAGAGGTGACAAAAAGTTGGTGCTGGTGTTCTGTCACCTCTTTCACTAGTATTTCCTGCTCCTCTGCACTGAACCTGCTCCCTCTCCTACGTCTTGTGTGGGTCCTCCTGGCTGGTTCCTTGTTGGTTTTCATCTTCCTGGGGTCTCTCAAACCTTCTAGGATCCACTTTGGCTCTCCTTTGTACATTTTGCTGTGTTTGCAGTGTTTTTTGACCAAATTGCATCAAAAAATGGCACCTATCCGGTTTGCGACGTCATAAATTGGATCAAAGTCATTTTCGCTGCGTTAACGTCATTTTTCTTTACGACGTGACGCATTGGTTTGAGTAAAAAACAAATAACTCACACCAGTGGTTTGCGCTGCCGTACATCAAAGTATAAATTTGACACCTGAGCAGCACTAGGAAATGGAAGTAGCTGGCATTAAAAAATGTTGCAGCAAAACTGCGTTGGTGCAGTTTTGCGTCAAAAAGTATAAATATGGGCCACAATTGTATTTTATAAGTTTGCGCCCCTTTTGCATCACAAAATGGCGCAAATGTGGCTCAAAAACTGTTTAAATATGGAACCCTACGTTCTAGAGGTGACGGCATAATAATACACTGTAGGAAAGTACCATCTTGCCTGGCATGTTACCCCCATATTTCACTGTATATATGTTGTTTTAGTCTATGTGTCACTGGGACCCTGCCAGGCAGGGCCCCAGTGCTCATAAGTATGTGCCCAGTATGTGTTCCCTGTGTGATGCCTAACTGTCTCACTGAGGCTCTGCTAACCAAAACCTCAGTGGTTATGCTCTCTCTGCTTTCCAAATTTGTCACTAACAGGCTAGTGACTAAATTTACCAATTCACATTGGCATACTGGTACACCCATATAATTCCCTAGTATATGGTACTGTGGTACCCAGGGTATTGGGGTTCCAGGAGATCCCTATGGGCTGCAGCATTTCTTTTGCCACCCATAGGGAGCTCTGAAAATTCTTACACAGGCCTGCCAGTGCAGCCTGAGTGAAATAACATCTACGTTATTTTACAGCCCTTTACCACTGCACTTAAGTAACTTATAAGTCACCTATATGTCTAACCTTCACCTGGTGAAGGTTGGGTGCAAAGTTACTTAGTGTGTGGGCACCCTGGCACTAGCCAAGGTGCCCCCACATCATTCAGGGCAAATTCTCCAGACTTTGTGAGTTCGGGGACACCATTACACGCGTGCACTATACATAGGTCACTACCTATGTATAGCGTCACAATGGTAGCTCCGAACATGGCCATGTAACATGTCTAAGATCATGGAATTGTCCCCCCAATGCCATAATGGCATTGGGGGGACAATTCCATGATCCCCCGGGGTCTCTAGCAGAGTACCCGGTACTGCCAAACTGCCTTTCCGGGGTCTCCACTGCAGCTGCTGCTGCTGTCAACCCCTCAGACAGGTTTCTGCCCCCCCCTGGGGACCAGGCAGCCCTGGCCCAGGAAGGCAGAACAAAGGACTTCCTCTGAGAGAGGGTGTAACACCCTCTCCCTTTGGAAATAGGTGTGAGGGCTGGGGAGGAGTAGCCTCCCCAGCCTCTGGAAATGCTTTGATGGGCACAGATGGTGCCCATCTCTGCATAAGCCAGTCTACACCGGTTCATGGATCCCCCAGCCCTGCTCTGGCGTGAAACTGGACAAAGGAAAGGGGAGTGACCACTCCCCTGACCTGCACCTCCCAGGGGAGGTGCCCAGAGCTCCTCCAGTGTGTCCCAGACCTCTGCCATCTTGGAAACAGAGGTGTTGGGGGCACACTGGACTGCTCTGAGTGGCCAGTGCCAGCAGGTGACGTCAGAGGCTCCTTCTGATAGGCTCTTACCTCTCTTGGTAGCCAATCCTCCTTCCTTGGTAGCCAAACCTCCTTTTCTGGCTAATTAGGATCTCTGCTTTGGGGAATTCTTCAGATAACGAATGCAAGAGCTCACCAGAGTTTCTCTGCATCGACCGCTGACGGCTCAGGATGCCTGCAAAACCGCAACAAAGTAGCAAGACGACTACTAGCAACCTTGTATCGCCTCATCCTGCCGGCTTTCTCAACTGTTTCCAGGTGGTGCATGCTCTGGGTGTAGCCTGCCTCCTCCCTGCACCTGGAGCTCTGAAGAAATCTCCCGTGGGTCGACGGAATCTTCCCCCTGCAACCGCAGGCACCAAAAGACTGCATCACTGGTCCTCTGGGTCCCCTCTCAGCCCGACGAGCGTGGTCCCTGGAACTCAGCAACTCTGTCCAAGTGACTCCCCCAGTCCAGTGACTCTACAGTCCAAGTTTGGTGGAGGTAAGTCCTTGCCTCCCCACGCTAGACTGCATTGCTGGGTACCACGTGATTTGCAGCTGCTCCGGCTCCTGTGCACTCTTCCAGGATTTCCTTTTGTGCACAGCCAAGCCTGGGTCCCCGACACTCTAACCTGCAGTGCACAACCTTCTGAGTTGTCCTCCGACATCGTGGGACTCCCTTTTGTGACTTCGCGTGGACTCCGGTTCACTTTTCTTCCAAGTGCCTGTTCAGGTACTTCTGCGGATGCTGTCTACTTCTGTGAGGGCTCCCTGCGTTGCTGGGCGTCCCCTCTGTCTCCTCCTCCAAGGGGCGACATCCTGGTCCCTCCTGGGCCACAGCAGCACCTAAAAACCTCTACCACGACCCTTGCAGCTAGCAAGGCTTGTTTGTGGTCTTTCTGCATGGGAACACCTATGCAAGCTTCATCGCGACGTGGGACATCAGTCTTCCAAAGGAGAAGTCCCTAGCTATCTTCTTTCTTGCAGAACTCCAAGCTTCTTCCATCCGGAGGCAGCTTCCTTGCACCCTCAGCTGGCATATCCTGGGCTCCTGCCCACTCTCGACACTGTTGCGACTATTGGACTTGGTCCCCGTGTCTTACAGGTACTCAGGTCCGGAAATCCACTGTTGTTGCATTGCTGGTGTTTGTTCTTCCTGCAGAATCCCCCTATCACGACTTCTGTGCTCTCTGGGGGTAGTAGGTGCACTTTACACCTTCAGGGTCTTGGGGTGGGCTATTTTTCTAACCATCACTGTTTTCTTACAGTCCCAGCGACCCTCTATAAGCTCACATAGGTTTGGGGTGCATTCGTGGTTCGCATTCCACTTTTGGAGTATATGGTTTGTGTTGCCCCTATACCTACGTGTTCCTATTGCAATCTATTGTAATTCTACACTGTTTGCATTACTTTTCTTGCTATTACTTACCTAAGTTTGGTTTGTGTACATATATCTTGTGTATATAACTTATCCTCATACTGAGGGTACTCACTGAGATACTTTTGGCATATTGTCATAAAATAAAGTACCTTTATTTTTAGTACTTCTGTGTATTGTGTTTTCTTATGATATTGTGCATATGACACCAGTGGTATGGTAGGAGCTTTACATGTCTCCTAGTTCAGCCTAAGCTGCTTTGCCATAGCTACCTTCTATCAGCATAAGCTGCTAGAAACACCTCTTCTACACTAATAAGGGATAACTGGACCTGGCACAAGGTGTAAGTACCTCTGGTACCCACTACAAGCCAGGCCAGCCTCCTACATTGGTTGTGCAGCGGTGGGATATGTACTTGTAACTACTTACCACTTTGTCATTGTGCACTTTTCATAAGAGAATAATATACAAAACAGTTCAGTGTATGTACACCTAACCAAAACGTTTTGCTTTTCTCTTCTTAAACTTTTTACAAAGTGCTGAAAAGTATTCTAAAACTTCTAAAAGTTTCTAAAAAGTTAGAAAAAGTTTTTTTCTCTATTCTTTAAAAAGTTCTGAAACTTTTTCTTCCTTCTCACTATTTCTAAACTTTTTACTATCATGTCTGTAGAAGATTCTACTCTTAAAATGGTCAATACTACTTATGACAATTTGAATTACAAGAGCCTAAAGAGTATCTGCTTAGATAGAGGTTTAGTGATAGGAAAGAACCCTACAAAAGAGTTTCTATTTAACATGCTTATTGTGAATGATGAGTCCCAAGCGGGCACATCAAATGAGAGGTTAATAGAAGGTTCCCATTCTGACTCAGGGGATCTCCGTGAGGGAGGTGGGGAGGGTTCTGAACCAGACCTGCCCCCTAGCAGAACACCTAGTAATGTTGGTAGTAATGGAGGTTCCTATCACAGTAGGGAAGTCTTTATTCCTAGAGGCCAAGTTGCTAGGGTCCAGTCAGTTAGGGAGAGATCCCGGTCTGTTGTTTCAAACTTGTCTTCTGTGTCCAAGCATTCCCAACCCACCCACCCTGAGGATAACGTGTTAGAAAGGGAACTCAAAAAGTTGAGGGTTGAAGAGACCAGACTGAAGCTTAAACAGCAACAGCTGGCCTTAGATAGGGAATCCCTAGACATTGAGAAGGAGAGACAGAGGTTGGGGTTAGGACCCCATGGTGGCAGCAGCAGTATTCCTGATAGTAATCCTGTAAGGGAGCATGATTCCAGGAATCTGCACAAGATAGTCCCCACTTACAAGGAGGGGGGTGACATCAACAAGTGGTTTGCTGCACTTGAGAGGGCCTGTATGATACAGGGGGTCCCTCAAAGGCAGTGGGCTGCTATATTGTGGCTATATTTCACTGGAAAGGGTAGGGATAGGCTCCTTACTGTTAGAGAAAGTGATGCTTACAATTATTTAGTTTTGAAGGATGCACTCTTGGATGGATTTGGCTTAACCACTGAACAATACAGGAATAAGTTCAGAGACACCAGAAAAGAGTCCTCACAAGACTGGACAGACTTTGTAGACTGTTCAGTGAAGGCCTTGGAGGGGTGGTTATATGGCAGTAGAGTTTCTGACTATGAAAGCCTGTATAATCTTATTCTGAGAGAGCATTTTCTGAATAACTGTGTGTCTGACTTGTTACACCAATATCTAGTGGACTCAGATCTGACCTCTCCCCAAGAATTGGGAAAGAAGGGAGACAAATGGGTCAGAACAAGAGTGAACAGAAAAGTTCATACAGGGGGTGACAAGGATGGCAAGAAGAAGGATGGTAAGTCTTCTGACAAGGGTGGGGACAAAAGTAAAAATGAGTCTTCATCAGGCCCACAAAAATCCTCTGGTGGGGGTGGTGGGTCCAAATCCTCTTCCAATAATCAACCTAAAAAGCCTTGGTGTTATTTGTGTAAAGTCAAAGGCCATTGGACAACTGATGCCAGTTGTCCAAAGAAAAACACCAAACCTCCCACTACCACAACCCCTACTGCAAATTCTAGTGCCCCTAGTAATAGCAGTGGTGGTGGGAACAAACCTACTAATAGCCAATCCAAAGGGGTAGCTGGGTTCACTTTTGGTAACTTAGTTGGGGTTGGTCTTGTTAGGGAGACCACAGAGGCTGTGTTAATCTCTGATGGTGCCATTGATTTGGCCACCTTGGTTGCTTGTCCCCTTAATATGGATAAGTACAAGCAACTTCCCCTAATAAATGGTGTTGAGGTTCAGGCCTACAGGGACACAGGTGCCAGTGTTACCATGGTGATAGAGAAACTGGTGCACCCTGAACAACACCTACTTGGTCAGCAGTGCCAAGTGACAGACGCTCATAACAACACTCTTAGCCACCCCATGGCTGTTGTGAATCTCAACTGGAGGGGGTTACTGGTCCAAAGAAAGTTGTGGTTGCTTCAGATTTACCTGTAGACTGTCTACTAGGAAATGATTTAGAGACATCAGCTTGGGCAGAAGTGGAGTTCGAGGCTCATGCAGCAATGCTGGGCATTCCTGGGCATATTTTTGCTTTGACAAGGGCTCAGGCCAAAAAGCAAAAAGGACAGGGTAACTTGGATCCTGGAACAATGGACCAAGTGCTCCCTAAAGCCAGGGGTAGCAAGGGTAAATCCCTACCCACTATCCCTCCCTCTACAGATGATTCTCCTTCTGAGGAAGAAGAATTTCCTCCATGTGCAGAACTTTCACCAGATGAGCTGGCAGCAGACACTGCTGAGCTTTTGGGTGGAGGGGGGCCTGCCAGGGAAGAGCTGAGTGTGTCACAGCAAACCTGTCCCACATTAGAGGGTCCCAGACAGCAAGCTGTCAAACAGCAAAATGGGGATGTCAGTGACTCACATAGAGTTTACTGGGAGGACAACCTCTTGTACACCGAGGCAAGGGACCCAAAACCTGGAGCAGCCAGGAGATTGGTCATTCCCCTGCAGTACAGAGAGTTCCTCCTAACTCTTGCACATGACATTCCTTTGGCCGGGCATTTGGGCCAGATCAAAACATGGGAAAGGCTTGTCCCCCTGTTTCACTGGCCTAGGATGTCAGAGGACACTAAAGATTTTTGCAAGTCTTGTGTGACCTGCCAAGCCAGTGGCAAGACTGGTGGCACACCAAAGGCTCCCCTTATTCCACTACCTGTGGTTGGGGTTCCCTTTGAAAGGGTAGGGGTTGACATAGTTGGCCCCCTTGACCCTCCTACTGCTTCAGGCAATAGGTTTATCTTGGTGGTTGTGGACCATGCCACAAGATATCCTGAAGCAATTCCTCTAAGGACCACTACAGCTCCTGCAGTAGCAAAGGCTCCTGGGAATCTTTTCCAGGGTGGGTTTCCCTAAAGAGGTTGTATCAGACAGGGGTAGCAACTTCATGTCTGCATACTTGAAAGCAATGTGGAAGGAATGTGGTGTAACCTGCAAATTCACCACTCCTTATCATCCACAGACTAATGGACTGGTAGAGAGGTTTAATAAAACTCTCAAAGGTATGATAATGTGACTCCCTGAAAAACTCTGGAGGAGATGGGATGTCCTGTTACCTTGCCTCCTTTTTGCTTACAGGGAGGTACCCCAGAAAGGAGTGGGCTTCAGCCCCTTTGAACTCTTCTTTGGACACCCTGTAAGAGGTCCACTAACACTTGTGAAGGATGGTTGGGAACAACCTTTAAAAGCTCCCAAACAGGACATAGTGGACTATGTACTTGGCCTAAGATCCAGAATGGCTGAGTACATGAAAGAGGCCAGTAAAAACCTTCAGGCAAGAGCTCCAGAAGCAATGGCATGACCAGAAGGCTGTTCTGATCCAGTACCAACAAGGACAGAAGGTGTGGGTATTGGAGCCTGTGGCTCCAAGAGCACTCCAGGACAAATGGAGTGGACCCCATCTAATTGTTGAGAAAAAGGGTGAGGTTACCTATCTGGTAGACCTGGGCACTGCCAGGAGTCCCCTTAGGGTGATTCATGTCAACCGCCTAAAACCCTACTATGACAGGGCTGATCTCACCCTGCTCGTGGCAACAGATGAGGGACAGGAAGAAGAGAGTGACCCTCTCCCTGATCTCTTTTCCACCACTGAAAATGATGCTTTAGCGGAGGGAGTAGTTTTGGCAGACTGTCTGATTGCAGAACAGAAAGACAACTGCATAAATCTCCTTGGACAATTTTCTGAACTCTTTCCAACTGTGCCAGGCACCACATCCTGGTGTGAGCACAAGTAGTAGGAAGGGATACCTTTAATCACCATATTAAAAGTGACAGTTATCCCGCCCCCGGAAGTGACGTCATTTCCGGTGGCTGGGACTTCCGGTGTCCCTGAAAGCCCTCCCCGGAAGTGACGTGGGTGCATGGGGGGTGTCACGTGGTTTGTGACCTCATGGTGTCACATGTTAGCCCTGTGTCTGGGTCCTAGCCCCTGAGTATTGGCCTATGGGCTGCGTAAAAAGTATGACTTAGTGATGTGCAAGTGGTTTCAGAGCTTGAGAGGGACAGGTCTGGACATGTCAGACATTCATGCCCAAGTGGCTGTTAGGGGGCCTCTGCATAGGGCGGCAAAGTGGGCGGTCTGGCCAAACCTCCACACTGCTGGCTAATCCAAAAAAGAGGGAATGGTCAAATGCTGCTTTTGTTAGAGCCAGCCTATCAATTTAGTGAGGTAAATCTAAAACAGCTGTGTGCCTATAGGCTTTCCCTGGGACACAGTGGAGGCTAAATTAGAAACTGGCCCTGTAATTAAAAGTTTGAAACACAACAGAGGTTGTTGTGGCATAGCAAATCTAAAACAGCTGTGTGCCTGCAGTCTTTCCCTGGGACACATCGGGGGCTAAATTAGAAACTGGCCCAGTAATTAAAAGTTTGAAACACAACAGAGGTTGAGGGGCATAGCAAATCTAAAACAGATGTGTGCCTACAACCTTTCCCAGGGACACAGTGGGGGCTAAATTAGAAACTGGCCCAGTAATTAAAAGTTTGAAACACAACAGAGGATGAGGGGCATAGCAAATCTAAAACAGATGTGTGCCTACAGTCTTTCCCAGGGACACAGTGGGGGCTAAATTAGAAACGGGCCCTGTAATTAAAAATTTGAAACACAACAGAGGATGAGGGGCATAGCAAATCTAAAACAGATGTGTGCCTACAGTCTTTCCAGGGGTCACAGCGGGGGCTAAGTTAGAAACTGGCCCAGTAATTAAAAGTTTGAAACACAACAGAGGTTGAGGGACATAGCAAATCTAAAACAGATGTGTGCCTACAGTCTTTCCCTGGGACACATTGGAGGCTAAATTAGAAACTGGCCCAGTAATTAAAAGTTTGAAACAAAACAAAGGCCAAGTATTGCCAACCTATAACAGATGTCTATTTCCGTGTCCCACCAATCACAGAGCCCAGGCATAATTACCATTGTGAGTCTTGTATAAGAACCCCCCACCTTCACAGACCTCTTTTTTCTGAACTACATACTGACATTTGTGGCAGGCAGGGGAGCATCAGGACATCATGGCTGGAAACATGAAGGGCAGAACAGAGACTGGTGCTGCTAAACATCTTCTACTTAAGGTCTGTAACAGTGTGGTGTGTGTATGTGTTTTACTATAGTTTAACAATGACATTAGCCCCAACCTGTTTAACTATACATAGAGATGTAAAATGCCTGTTTTAAAAAAAATAAAAAATACAAATTAAAAGCTATTAGTGTATTTTTTAGATACTGTAATTACTTTGTGGGATGGTTTTGTTTAATTGGTACTTGTAGGGTCTTGTGCTATGTATTTATCTGTATTTTTACGGGGGCGCACTTATTTTGTGGACTGTATTGGTACTGCTTAACTTGTGCCTGCTGGTTCTGGGACTATGTATGGGCATGTATTTGTGAAAATCTGCACTCATTTTGTGGGATGGTGTTCTTTTAATGGGTAGTTGTGGGTCGTGTGCTATGTATTTGTCTGTATTTTTGCGTGAGCGCACTTATTTTGTGGGGTGTAAGGCTGTGGGCTTAATTTGTACAGGCTGGTTCTTATGTAGAGCATTTACATGAGTTTCTGATGGTCTGCACTCATTTTGCGGGATGGCGGCGGGGGGCTTAATTTGTACTTGTAGGTTCTGGGGCTATGTATCTGTCGGTATTTTTGAGGGTCTGCATTTGTTTTGAGGGCTGCTGACCCTGTTTAATTCGTACTTGTGGCTTCTGGTGTTATGCACTTGTATGTATTTTGATGATCTGCACTCATTTTGCGGGATGGCGGCGGGGTTTAATTTGTACTTGTATGTTCAAGGGCTGTGTATGGGCATGTATTTTTGAGGGTCTGCACTTATTTTTACGGGGTGTGGGGTAGTGCCTAATTTGTACAGGGCACTTTTCTTTTTTTTTTTTCTTGGGGTGTATTTATTGTTCTATGCACATCAGTATTCTGTGTTCACACATTTAATGGCGGCAGTCTTGTGTTTAAGAGGTGAGCTTTTGGGGGCATAGTTCTTAATTTTAGAGCTCAGCGCCATGAGTTTCGGGGTGCAGAGCTCTAAAATTAATAACTATGCTCCAAGGAGTCAGCCTGCGCTCTGGGGGGCCCATGATATTAACTTTTCTGCGCTGCTCTCAAGAGACCTCGATGCCTCTTGAGAACAGCTCAGAAATGTTAATAAAGGGCTCCCCAGAGCCATCCTGCGCTCTGGGGCCCATCGTATTTAAGTTAGCAAAACCACTCTCAGAGGCCTCGAGGTCTCTGAGAGCAGTTTTGTTAAGTTAATCACGCAGGTCTCCAGGCGTCTGCAGCCTCAGGGGACCCTCGAGATTAACTTAGCAAAACTGCTCTCAGAGACCTCGAGGCATCTGAGGGCAGTTTTGCTAAGTTAATCATGCGTGTCCCCAGAGCCGTCCTGCGCTCTGGGGGCCCTCGTATTTAACTTAGCAAAACTGCTCTCAGAGGCCTCTAGGTCTCTGAGAACAGTTTTGCTAAGTTAATCACGCGGTTCCCCAGAGCCGTCCTGAGCTCTGGGGGCCATCGTATTTAACTTAGCAAAACTGCTCTCAGAGACCTCGAGGCCTCTGAGAGCAGTTTTGCTAAGTTAATCACGCGAGTCCCCAGAGCCGTCCTGCGCTCTGCGGACCCTCGTATTTAACTTAGCAAAACTGCTCTCAGAGGCCGCTAGGTCTCTGAGAACAGTTTTGCTAAGTTAATCACGCGGATCCCCAGAGCCGTCCTGCGCTCTGGGCACCCGCTTGATTAACCTAGCGGCCTCTGAGAGCAGTTTTGCTAAGTTAATAACGCTGGTCTCCGGGCGTTTGCAGCCTCGGGGACCGGTGTCATTAACATTACCGAGCCGTTCTCAGAGACCTATCGGTTTCAGAGGACGGTTCGGTAAAGTTAATGACGCCGATCCCAGAGGCTGTAAACGCCCGGAGACAGCGTTATCAAATTAACAGATCTCTTCATGGAGGTTGCGTTGCCTGCGAGAAGAGATCTTTTAACTTGATAACGAGGTCTCCGAGCGGCTACAGCCTCGGAGACCTCGCATGCCGGCATGAACACAGCGGCTCTCAGAGCCACGTTGAAGGTTTAACTAGAGAGAATGCCGCGTGTGTTTCAGCACGGCATTCTCTCTAATTAAACCTTCTGACCGGCTCACAGAGACCTCGGGGTGTTCCCCGAGGCCTCTGAGAGCCAGTCGCTTGCCGTCAGAGTGCGGCAGTAGTTTAAAATGTTTAGTAATAGTGCGTGGTCGCCAATACTAAACATTTTAAACTGCTGCAGCCAGAGTGCGGCATTTGTTTTTTTTTAAAAAGGAGTAATGGCGGGAGGCCAGGGTCGGTGGGATCCTGACCTCTCGCGCTTGGGCCCTAGGGCCCTTACAAATATAAATAAAAAATATAGGAACAGCGTTTTGGGGGCCTTGGGATTGGGGGCCCCAAGGTCCCATAGGGCAACATTTGTTTTTTATTTTTTTTAAATAAAAATAAGGCTTGTGTGGCCATGAGGGCCCTGAACAGGAGACTCAGAGCCCCCCAGGTCTCCATGGGGCAACCTTTTTAAATAAAAAAAAAATATATATATATATATGGCAAGTGTGACCCTGCGGTTTAGGGGTCTCTGGGTTCTACAAGGTCGTTTTTTTAAATCACACAAATTAAAAATAAAAGATGTTGAAATAAATAAAAAATAATAATGATTAAAAAACTATCCCTGGTAAAGAGCCTCAGACCCCCAAAACCCCCATCCACTCACCGTAGTTCAGGGAGGGTCTGCCAGACTGGGTTGATGTCCTGAAAAACCCAGGACCTCACACATGTTGCATCCACATCCGGCCATTTTTTTTTTTTTTTTTAAACAAAGACTGTGTGCTGTTGGAACTGGCTCTGCCTGGGTGCTCCAACCAGGAGGCTGGAGTTTAGACTGAACTCCGCCCCCACACATGGTTCATGGGAGCCTTTGTCGTAGTGCTGCATGTGCCTTCTTTTGCACCTCCTTTGTCCACATGCTGTGGGACTCGTGTGTGTGCTGCGGGACTCCTGTGCATGCTGCCTGGTCTTCTGTAGGCATGGCTCCTAGGATCCGGTTTTCAGTCTCATGTACTAGTAAAAAAATTCTAGGAACTGTGATGTTTTTTTAAATAGGCCTATGTTATATATTTTTACAAATGGTTTAATTATGAGGCATCATAAACACATTGGGGTGCAGTGTAATATGAGTACAAAAAAAAAAAAGATTGTGGAGCTCTTAGAAATATGTAATTAATGCCTTATAGAGACAATCCTAGAGCTTGTATTATGCAAGAGCGCCACCATGTGGAATTTGTTTATTAAACCGTGTATAGTTTTTGAGAAAAGTTTTACAGTTGTCAATATGTATTTATACTTCCAGAACATAGGGATTCAACAATTTGAATCTATATATATATATATATATATTATTATTTTTCAACACTTTGCATGTTTTTATGAAGGGTTCTGACCTAGAAGATGAAATGTGGGGTGTTTAAAGACTATTCTGTCCCTCTTGTACGTAGGACCGTCAAGAGTCTGGGGAATCCCATGTGGAAATGGAGACCGTGCAGCAAGGTGAGTTACAGGCCATAGGTCATTCTAAACTGCGTTGTCAGGATTGTTATTTTTTTTATTTTACTTCTAATGGACACCAGTGTGTTTGCATAGGTTATGATGCAGAACTCAGGTGTGCGATTGCCTCTCTCCAACAAATCCTTCATGTTCAAGATGAGTCAAGCACATTGTCACAGGATAACGTTTCTGCAGGTACATATTAGGGTTCTTTTTGTAACCCCTATGAAAACCTAACAGGCACAACAATCAGCCCTATATTTGGCCACCTCAGTGAGTTTGTATAGTCTATGTATTATATTGTAAGTGTAACATTATTTTTTTATGTTTTTTATCCCGAGGGGCCCCTATGGAAGAAGCGACCCTAAATTTGGATGCAAAGCTTAAAAACCAGCCCCGCAAAAGGAAGGCGCCTGCGTCTAAGGATGGCCCGCCTATTAAGAAGGGACCCTCAAGCCGGAAAACCCAAGGTGAGTTTTAGAAAATGTAGAGTCTGGTGTATACAGTCCTTAGTGTGTCTAAACGTCTTTCATACCCATAGGTATAGCAGCTATAACTAGCCCTAATATATATTTTGCTATCTTTACATCCTAGAATCATCACACAAGAGCTCCGGAGACGCCTGCCCTCAGACTAAACAGCGGCTGTGGTCTTTAAAGGTCTGCACTGGGACTGTTCAAAACCCCACAGCGCCATCGGTACTCGTGAACCACCCTGAACACCAAGACCCGCCCTGCAACCTCTCTACAGCCACCGATCATGGTCCAGGTACAACTCTTAACTACACCACACCAACCGTCATAAAGGGCATGCCCAGTACAGCGAACACTTCTTCAACAACCACCCCGGGGATGGGGCGTGGACAAACGGACATTATCGTTCTTACATCACCTAACGCCCAACTGTTTGTACCGTGTGAGGCCTCTGGAGGGTCCCCAAAACAGTGCAGCAGTCCTAAAATAAATTGGCTGCCCTTAAAGAGTTGTAGGAAGAAGTTCCAGACCCCTGAGCTACAATCTGGGCCTTTAGACCTGTCTTTTAAAAATTTTGCTAAGGTGCAGCCGGTTCCACCTAGGTCCCAGCGTTCTAATACAGGGGTGTCTGGCAACGCCCTAGCCCCTCCAGGTTGTACAACTAACCCATCCCTGTTACATGACTCGTCATTGGAAAATGATCACTGTAAGGAAATGCCTCCTTGGCATGGTTGCCCCCTGACTTTTTGCCTTTGCTGATGCTATGTTTACAATTGAAAGTGTGCTGAGGCCTGCTAACCAGGCCCCAGCACCAGTGTTCTTTCCCTAACCTGTACTTTTGTATCCACAATTGGCAGACCCTGGCATCCAGATAAGTCCCTTGTAACTGGTACTTCTGGTACCAAGGGCCCTGATGCCAAGGAAGGTCTCTAAGGGCTGCAGCATGTCTTATGCCACCCTGGAGACCTCTCACTCAGCACAGACACACTGCTTGCCAGCTTGTGTGTGCTAGTGAGGACAAAACGAGTAAGTCGACATGGCACTCCCCTCAGGGTGCCATGCCAGCCTCTCACTGCCTATGCAGTATAGGTAAGACATCCCTCTAGCAGGCCTTACAGCCCTAAGGCAGGGTGCACTATACCATAGGTGAGGGTACCAGTGCATGAGCATGGTACCCCTACAGTGTCTAAACAAAACCTTAGACATTGTAAGTGCAGGGTAGCCATAAGAGTATATGGTCTGGGAGTCTGTCAAACACGAACTCCACAGCACCATAATGGCTACACTGAAAACTGGGAAGTTTGGTATCAAACTTCTCAGCACAATAAATGCACACTGATGCCAGTGTACATTTTATTGCGAAATACACCCCAGAGGGCACCTTAGAGGTGCCCCCTGAAACTTAACCGACTGTCTGTGTAGGCTGACTAGTTCCAGCAGCCTGCCACACCAGAGACATGTTGCTGGCCCCATGGGGAGAGTGCCTTTGTCACTCTGAGGCCAGTAACAAAGCCTGCACTGGGTGGAGATGCTAACACCTCCCCCAGGCAGGAGCTGTGACACCTGGCGGTGAGCCTCAAAGGCTCACCCCTTTGTCACAGCCCAGCAGGGCACTCCAGCTTAGTGGAGTTGCCCGCCCCCTCCGGCCACGGCCCCCACTTTTGGCGGCAAGGCTGGAGGGAACAAAGAAAGCAACAAGGAGGAGTCACTGGCCAGTCAGGACAGCCCCTAAGGTGTCCTGAGCTGAAGTGACTCTAACTTTTAGAAATCCTCCATCTTGCAGATGGAGGATTCCCCCAATAGGGTTAGGATTGTGACCCCCTCCCCTTGGGAGGAGGCACAAAGAGGGTGTACCTACCCTCAGGGCTAGTAGCCATTGGCTACTAACCCCCCAGACCTAAACACGCCCTTAAATTTAGTATTTAAGGGCTACCCTGAACCCTAGAAAATTAGATTCCTGCAACTACAAGAAGAAGGACTGCCTAGCTGAAAAACCCCTGCAGAGGAAGACCAGAAGACGACAACTGCCTTGGCTCCAGAAACTCACCGGCCTGTCTCCTGCCTTCCAAAGATCCTGCTCCAGCGACGCCTTCCAAAGGGACCAGCGACCTCGACATCCTCTGAGGACTGCCCCTGCTTCGAAAAGACAAGAAACTCCCGAGGACAGCGGACCTGCTCCAAGAAAGGCTGCAACTTTGTTTCCAGCAGCCTTGAAAGAACCCTGCAAGCTCCCCGCAAGAAGCGTGAGACTTGCAACACTGCACCCGGCGACCCCGACTCGGCTGGTGGAGATCCAACACCTCAGGAGGGACCCCAGGACTACTCTGATACTGTGAGTACAAAAACCTGTCCCCCCTGAGCCCCCACAGCGCCGCCTGCAGAGGGAATCCCGAGGCTTCCCCTGACCGCGACTCCCTGAAACCTAAGTCCCGACGCCTGGAAAAGACCCTGCACCCGCAGCCCCCAGGACCTGAAGGACTGAACTTTCACTGGAGAAGTGACCCCCAGGAGTCCCTCTCCCTTGCCCAGGTGGAGGTTTCCCCGAGGAAGCCCCCCCTTGCCTGCCTGCAGCGCTGAAGAGATCCGTTGATCTCTCATAGACTAACATTGCGAACCCGACGCTTGTTTCTACACTGCACCCGGCCGCCCCCGCGCTGCTGAGGGTGAAATTTCTGTGTGGGCTTGTGTCCCCCCCGGTGCCCTACAAAACCCCCCTGGTCTGCCCTCCGAAGACGCGGGTACTTACCTGCAAGCAGACCGGAACCGGGGCACCCCCTTCTCTCCATTCTAGCCTATGCGTTTTGGGCACCACTTTGAACTCTGCACCTGACCGGCCCTGAGCTGCTGGTGTGGTGACTTTGGGGTTGCTCTGAACCCCCAACGGTGGGCTACCTTGGACCAAGAACTGAACCCTGTAAGTGTCTTACTTACCTGGTAAAACTAACAAAAACTTACCTCCCCCAGGAACTGTGAAAATTGCACTGTGTCCACTTTTAAAGTAGCTATTTGTCAATAACTTGAAAAGTATACATGCAATTGAAATGATTCAAAGTTCCTAATGTACTTACCTGCAATACCTTTCAAACAAGATATTACATGTTAAATTTGAACCTGTGGTTCTTAAAATAAACTAAGAAAAGATATTTTTCTATAACAAAACCTATTGGCTGGATTTGTCTCTGAGTGTGTGTACCTCATTTATTGTCTATGTGTATGTACAACAAATGCTTAACACTACTCCTTGGATAAGCCTACTGCTCGACCACACTACCACAAAATAGAGCATTAGTATTATCTATTTTTACCACTATTTTACCTCTAAGGGGAACCCTTGGACTCTGTGCATGCTATTCCTTACTTTGAAATAGCACATACAGAGCCAACTTCCTACATTGGTGGATCAGCGGTGGGGTACAAGACTTTGCATTTGCTGGACTACTCAGCCAATACCTGATCACACGACAAATTCCAAAATTGTCATTAGAAATTGATTTTTGCAATTTGAAAAGTTTTCTAAATTCTTAAAAGACCTGCTAGGGCCTTGTGTTAGATCCTGTTTAGCATTTCTTTTAGAGTTTAAAAGTTTGTAAAAGTTTGAATTAGATTCTAGAACCAGTTGTAGATTCTTAAAAAGTATTCCAACTTTTAGAAGCAAAATGTCTAGCACAGATGTGACTGTGGTGGAACTCGACACCACACCTTACCTCCATCTTAAGATGAGGGAGCTAAGGTCACTCTGTAAAATAAAGAAAATAACAATGGGCCCCAAACCTACCAAAATACAGCTCCAGGAGCTTTTGGCAGAGTTTGAAAAGGCCAACCCCTCTGAGGGTGGCAACTCAGAGGAAGAGGATAGTGACTTGGAGGAAAATTCCCCCCTACCAGTCCTATCTAGGGAGAACAGGGTCCCTCAAACCCTGACTCCAAAAATAATAGTCAGAGATGCTGGTTCCCTCACAGGAGAGACCAACACCTCTGAAATCACTGAAGATAACTCCAGTGAAGAGGACATCCAGTTAGCCAGGATGGCCAAAAGATTGGCTTTGGAAAGACAGATCCTAGCCATAGAGAGGGAAAGACAAGAGATGGGCCTAGGACCCATCAATGGTGGCAGCAACATAAATAGGGTCAGAGATTCTCCTGACATGTTGAAAATCCCTAAAGGGATTGTAACTAAATATGAAGATGGTGATGACATCACCAAATGGTTCACAGCTTTTGAGAGGGCTTGTGTAACCAGAAAAGTGAACAGATCTCACTGGGGTGCTCTCCTTTGGGAAATGTTCACAGGAAAGTGTAGGGATAGACTCCTCACACTCTCTGGACAAGATGCAGAATCTTATGACCTCATGAAGGGTACCCTGATGGAGGGCTTTGGATTCTCCACTGAGGAGTATAGGATTAGATTCAGGGGGGCTCAAAAATCCTCGAGCCAGACCTGGGTTGACTTTGTAGACTACTCAGTAAAAACACTAGATGGTTGGATTCAAGGCAGTGGTGTAAGTAATTATGATGGGCTGTACAATTTATTTGTAAAAGAACACCTGTTAAGTAATTGTTTCAATGATAAACTGCATCAGCATCTGGTAGACCTAGGACCAATTTCTCCCCAAGAATTGGGAAAGAAGGCGGACCATTGGGTCAAGACTAGGGTGTCCAAAACTTCCACAGGGGGTGACCAAAAGAAAGGGGTCACAAAACCTCCCCAGGGGAAAGGTGGTGAGACAGCCAAAAATAAAAATAGTCAAGAGTCTTCTAAAGGCCCCCAAAAACCTGCACAGGAGGGTGGACCCAGAGCCTCTTCACAAACCAATCCTGGGTACAAGGGTAAAAACTTTGATCCCAAAAAGGCCTGGTGTCGAAACTGTAGTCAGTCTGGACACCAAACTGGAGACAAGGCCTGTCCCAAGAAAAGTTCCACTCCAAACTCCAATCCAGGTAACACTGGAATGGCTAGTCTCCAAGTGGGATCAACAGTGTGCCCAGAGCAAATCAGGGTCCACACTGAAGCTACTCTAGTCTCTGAGGGTGGGGTGGATTTAGCCACACTAGCTGCCTGCCCCCCTAACATGCAAAAATACAGGCAGCAGCTCTTTATTAATGGGACAAGTGTAGAGGGCCTGAGGGATACAGGTGCCAGTGTCACCATGGTGACAGAAAAACTGGTTTCCCCTGGCCAATACCTGACTGGAAAAACTTATACAGTCACCAATGCTGACAATCAAACTAAAGCACATCCCATGGCAATGGTAACTTTAGAATGGGGAGGGGTCAATGGCCTGAAACAGGTGGTGGTCTCCTCAAACATCCCAGTAGACTGTCTGCTTGGAAATGACCTGGAGTCCTCAGCATGGGCTGAGGTAGAGCTAAAAACCCATGCAGCCATGCTGGGTATCCCTGAACTGGTGTGTGTAAAAACAAGAGCACAATGCAAGGCACAGGGTGAAAAAGTAGAGCTGGAGTCTGGAAAAATGGCCCAGCCTACCAAGAGAAAAGGAAAGTCAGTTGGGAAACCAACTGCAACACAGTCAGAAAAAGGGAACCTCTCTTCTCAGGAAGAAGTTCTGCCCTCTGAGGGAACTGAGCCTTTGGAACTTGAACCTTATCAGGTTGAGCTCTTAGGCCCAGGGGGACCCTCAAGGTAGGAGCTGTGTAAGGGACAAGAAACCTGTCCCTCTCTTGAAGGCCTTAGGCAGCAAGCTGCTGAAGAGTCCAAGGGCAAG
The DNA here is from genome assembly GCF_031143425.1 of Pleurodeles waltl. NCBI lineage: Eukaryota > Metazoa > Chordata > Amphibia > Caudata > Salamandridae > Pleurodeles > Pleurodeles waltl. The sequence continues at coordinate 232,411,711 of NC_090442.1, forward strand.
AAAAATGGAACACAGAGGGTCTATTGGGAAGATGGACTCCTGTACACTGAGGCCAGAGACCCCAAACCTGGTGCCACTAGGAGAGTGGTAGTGCCTCAGTCGTTCAGAGAGTTTATTCTGACCTTAGCCCATGATATTCCCCTTGCTGGGCATTTGGGACAAACCAAGACGTGGGAGAGGTTAGTCAACCACTTCTACTGGCCCAATATGTCCCAGAAGGTTAAGGAGTTTTGCCTCTCCTGCCCCACCTGTCAATCCAGTGGTAAGACAGGTGGGCACTCAAAGGCCCCCCTCATTCCACTTCCAGTGGTGGGGGTCCCCTTTGAAAGAGTGGGTGTGGACATAGTTGGTCCACTGGAACCTCCCACAGCCTCAGGAAATATGTACATCCTAGTAGTAGTGGATCATGCTACTAGGTATCCTGAAGCTATTCCCCTTAGGTCGACTACTGCCCCTGCAGTAGCCAAGGCCCTCATTGGTATCTTTACCAGAGTGGGTTTCCCTAAGGAGGTGGTGTCTGACAGAGGTACCAACTTCATGTCAGCATACCTAAAACACATGTGGAATGAGTGTGGGGTGACTTACAAATTCACTACACCATACCATCCACAAACTAATGGCTTAGTTGAGAGATTCAACAAGACATTAAAAGGCATGATCATGGGGCTCCCAGAAAAGCTCAAAAGGAGATGGGATGTCCTCTTGCCATGTCTGCTTTTCGCTTACAGAGAGGTGCCACAGAAGGGAGTAGGATTCTCACCCTTTGAACTTCTGTTTGGTCATCCTGTAAGGGGACCACTTGCTCTTGTTAAAGAAGGCTGGGAGAGACCTCTTCATGAGCCTAAACAAGACATAGTGGACTATGTACTTGGCCTTCGCTCTAGAATGGCAGAGTACATGGAAAAGGCAACCAAAAACCTTGAGGTCAGCCAACAGCTCCAGAAGTTTTGGTATGACCAAAAGGCTGCACTGGTTGAGTTCCAACCAGGGCAGAAAGTCTGGGTTCTGGAGCCTGTGGCTCCCAGGGCACTCCAGGACAAATGGAGTGGCCCTTACCCAGTGCTAGAAAGGAAGAGTCAGGTCACCTACCTGGTGGACCTGGGCACAAGCAGGAGCCCCAAGAGGGTGATCCATGTGAACCGCCTTAAGCTCTTCCATGACAGGGCTGATGTAAATCTGTTGATGGTAACAGATGAGGATCAGGAGGCAGAGAGTGAACCTCTCCCTGATCTTCTGTCATCAGACCCAAAAGATGGCTCAGTAGATGGAGTGATCTACTCAGACACCCTCTCTGGCCAACAGCAAGCTGATTGTAGGAGAGTCCTACAACAGTTTCCTGAACTCTTCTCCTTAACCCCTGGTCAGACACACCTGTGTACCCATGATGTGGACACAGGAGACAGCATGCCTGTCAAGAACAAAATCTTTAGACAGTCTGACCATGTTAAGGAAAGCATCAAGGTGGAAGTCCACAAGATGTTGGAATTGGGAGTAATTGAGCGCTCTGACAGCCCCTGGGCTAGCCCAGTGGTCTTAGTCCCCAAACCTCACACCAAAGATGGGAAGAAAGAGATGAGGTTTTGTGTGGACTACAGAGGGCTCAATTCTGTCACCAAGACAGATGCTCATCCAATTCCTAGAGCTGATGAGCTCATAGATAAATTAGGTGCTGCCAAATTCCTAAGTACCTTTGACTTGACAGCAGGGTACTGGCAAATAAAAATGGCACCTGGAGCAAAAGAGAAAACAGCATTCTCCACACCTGATGGGCATTATCAGTTTACTGTTATGCCCTTTGGTTTAAAGAATGCCCCTGCCACCTTCCAAAGGTTGGTGAATCAAGTCCTTGCTGGCTTGGAGTCCTTTAGCACAGCTTATCTTGATGATATTGCTGTCTTTAGCTCCACCTGGCAGGATCACCTGGTCCACCTGAGGAAGGTTTTGAAGGCTCTGCAATCTGCAGGCCTCTCTATCAAGGCATCCAAATGCCAGATAGGGCAGGGAACTGTGGTTTACTTGGGCCACCTTGTAGGTGGAGGCCAAGTTCAGCCACTCCAACCCAAGATCCAGACTATTCTGGACTGGGTAGCTCCAAAAACCCAGACTCAAGTCAGGGCATTCCTTGGCTTGACTGGGTATTACAGGAGGTTTGTGAAGGGATATGGATCCATTGTGACAGCCCTCACTGAACTCACCTCCAAGAAAATGCCCAAGAAAGTGAACTGGACTGTGGAATGCCAACAGGCCTTTGACACCCTGAAACAAGCAATGTGCTCAGCACCAGTTCTAAAAGCTCCAGATTATTCTAAGCAGTTCATTGTGCAGACAGATGCCTCTGAACATGGGATAGGGGCAGTTTTGTCCCAAACAAATGATGATGGCCTTGACCAGCCTGTTGCTTTCATTAGCAGGAGGTTACTCCCCAGGGAGCAGCGTTGGAGTGCCATTGAGAGGGAGGCCTTTGCTGTGGTTTGGTCCCTGAAGAAGCTGAGACCATACCTCTTTGGGACTCACTTCCTAGTTCAAACTGACCACAGACCTCTCAAATGGCTGATGCAAATGAAAGGTGAAAATCCTAAACTGTTGAGGTGGTCCATCTCCCTACAGGGAATGGACTTTATAGTGGAACACAGACCTGGGACTGCCCATGCCAATGCAGATGGCCTTTCCAGGTTCTTCCACTTAGAAAATGAAGACTCTCTTGGGAAAGGTTAGTCTCATCCTCTTTCGTTTGGGGGGGGGGTTGTGTAAGGAAATGCCTCCTTGGCATGGTTGCCCCCTGACTTTTTGCCTTTGCTGATGCTATGTTTACAATTGAAAGTGTGCTGAGGCCTGCTAACCAGGCCCCAGCACCAGTGTTCTTTCCCTAACCTGTACTTTTGTATCCACAATTGGCAGACCCTGGCATCCAGATAAGTCCCTTGTAACTGGTACTTCTGGTACCAAGGGCCCTGATGCCAAGGAAGGTCTCTAAGGGCTGCAGCATGTCTTATGCCACCCTGGAGACCTCTCACTCAGCACAGACACACTGCTTGCCAGCTTGTGTGTGCTAGTGAGGACAAAACGAGTAAGTCGACATGGCACTCCCCTCAGGGTGCCATGCCAGCCTCTCACTGCCTATGCAGTATAGGTAAGACACCCCTCTAGCAGGCCTTACAGCCCTAAGGCAGGGTGCACTATACCATAGGTGAGGGTACCAGTGCATGAGCATGGTACCCCTACAGTGTCTAAACAAAACCTTAGACATTGTAAGTGCAGGGTAGCCATAAGAGTATATGGTCTGGGAGTCTGTCAAACACGAACTCCACAGCACCATAATGGCTACACTGAAAACTGGGAAGTTTGGTATCAAACTTCTCAGCACAATAAATGCACACTGATGCCAGTGTACATTTTATTGCGAAATACACCCCAGAGGGCACCTTAGAGGTGCCCCCTGAAACTTAACCGACTGTCTGTGTAGGCTGACTAGTTCCAGCAGCCTGCCACACCAGAGACATGTTGCTGGCCCCATGGGGAGAGTGCCTTTGTCACTCTGAGGCCAGTAACAAAGCCTGCACTGGGTGGAGATGCTAACACCTCCCCCAGGCAGGAGCTGTGACACCTGGCGGTGAGCCTCAAAGGCTCACCCCTTTGTCACAGCCCAGCAGGGCACTCCAGCTTAGTGGAGTTGCCCGCCCCCTCCGGCCACGGCCCCCACTTTTGGCGGCAAGGCTGGAGGGAACAAAGAAAGCAACAAGGAGGAGTCACTGGCCAGTCAGGACAGCCCCTAAGGTGTCCTGAGCTGAAGTGACTCTAACTTTTAGAAATCCTCCATCTTGCAGATGGAGGATTCCCCCAATAGGGTTAGGATTGTGACCCCCTCCCCTTGGGAGGAGGCACAAAGAGGGTGTACCCACCCTCAGGGCTAGTAGCCATTGGCTACTAACCCCCCAGACCTAAACACGCCCTTAAATTTAGTATTTAAGGGCTACCCTGAACCCTAGAAAATTAGATTCCTGCAACTACAAGAAGAAGGACTGCCTAGCTGAAAAACCCCTGCAGAGGAAGACCAGAAGACGACAACTGCCTTGGCTCCAGAAACTCACCGGCCTGTCTCCTGCCTTCCAAAGATCCTGCTCCAGCGACGCCTTCCAAAGGGACCAGCGACCTCGACATCCTCTGAGGACTGCCCCTGCTTCGAAAAGACAAGAAACTCCTGAGGACAGCGGACCTGCTCCAAGAAAGGCTGCAACTTTGTTTCCAGCAGCCTTGAAAGAACCCTGCAAGCTCCCCGCAAGAAGCGTGAGACTTGCAACACTGCACCCGGCGACCCCGACTCGGCTGGTGGAGATCCAACACCTCAGGAGGGACCCCAGGACTACTCTGATACTGTGAGTACAAAAACCTGTCCCCCCTGAGCCCCCACAGCGCCGCCTGCAGAGGGAATCCCGAGGCTTCCCCTGACCGCGACTCCCTGAAACCTAAGTCCCGACGCCTGGAAAAGACCCTGCACCCGCAGCCCCCAGGACCTGAAGGACTGAACTTTCACTGGAGAAGTGACCCCCAGGAGTCCCTCTCCCTTGCCCAGGTGGAGGTTTCCCCGAGGAAGCCCCCCCTTGCCTGCCTGCAGCGCTGAAGAGATCCGTTGATCTCTCATAGACTAACATTGCGAACCCGACGCTTGTTTCTACACTGCACCCGGCCGCCCCCGCGCTGCTGAGGGTGAAATTTCTGTGTGGGCTTGTGTCCCCCCCGGTGCCCTACAAAACCCCCCTGGTCTGCCCTCCGAAGACACGGGTACTTACCTGCAAGCAGACCGGAACCGGGGCACCCCCTTCTCTCCATTCTAGCCTATGCGTTTTGGGCACCACTTTGAACTCTGCACCTGACCGGCCCTGAGCTGCTGGTGTGGTGACTTTGGGGTTGCTCTGAACCCCCAACGGTGGGCTACCTTGGACCAAGAACTGAACCCTGTAAGTGTCTTACTTACCTGGTAAAACTAACAAAAACTTACCTCCCCCAGGAACTGTGAAAATTGCACTAAGTGTCCACTTTTAAAGTAGCTATTTGTCAATAACTTGAAAAGTATACATGCAATTGAAATGATTCAAAGTTCCTAATGTACTTACCTGCAATACCTTTCAAACAAGATATTACATGTTAAATTTGAACCTGTGGTTCTTAAAATAAACTAAGAAAAGATATTTTTCTATAACAAAACCTATTGGCTGGATTTGTCTCTGAGTGTGTGTACCTCATTTATTGTCTATGTGTATGTACAACAAATGCTTAACACTACTCCTTGGATAAGCCTACTGCTCGACCACACTACCACAAAATAGAGCATTAGTATTATCTTTTTTTACCACTATTTTACCTCTAAGGGGAACCCTTGGACTCTGTGCATGCTATTCCTTACTTTGAAATAGCACATACAGAGCCAACTTCCTACAATCACCCTGTAGAGGATCCTTATTCCCACTGTATAGGACTTCGTAAGGCTCTAGCTGGTACTACCCAGAGTTCTGAAGCCCCAGCATCCACTTGTGACACTTCTAAGACGAGCCCCTCAGGGTTACAATCAGTAGGGTCTCAATCAGCAGCACCCAGCCACAGCACTGCCTCTACATCAGCGGCCATCAGTTATTACGATAAACATTTAACCTCCCCATGTCTGATGTCCCCCGAAAAAAACCCGGGGGCATACGACCCCACCAGTCCTTCACCAAGTGCCTGTGCGCAGTGGTCTTCACCATCCTCATCAATATACCCCGCCAGCAGTATAGGTTGTAGCGGAACGCAAAATCAGAGTTTTGGAACACCCTCGAGCGATGATCAGGGCTCTCAAACTCCTGGATGTTCACACTGGAACCCTGTTTTTACGTCCCGCTCTGATCCATCAACAGTGAATGGGGGTGATAACGCCAGCCACTGTCCTATAACAGGGGCGGCTCAGGGAGTTGGCAATCATACCTCTAAAGTCACAAGTACTGGCCTTGAAACCAACCTTTCAAACTGCACTAGAGTTCTAGACAGCTACATTAAAGAAATACATCAGTCGTTCAGACAATTAAAATTCCAACTCCGTCTAAAAACTTTAAAATTGTGTAAGAACGACTCTAATACAGGGGCATCCAGAGCTAGCATAAAGGCTTTAAAACAGCTGATGGCTCGTTGTAGAAACACAATGGCCCAAACTTGCGCTTCAACAGTTGTAGCCATGGGTAACATACCATCGTGACTAGGCGAGCGTACATACACGGGGAATGTTAGAGCAACATTTACCAGTACAATGGGCCTTAGGTCTAAATATGAAAAGAAGCCACAGCACCTGCTTAGTAGAGCTCCAAGAGTTTTACGAGCGCTCAAAAGTCAGAGGTCATGTCAACCCTCCACACCACCGCCCATAAGACCTCAAAATATACAGTTAGGAGGTGCTGATGGTCTTTACAGGCCCTCTGGGGGTGATGGTCTGAGCAGTCTCAGCCTTAAACAATCTGAAGGAGCCCCACCTGAAGTAGGTGTAGTGTCAGTGTCACCACTTGTAAACAACCCAAATATTGTTCAGATCGGCGGGGGTCAGTTACCAAAAACCAGATTGGTCCATAAGAAGCCAAAGTGGCTTGGTAGCACTAGAAACCGTAAGCTTGTAATAAAAAAGTTAAAGAAAGCCAGACTCTGCGTCACCAGAAGGTCTAAAAACACACCTACATCTAACCATACCCCTGTGAGCTCTCCAACAACCAATAATTCTCAAACTGAGGCTTCAGAACCAGTATTTATGGAAAGTGTGAGACGGTATAGTCGAGTTGTAGAGCGGTTTAACGCTACAGAACACTATGAGGAGTTTAGGTTCGTTAACCTAGATCGCCTACACTCCGCAGATCATGGCGTTATAGCTATACATCAGGCTGTGCAAACGCTAATCGAACGATTGTGACACGATGTGGGTCCTAATGATTTCTTTCAGATGCGTTTTCAGGGACAGGGTCTCAATAGTCCCCTGTTCACCAGACAGTCGTCTCGGGATGTGTTTGACGCTGTAACGTTTTTAGAAAACCTATCTAAACTTTTACAGAGCAAGGCTGAATTTCTGGCATACGGGTCCTTTAGAATCATCGCCCTCGTTGTTAGGGGTCGCGAGGTCGGTGCTTACAGAACCTTAAAGAGCGTTATGTACAGTAAAATCATCGGCAACAAATCTCGTTGGTTGCTCAATTTTAATACCGGAGTTACCAACATGTGTCTGGCTGCAAGCATTGCAGGCTTATTGATGGACCGCTCTACCCCAGACGCCGTCATTATGTCGATGGCTGTAGCAGCACATGAGGCGCTTCAGATACCGGCTGACAAAATGGTAGGTTTTGGGGACCTGGGACTTTTTGAGAACCACTTTGCCGTGACGGTTAAAGTTCTATACCACGCCGGTTCTTGGAAGTACTTCACTACCAATGAAGGTGTGAAAAACAAGACTGTGTATGTGCTACATCATGAAAACCACTTTTACGGTGTCTTGAACCTGAAGGGTTTTCTAGGTGCCAAGTATGTGTGCGAGCATTGCGATCACATATACAACAATCGGACCAAACATCAGTGTGAATTACACTGTAAAATGTGTCAGAGGGACGGATGTGTCAATGACGATGCTCAGAAAGTGAACTGCACAACGTGCAAGCTGTTTTGTCGATCGCAAGACTGCTTAAACACGCACATCGGCCTAGCCCAATTTGTTCTTAAAGCCAACTGTGGGGCTTGCGGTCGCTACAAGCCTGTCGATCACAAATGTAAAGGTATGCAATGCCCTAGGTGTACAGAGGCTTTTATAGCCGGAACAACACATGAGTGTTACATGCTCAGAAGTCACCACCAGAAAAAAACAGAAGACTATATCGTATTTGATATAGAGTGTACGCAAGAGACGGGGGTGCACCAGCCAAACTATATTTACGCCCACCATCTAACAGGTGATGGGAGCTGGGAGTTTGAAGGACGGTCATGCGTGAATGATTTCCTCAACACGTTCATGCAACCGCAATACCAGGATTATACATTTCTGGCTCACAACTCCAAAGCATATGACTCATTCTTCATTATCCGTGACCTGATACGTGAAAAGCTGCCCGTTAGTCTCATAACCCAAGGTTCCAAACTGATGCTGCTTAAGGTTGTGCCTTTTGACATTAGGGGGCATATTTATACTCTGATTGCGCCGGAATTGCGTCGTTTTTTTTTACGCAATTTCGACGCAAACAAACTCCATATTTATACTTTGGCGTTAGACGCGTCTAGCGCCAAAGTCCATGGAGTTAGCGTCATTTTTTAGCGTGGACACCTACTTTGCGTTAATTATATGCAAGGTAGGCGTTCCCGTCTAAAAAATCGACTCCGAGGCATGTGCGTCGGATTTATACTCCCGGGCAAAAATCACACCCGGGAGTGGGCGGGTCAAAAAAAATGACGTACTGCCGCTTTTGCACCGTTTTTTAGCGCCTGCAAAAGGCAGGCGTTAAGGGACCTGTGGGCTCTGAAGGAGCCCAGAGGTGCCCTCCCATGCCCCCAGGGACACCCCCTGTCACCCTTGCCCACCCCAGGAGGACACCCAAGGCTGGAGGGACCCATCCCAGGGACATTAAGGTAAGTTCAGGTAAGTATTTTTTTTTAAAAAAAATTGTGGCATGGGGGGCCTGATTTGTGCCCCCCTACATGCCACTATGCCCAATGACCATGCCCAGGGGACAGAAGTCCCCTGGGCATGGCCATTGGGCAAGGGGGCATGACTCCTGTCTTTGCTAAGACAGGAGTCATTTCTATGGGGGTTGGGAGTCGTAAAAAATGGCGCAAATCGGGTTGAGGCGAAAAAATTGCCTCAACCTGACTTGCCCCATTTCTTGACGCCCAAGCTCCATTTTCCCCTACGCCGGCGCTGCCTGGTGTACGTCGTTTTTTTTAACGCACACCAGACGGCGCCGGCGGCTAACGCCGGCTAACGTCATTCAATAAATACGGCGCCCGCATGGCGCTTCAGAATGACGTTAGCCGGCGCTAATTTTTTTGACGCAAAACTGCGTTGGCGCAGTTTTGCGTCAAAAAGTATAAATATGGGCCTAGGTTCATAGACACCTTGAATTTTCTGCCCATGAAGTTGAGCAAACTGCCAAAAGCCTTTGGGTTTGAAGGCTGTAAAGGTTATTTCCCTCACTTTTTTAACACCTGGGCTAATCAGAATTACAGCGGGCCTATGCCTCCGCCCGACAGTTATGGTTACGAGTACATGATGCCCTCTGAAAAAGAGAGTTTTCTACAGTGGTACGATGAAAACCGTGAAAAATGGTTTCATTTTCAAACTGAATTGAAAGCATACTGTCAGGCGGATGTTATGATATTGCGAAAAGCATGCAACCTTTTCAGAGATGTTGTGGTGACGATGACGAAGCGGGTCCGGTTTATTAAAACCAAATCACGCAAGAGTAAAAAATAAAATAACAGTATACCTGGACCCATTTCAAAACATTACTCTGGCTTCAATGTGTATGTCTATTTATAAACACATGTTTTTATTGTATGGAACTATCGCCTTAGTACCACCTGACCTCTATAACGGCAAGCAGAAACGTTACTCCACCCCATCTATTCAGTGGCTCATGTACGTCTCTGCGAATGAGAGCATCTTCATTCAGCACACTTTGCAGGGCGGCGAATACCGTCTGGGTCGCTACTATCTAGACGGGTATGCATTAATTACCGGTGTGCCAACCGCCTTTGAGTTCAACGGGTGTTTTTACCACGGGTGTCCTCAGTGTTACAAGCCCCATGAGTTTAATAGACTGCAGGGCACCACGTTTGAACATCTGTACCGCCGGACTATGGCGAAGGCGCAGTATATTGAGAGTTGTGGGTTTGTTCTGAGAACTCTCTGGGAACATGATTGGGTATCTGAGCTATCGAAAGATGGTGAACTGAGCACTTTTATTAAGAGCCAGCAGTTACCTTCACCTTTGGAACCCCGTGACGCCTTATTCGGCGGTCGTACAAACGCCATTCAATTGTACCGCGTAGCTGGCCCAGGTGAGAAAATACATTACTACGACTTCACAAGTCTGTATCCGTTTGTGAACAAGGTGAAGTTGTACCCTGTGGGCCATCCTACAATCATATACAGGAGCTTTAAACCTCTCAAAGAGTACTTTGGAATCATTAAGTGTCAGATTCACCCTCCGCGGAAACTTTACTTTCCGGTGCTCCCTTATAGAGTCGACGGTAAGCTAATGTTCCCCCTATGCCGAACCTGCGCTGGAAGTAAACAGCTTAGCGAATGCCTGCATAGTGATGAGCAGAGGCTGCTGGAAGGGACTTGGTGTACCATCGAGGTGCAGACGGCCCTAGAGAAAGGGTATCGTCTAGGTAAAATCCTGGAAGTCTGGCACTTTCCAAACACAACCACCCAGCTCTTTTCTGAGTATATCAACTTGTTTCTCAGAGACAAGCAGGAGGCCTCGGGGTGTCCAGAATGGTGTGTCGATGAGCCCTCAAAGAAAAAGTATATCGCTGATTACAAAGCTCGCAAGGGTATTAAACTGAGACCTGTGTTCATTAAGGTTAACCCCGCCCGCCGTCAGCTAGCTAAGCTCTGTTTCAATTCCTTGTGGGGAAAGTTCGCACAGCGTACCAATTTGTCAAACACATCCATCGTCACAGATCCAGATGAGCTTTTTAAGTATATATTCACACCGGTTTATGACATATCCAGTTGTGAATTTATTGACGACGAGACGGCCGTTCTATGCTGGAAATACGCCAAAGAGTACCCCCACAACGTGTAACAATATAAACATCTTTATAGCCTGCTTCACAACCGCTCACGCCAGGCTAGAGCTTTACAGGTTGCTGGACAAGCTTCAGGAACGGTGTTTGTACCATGACACTGACTCGGTTATCTTTGTGAGTAAAGAGGGTGATGAAGATCCTCCGCTGGGTGATTATCTAGGGGATTTGACCAGCGAGCTTGAAAAGGGGGAGTATATACAAGAATTTACCTCATCAGACCCTAAGACGTACAGTTATAAGACCTCAAACAACAAGGTTTGCATGAAAGTCAAAGGTATCACTTTAAACGTCAACAATACGATTAAAATAAACTTTGACAGTCTGAAGGGTCTGGTGCACGAATACTCCGCCTCGAGCGATCACAAAAATAGCAAAGCCATTGTCGTAAACCACCCGAGCATAGACAGGTCCAAGAAAAAGTGGGAAATTACAACCCAACCGATGTATAAAACCTTAAGAGTAGTGTTTGACAAACGGGTCCTCACATCGGACTACAAAACACTGCCTTACGGTTACTAAAAGACATTAGAGGCTCGAACTCCACCCAGATATGGACACCAGACTACAACACCCATTCTCAAGCTGGTCCCTCCAATAACGGTAAAAGTTTTTTTATAAAGAAACTGCTAGAAAACGCTCAGTAAAATGACTGCTACTAAAGATTTGACCACTTGGAACGACCGGGGTGAATTCGTTTACAAAGGGCAGCCGGTTGCTGGTTCCCATATGTATGATCTGGTCAGGGGTCTCACACGCGGTAAAACCCTATCGACACAAGACGCTCCTAGAGGTTGGGAGCAGTTCCTAAGTGCAGCTGCGGAACTCAACATTCCCTCAACGATTATCGGAAATGCAGAGAATCGCCGTAAGCTTGAAAGTTTAAAAGATCCGACCCCCGCTGTTTTTACAAGGAGCCCCGCTATATCGACATCGCCTTTCTTTCCACAACTAACACCCGTACGGAACAGTGTTGCTCTTCCTATGGGGCCTAAAAAGAGACTATTCAAAATGAACACCTGGCTACCGCTCTAATTTTGCACCACTGTACAGTTTTTGTTAAAAGTTTTTGCGGTTAAAAAAATTGTGCTTCATTTTATATGTTTAACCTTGTAACTGTTTGTGTTGAAACAGGTTTGTAATAAACACTTTTAAATTTTCATCAGTAGTCTGACATTTTTTTTTTTTTTTTTTTAAATAATTTTTGTTTATAAATGGTTTGAAAATGTGCGCAGTGTGAATAAAAAAAAAATGCCTAGGATGAAATCATGTTTAAGATTTTTTTTTATTTTAGGCACTCATAAGTACAAATAGCGGCTTTACAATACCTTACACTTTTGACAAAGACCATATTCTGCTTTAACAACGTGCGACATTGTCCTGGAGTTTTCATTCACATATTTCATAACAACACCGTTGTTGTTTACTAGATCATCTGAGTACAGATTAAAAAAAATTCTAAACGTTATACCTTCAGACATTTTACTAATAAAGTATATACAATGTTCCCCACATGTGATGGCCATAGGATCCTGCACACGTAGTTTGTTATACACAACTGTGGGTGATGCTTTTTTTACATATTTGAATATCAGCTTTGTATAAATACTATGCTCAGGGAACTCGGCTAAACTATCAAACACTATAACCGTGTCCACATCCAGAAACAGAGCCGCCCAATGTGTACCACCCTTGTAATGGGGATCGGTGTTAAAGACGAGGGTGCGGGGCCTTTCTGGACCTATCTTTTCAGGTTGTCCATCGCTAGGGAATACCCCTAGAAAGTATTTCTTAGCATATTTATGTCTACTTAAGAAGCCCCGTATCTCCGTAGTGTCCATTTTATATATTTTTAAATGATTATTTATTTATTTATTTTATTTTACACTCTTTTAATGGTAGTCAAACATAAGCTGACGGGCGTGGTTGACCTGGATAACGCTGTCGAATACCGAGAACACAACCATGTTCACATTGGCCGCCAGCGCCTGTGTAAAATGTATTTCCGCTTTTAGATTTCCGTTTTTGATCAGGTTGTAGTGGTCACCGTCTTCCATGTCAGGCGTCAGGTCGAACGCAAACAGCGTGTAGCCGGCAGCATACCCTTCTCTTGAAACAACTACTCCCGAGTCCTGCAGCTGTTTCCCCGTTATCGAGACCAGACCGAGATATTCCCGGACAAAATTTGATGTTCCAAAATTCGGCGTGAAAGGTTTTGCGGGTATCATGGCGCCCTCGTGAACCAAAGCGGCATAGTTGATATCGTAGTGTTTGAAGTTGAAAGGGTTTGAGTTGTAGAGGCCACTAAAAGCGGTATTGTCCACAAACCCTATGATGATGAGTTTCGGTAATTGCCCCAGAAATAGATTCTGCTGCTGCGTTAATCGGGTTCCGGCGGGGATGCTGAATATCTTCAGAGCAACTCTTTCAATGGCATACTTGGCGTTCGATAATTGTAAAGCTTCAGCATGGGCCAGTCTGACACTCGGGGACACTTTCACTCTCTTTACAAACAGGCTCGCGGACAATATAACCAGTTTATACTGCTCTGCATCACCGGTGATGAGACAGAAAGCGTCTTTGTTACGATTGAGTTTGATCTTAAGATCTATACCATTGACTAACAGTTTGTCTTGGAAGAAAAGGTCTGAATGTACGCGCCCCAGGAGGTCAAACTGCCTACTGCCGGCGACGAAGCTGGCTCTTTTTTAAAAACCCTTGTTGTCCCCGTCCAAAGCCGTGTTCTCCAAATGCGCTTCGGTATCTCTGTAGAAGAGCCCCGCTGAAAGATGTGTGTCCAGCGCGTCGCGACTATAATTTAGAATACTCTCTATGTAGGCCCTGTAGGCATACATGTTATCACTCTGCGTGACGAGGTGATCACCTAGGTTAATGTCCACTTGATTAAACATTGTTGCGATGGGGTAGGCGATCGGGCCACTCTAGCATCAGCCTCGATGTTGGCACCATTCGCTTTGGTTATTTTACAGACGAGGTGCAGAAGAGTGTTGTTGAGATCAAGGTACATACAGTATCCGTGGACCCCGATACATAAAACTCTATCGGTGCAAGGGGTGTCAGAGCGGCCATAGGCGACACTTCCATGAAAAAACTGTTTTCAATGCTGGTCTGTGTGGGTTTGAGAGAAAACAGATCTAACTCAGATTTGGCGCATTCACCCGATGCACAGTGTACGAAGGCCATGATCGATGTTTTAAAAAATATTCGCACTATAACGTGTTCTCTTCTTCTTCTTGGACGATCTCTTCCGTCTTACGGCTCTTCTTTTGTGAGGGCCTTTTGAAGTAGTCCGTCGCTTCTTATAGGGCATTGGTGGACCTCTACGCCTCGAAGCCCTTCGCTTCCTTTTAACACCACCAAGCGCTTTATACATCAGCCCAGCTCCTCCTTGGGGCTGTCTGTTCATACGCTCGGCTACCGCAGACGTTACACTACCCACAACATCCTGGGTGATGTTCGTAGCAGTCGCTTTAACATGAGGTTTTGCAATTTCGAACCCTCTTCTCAAAAAGGTCATGGCTCGCCTAAACATGCTCCGGAAGAAACCCCCCAAGCCAGCCCCATACATAACCGGAGCCCCTTGAAAGTAGGGCGGGTGGCCTCCATACCCAGCCTGAACTCTATAATAGTCCCTGTACATAGATGGATCCCCGTAGGTTTTCATGATGACCATCGCAGCTGTCTAATAGTCACCTTCGCGCCGGGGTCTTAAATGAAGCTTAACAATAACTTTCCCGTATTTAAAGGCAACCGGCTCCGACTGATCGTTGTACACCATGATGGTTATAGTGTCAAAATGGTTTTTAGAAATTGCCACATAGTCGAGTTTGTGATGTTGCATATTAACCATCGTGTTATTTTCGCCCTGCACAGGGACCCACCTCAACAAAGGTGCATAACTGTCCCCGACCCTCTGCGGTTCTACAATATCGCTATAAACGTAGAGTGTATAAAATCCGCCGTTAATATCGGGGCATGTAGGGTCTGGATCCACCTGCTTTTGCACATGTTGTACGGTCCCTAAAATCCGTTGTAATTTACCACTACATTTAAACCTAGTATCATACTCAGGGGCTTTAAGAAAGACTTTTCTTCTAACGTAATCCAATACCAGATATATATTTGCATACTCTTCAACGCTGCTTATAGATTTGTTGATGGCCTCGATCACCGTCGCTACGGTTGGGTAATAGCCGTGTGGGAAAGTCAGGGGAAAGGTCAGGGCATCCTGAGGGCGCTTTATATGAAATTTAACATCGGACTTTGTAAATGTATTCCAAGTTCTAGGGTACTGTATTTCCGTTAGTGCCACCTCCCAGGGTCCTTTCAAATCCACTGGCTTTGCCAGTTTCACCGTATAACTCGAAATCTGATTGTCTGGGAACATGTCCTTCGAAGCATTGGATGGTAGCGTGATATAAAAAGGGGAGTTCTCCATCTTGGCGCTTAAAGCTTGACCTCACACACCATGCAACGAGCTGGCCAGAACCCAACTGTTAAATTTCTCGGGCCACCCTCGCCATTTGACCAGCGCCTGTCTCCGGGCACTGCTCCCTTTCCGTTTCAGAACCTTTTCGACCCTGTACACCCTGTTCGGATCGTAGGGTACCTTCTGTAACTCTTCGTTGTAAAAGACACCTGCTACCTTTTCACCATCGTAGTCCTTTAACCTGTAAAAATATACCCCCTCTTTAAACTCAACACTTTCCACTATGATTATCTCATCGCTGAATGTCTGTTGGTAGCCTTTGGTGAAGACACCTTTCAACTTTGAAACCCTGACATGATCCCATTCTTTTAAAGACGGTTTCTTGACCTTCGGCGTGAGACGCCCACCGTACACCGTTCTCCACACCGTTAACGAATTATCCCTCGTTACCTTAACGGGGGCCATTTTGATTGTCCTGTGGTAGGTGGCGTTATATCATACTTTTGTCAAAGTGGGGACACATCCCGTGCATACGGTCGAGTTTTGAGCAGGGCTCAGCAGCGTATCGGATCTCATTGACAGCCGCAGCCAAGACCTTAATCATATCACCGTGGACACCTTTCTTCACAGCTGACAGCCCGTACACCACCCTTAACAAATTATATACCCGATGAGGGTTTAGCCGGCTACAAATGTGGTGAATTGTTCTTGCAGTGTACGCATCGTATAGACATTCGTGAGCCTTCTGCTGAGGTTCATTAATTTTATGCCCGTAACAAGGGTCATAATAATCCCGTTTAACACACGTGTTCACAACGGCCGCTGCAAAACCTTTAACTGGCCATATGGCGTCATAGGGTACACCCGGAGTTTCCTTTTCAAAATCGCGGCTAGTGTAGGTGCAAACACATTTCTTACGAGGCTCTTTGTTCTGGCTTGTAATACTTTCAGACTCTCTGGAACAGCATAAGCAGTAAAAATTTATGGCGTTAACCTTTGGTGCGGACCCTTCTAGAGGCTCTCTTTCTTCAGTTGCTTTCTAGGGTTCAAACAGAAAGCACAAGACACATTATTAGTTAAAAGTATGACACCAGAGTATACAGGCATAAAAAAAATAAAAAAATAAAAAAAAATGAAGAAAATGTCTTTACTAACCTCAACATTCTCGCCACACTCAGAGGCTCCTCTGAAATCTTGGGAGTCGCAGAGGTCCATCGGGGTAGAAACATCGCCGGTGCTTACAACTGACGGCTGTACAACAACGGCCTCTGACTCAGGGTCCTCCTGGAAGCCAATGTCTTCATAGATGGGCGAATTCGGTGGTGCTACACATTCTTCAACATCTTCAATGTCTATGAAGTTAGATGCAACACTTCATTCATCTTTCGAGGCATCGCTGTCACTGCCGGTCCCCTTGATAGGGGATATCAGGGTCGACACATCCTTGAGGTTGAGCTTTTCAAGCCGATGGCAAAGTTCCTCTTGAAGACCGGTAACATCGGTATCCTGGGCGTCAGGGACAGCCTGTTGTGCATTCTCATCCATCGTAAGAGGTGCTAGGGTCCGGTAATATCTACCAATAGTGTTCAGGGCCCCTGAGGAGAAGGCTTTTCTGGCAATCGGATTGTATCTCTTCATGGCGCCTTGACAAACTGTTTCAGCACAGGTTCACGGTTTGACAGCCGGTTCTAACCAGCTCCTTATATGCAACATTTAAAAAAAGGGGGGCTCTACTCGGCAACACCATGAGGTCACAAACGACGTGACACCCCCCATGCACCCACGTCACTTCCGGGGAGGGCTTTCAGGGACACCGGAAGTCCCAGCCACCGGAAATGACGTCACTTCCGGGGGGCGGGAGAACTGTCACTTTTAATATGGTGATTAAAGGTATCCCTTCCTACTACTAACACACAATTGATACTGGAGACAGCTTGCCTGTCAAAAGTAAAATCTATAGGCAGCCTGACCATGTCAGGGACTGCATAAAACAAGAGGTTCAGAAAATGCTTGATCTAGGAGTGGTTGAACCTTCTGAAAGCCCATGGGCGAGTCCTGTGGTGCTTGTACTAAAGCCTCACTCAAAAGATGGAAAAAGGGAGATGAGGTTTTGTGTAGACTACAGAGGTCTCAATCAGGTAACAAAAACTGATGCTCACTCTATACCCAGGGCAGATGAGCTCATAGATACACTGGCATCCGCCAAGTATCTAAGCACCTTTGATTTGACTGCAGGGTATTGGCAGATCAAATTGGTTGAGGATGCTAAACCTAAAACTGCATTTTCAACTATAGGAGGGCACTACCAATTTACAGAGATGCCCTTTGGTTTGAAAAATGCACCTGCCACTTTTCAGAGGTTGGTGAACACAGTCCTGTGAGGGTTGGAGGCTTTTAGTGCAGCATATCTAGATGATATAGCTGTCTTTAGCTCCACCTGGGATGAGCACCTGGTCCTCCTTTGGAAAGTTTTGGAGGCCCTGCAAAAGGCAGGCCTCACTATCAAGGCCTCAAAGTGCCAGATAGGGCAGGGAAAGGTGGTTTATCTGGGACACCTGGTAGGTGGAGAACAGATTGCACCACTTCAGGGGAAAATCCAGACAATCATGGATTGTGTTCCCCCTACAACACAGACCCAGGTGAGAGCCTTCTTAGGCCTCACTGGGTATCACAGGAGATTCATTAAAAACTTTGGCTCCATAGCAGCCCCTCTTAATGATCTCACAAGTAAAAAGATGCCTAAAAAGGTATTATGGACAGCTATCTGTCAGAAAGCTTTTGAGGAGCTCAAACAGGCCATGTGCTCTGCACCTGTCCTAAAAAGCCCATGTTACTCCAAAAAATTCATTGTTCAAACTGATGCATCTGAATTAGGGGGTAGGGGCAGTCATATCACAACTGAATTCTGAGGGCCAGGATCAACCAGTTGCTTTTAGCAGCAGAAGGTTGACCCCTAGAGAAAAGCGTTGGTCTGCCATAGAGAGGGAGGCCTTTGCTGTGGTCTGGGCACTGAAAAAGTTGAGGCCATACCTGTTTGGCACTCACTTTATTGTTCAGACAGACCACACACCTCTACTTTGGCTAAAACAAATGAAAGGTGAAAACCCTAAATTGTTGAGGTGGTCCATATCTCTACAGGGAATGGATTATACAGTGGAACATAGACCTGGGAGTACCCACTCCAATGCAGATGGACTCTCCAGATATTTCCACTTAGACAATGAAGACTCATCAGGTCATGGCTAGTCTTATTGTCCTTCGTTTTGGGGGGGGGGGTTGTGTAGGAAAGTACCATCTTGCCTGGCATGTTACCCCCATATTTCACTGTATATATGTTGTTTTAGTCTATGTGTCAGGGCCCCAGTGCTCATTCGTATGTGCCCTGTATGTGTTCCCTGTGTGATGCCTAACTGTCTCACTGAGGCTCTGCTAACCAGAACCTCAGTGGTTATGCTCTCTCTGCTTTCCAAATTTGTCACTAACAGGCTAGTGACTAAATTTACCAATTCACATTGGCATACTGGTACACCCATATAATTCCCTAGTATATGGTACTGAGGTACCCAGGGTATTGGGGTTCCAGGAGATCCCTATGGGCTGCAGCATCTCTTTTGCCACCCATAGGGAGCTCTGACAATTCTTACACAGGCCTGCCAGTGCAGCCTGAGTGAAATAACGTCCACGTTATTTTACAGCCATTTACCACTGCACTTAAGTAACTTATAAGTCACCTATATGTCTAACCTTCACCTGGTGAAGGTTGGGTGCAAAGTTACTTTGTGTGTGGGCACTCTGGCACTAGCCAAGGTGCCCCCACATTGTTCAGGGCAAATTCCCCGGACTTTGTGAGTGCGGGTACACCATTACACGCGTGCACTATACATAGGTCACTACCTATGTATAGCGTCACAATGGTAACTCCAAACATGGCAATGTAACATGTCTAAGATCATGGAATTGTCACCCCAATGCCATTCTGGCATTGGGGGGACAATTCCATGATCCCCCGGGTCTCTAGCATAGTACCTGGGTACTGCCAAACTGCCTTTCCGGGGTCTCCACTGCAGCTGCTGCTGCTGCCAACCCCTCCCTTTGGAAATAGGTGTGAGGGCTGGGGAGGAGTAGCCTCCCCCAGCCTCTGGAAATGCTTTGATGGGCACAGATGGTGCCCATCTCTGCATAAGCCAGTCTACACCGGTTCAGGGATCCCCCAGCCCTGCTCTGGCGCGAAACTGGACAAAGGAAAGGGGAGTGACCACTCCCCTGACCTGCACCTCCCAGGGGAGGTGCCCAGAGCTCCTCCAGTGTGTCCCAGACCTCTTCCATCTTGGAAACAGAGGTGTTGGGGGCACACTGGACTGCTCTGAGTGGCCAGTGCCAGCAGGTGACGTCAGAGGCTCCTTCTGATAGGCTCTTACCTCTTTTGGTAGCCAATCCTCCTTCCTTGGTAGCCAAACCTCCTTTTCTGGCCATTTAGGGTCTCTGCTTTGGGGAATTCTTCAGATAACAAATGCAAGAGCTCACCAGAGTTCCTCTGCATCTCCCTCTTCACCTTCTGCCAAAGGATCGACCGCTGACGGCTCAGGACGCCTGCAAAACCTCAACAAAGTAGCAAGACGACTACTAGCAACCTTGTATCGCCTCATCCTGCCGGCTTTCTCGACTGTTTCCAGGTGGTGCATGGGGGTAGCCTGCCTCCTCCCTGCACCAGGAGCTCTGAAGAAATCTCACGTGGGTCGACGGAATCTTCCCCCTGCACCGCAGGCACCAAAAGACTGCATCACTGGTCCTCTGGGTCCCTCTCAGCCTGACGAGCGTGGTCCCTGGAACTCAGCAACTCTGTCCAAGTGACTTCCCCAGTCCAGTGACTCCTCAGTCCAAGTTTGGTGGAGGTAAGTCCTTGCCTCCCCACGCTAGACTGCATTGCTGGGTACCGCGTGATTTGCAGCTGCTCCGGCTCCTGTGCACTCTTCCAGGATTTCCTTTGTGCGCAGCCAAGCCTGGGTCCCCGACACTCTATCCTGCAGTGCACAACCTTCTGAGTTGTCCTCCGACGTCGTGGGACTCCCTTTTGTGACTTCGCGTGGACTCCGGTTCACTCTTCTTCCAAGTGCCTGTTCAGGTACTTCTGCGGGTGCTGCCTGCTTCTGTGAGGGCTCCCTGAGTTGCTGGGCGTTCCCTCTGTCTCCTCCTCCAAGTGGCGACATCCTGGTCCCTCCTGGGCCACAGCAGCACCCAAAAACCACTACCGCGACCCCTGCAGCTAGCAAGGCTTGTTTGTGGTCTTTCCGCATGGGAATACCTCTGCAAGCTTCATCGCCACGTGGGACATCCGTATTCCAAAGGAGAAGTCCCTAGCTCTCTTCTTTCTTGCAGAACTCCAAGCTTCTTCCATCTGGTGGCAGCTTTCTTGCACCCTCAGCTGGCATTTCCTGGGCTCCTGCCCACTCTCGACACTGTCGCGACTATTGGACTTGGTCCCCTTGTCTTACAGGTACTCAGGTCGGGAAATCCACTGTTGTTGCATTGCTGGTGTTTGTTCTTCCTGCAGAATCCCCCTATCACAACTTCTGTGCTCTCTGGGGGTAGTAGGTGCACTTTACACCTACCTTTCAGGGTCTTGGGGTGGGCTATTTTTCTAACCCTCACTGTTTTCTTACAGTCCCAGCGACCCTCTACAAGCTCACATAGGTTTGGGGTCCATTCGTGGTTCGCATTCCACTTTTGGAGTATATGGTTTGTGTTGCCCCTATACCTATGTGCTCCTATTGCAATCTATTGTAATTCTACACTGTTTGCATTACTTTTCTTGCTATTACTTACCTTAGTTTGGTTTGTGTACATATATCTTGTGTATATAACTTATCCTCATACTGAGGGTACTCACTGAGATACTTTTGGCATATTGTCATAAAAATAAAGTACCTTTATTTTTAGTACTTCTGTGTATTGTGTTTTTTTATGATATTGTGCATATGACACCAGTGGTATAGTAGGAGCTTTACATGTCTCCTAGTTCAGCCTAAGCTGCTTTGCCATAGCTACCTTCTATCAGCCTAAGCTGCTAGAAACACCTCTTCTACACTAATAAGGGATAACTGGACCTGGCACAAGGTGTAAGTACCTCTGGTACCCACTACAAGCCAGGCCAGCCTCCTGCACACACAGCTTAGTATGCAACACATCATGTTAACACCCACCTCCCTTCCATGTAGAACTCCATGTACCAATAAAACAAGAACAATAGGAGATAAACAATGAATCAAATAACTACACATTTTACCCCAAGATACATTATCACAGTGTAATGCTGATGACAAGAGAAAAACAAGATCACTTCACTTACAAAATAGTCTTGTAAATATGACAGTCTTCAATTTTCTACCAGTCCTCCGCCTAATTGTAATGCCTTGATTAGAGACTTCACGTACATCAACTCTTTGTTTATTATTCTGAGAGGCATTTCCATTGTCTCTACTCTCTTTACCCTTGTAAATAACCACTCTATTGAGATTCCATACATGGTGATCCTCTATTTTGACTGCATTGATGAAAATCTTTATCACTTTCATAGGTATTGACAATTTACTGTCACCATTGTTCCAACCAGGTTTCTTTATCATGACCAAATCACCTACTGCCACTGCTGTTTAACAGAATTTATTATATCAAAGTTGACTTTTATATGCTTGTCTTCTTTTAGTTTCCAACCATCAGACCTGATTTGTTTTCTTCTGTTATCCAAAAGCTTGTTCACCCAGGATAGCTCTAACTCAGTATTAAGTTGCCTCCCACGAAACAGAACAAACGGTGATTCACACGTTATAGTGTGGGGAGTGAATCTGTACACACCTACTCGCTTAGACATCCCTTCCCTCCAACACAGCTAATTATCCTTTGCCAAAGAAATGGTTTCTTTTAATACTTGATTAAACCTCTCTACCATCCCATTTGTCTCAAGATGATAGAGGGCACACTTTTTGCGTTTCATTCCACAGTCTTCAAGGAAATTTTCTATTTCTCTAGACACCAGCTACACACCATTGTCAGTAAGTGGTGTCTCAGGAATCCCTTCTCTTATTAATAAATATTTTAAAAATGCATGACGCTTGGTTAGCTGATCTTGTTGAATGGGTGACTGCTGAGGAGTGTCGGTTTCGTAGAGTGTGTATAGATGAGTTTGCTGAGCGAGACCCGGAGAGATGGAGGTGTATGATGGATTCCCTATTAGGGGACTCTGATGAGTTAGCGGGGGACTCCTCGGAGGAGGCTTCTGTTTGTTGAGACTGGGTGATACCATTTATGACTGACGTACCTTCTCATGTTTTGTATGATAGCTCGGAGCTATCGCTGGAGGGTAGATGCCCATCCCTTCACCTGCCTGTATGGTAGCACCTGTATTTGATGCTCGGAGTTGTTGTGGGGCTGGATGGTTTCTCTGTGGTGTGTTTTATAGGTGGGATGGGTCTAGCCCAGGTCTGTACATCCCCTTTTGACTTGGAATTCACACTACCTCAGCGACAGTATTGCACACTGGGTTGTCCCTGACGTGACGTCCATGTTGCAGGGCATGTGGTGCTTGGTAAGATATCATACCGTTGTTCAGTTGGTGCTGGTCTGGCTGCAATTGTTTTTGCAGGCACATCAGTTAGTCTGATCTTTTGTCTTCTGTATGGGTATCGCTTCAGGTGCCACCACAGTTCTTGCTGGAGACGTGTTCCGGACACTATGTTTGTCAATTTGGTCTGGAATGCTGAGATGTTGCTGTGTATCATATGAACAGAGCAGTTGTGTTGTTATTATAAAAGCAATAAATAAAGTATAAAAAAAATATATATATATATATATTTTAAAAATATAATGTTATGTTTAGTCTCAATTCCCTTGGTATAACAACTAACTTTTTGGCCACCTGGAGAACATATCCATCACCACAATGATGTAACCTTCCGAACCATCCCCATTAACAGGTCCTAGAATATCCAGAGCAATATCTTGCCATGGACCTGCTGGACGACTCCTGACCACCA
Source organism: Pleurodeles waltl (assembly GCF_031143425.1). Lineage (NCBI taxonomy): Eukaryota > Metazoa > Chordata > Amphibia > Caudata > Salamandridae > Pleurodeles > Pleurodeles waltl. Next base: position 232,434,994 of record NC_090442.1, read on the forward strand.
TGGGTTGTACTTTGGGTTTATTGGCTTTTTCACTTACCTCACGCTGCATACACTCCCACTCTAATCTTTCTGCTTGAAGATCCATCCCTGGCCACCAGCATGAAGATCGTAATATCTTTAGTTTTAGAAGTTCCTAAATGACACCTATGTGCTTGTTCTAACAACTCTCCTCTTAATTTTCCTGAAGGAACTAATCTTGTACCCCTAAACAACAAACCGTTATTGCAAGCCAACTGATCTTTCACCCATCAAAAATATTCACACTCAACTCTCCCCTGTTCTCTTTTATTCCAAACTATATGTAGTAGACTCATTACTTTTTGCAGTACTTCATCTGTTTTCACTTTTTCTTGCCATCTCGCTTCAGAAATAATTTTGTAGCAAATCTCTTCCTTCTGACAATCGTTTATGTCCAGTACTGACCTGGACAATGTATCAGCCAAAACATTCTTTGCCCCAGGAATGTATCTTATCTCAAAGTCATACTCTTGCAAACTCACAACCTACTTCATGATCCTGCCTGAAAAAGCATCAATTCCTTTTGATTTGAAAACCTCACATAATGGTTTGTGATCAGTTCTTTCTACAAATGAACTCCCCCATAAAAGCTTTTTCAATTTCTTGATTGCCCAATGTACCGCTAAAAGTTCTCTTTCTGTCACAGAGTACCTTGTCTCTGCTCACTTTAAACTCCTTGAAATGAACATAATGGTATTTTCAGCTTGTATTACTTTTCACTTAGAATGACAGGACACACACTCCCAAGGAGGAACTCACACTTCTTACTGAGGATAAAAGGATTTACTAAGATGGCTTCCCAGACGTCCAAAAGCAAATAATCAAGTCTTAGAATTTGAAGAGTATGCACACAAAACAAATAATCAAGATTTAGAATACATCACCAATCAAGTTGCAGACAACCTCCTAGCCAGCATGACTGGGAAGCCCTCAGTTCAGTCAGACAGGAGTCATGACCGGGCACACAAGGCCCTGGCCAATGCATCTGCTCCACAGGCGAGATCCTGTCTGAGCGACAAAGTTTCCTGTCTTTTGTACCTATATTAAAACAAGGAGAGGTTTCTAGAAACCGCCTTCCTTCTGTTCTGAAATTATTGCTGGCGTTACTCCTCTGCGTCAATGTCACTCACAGAAGCTGGCCAGGCTCTAGTGTTTGCTCAAGGCAGAACAGTACTTTCTTCTGACAAAAAGAATCTCTACCTTGTGAACTTCATCAAATATGCGTCCCATATGAAATGTTCCAGAAACTATCTTGCTCTGTGTTGTAAATCATCCTTTCCCATAGACAAAGAAGAAAAACAACCCCAGTGGTTAATGTTGAGCTTTTCTTAGGATCAAAGTTCTGGAGTTCTGGAGCAAGGGCTAACTTATTTTTTAACTGTATACATTCTTTTTCACACTCTGAACTCCACAAAATCAACTTTCTTTTTTCATAAATGTTTCATGTTTGAACTGATTTCTGCAAGATTTCTAATGAACTATATTATAAGATTCAGCCATTTTTAGAAATTGCTTCAGTTCTTATTTCTTAGTAGGAGGACCCATGTTTTGAATGGTGTTAACAAGATCTGTTTTGGGGACTATCCCATCACCTATTATCGTGTGACCAAGATAATCAATCGTTTTTGTTCCAAATTTACATTTCTATAACTTGATGGTAAGGTTGTGATCATATGATTTGCTTAGTACTTCCCTTACTCTATCATTATGTTCAGTCTCATCTTTTCCATATACAAGTATATCATCTTGATACACACACGCACCATTTATTTAATGCAAAATGTTATACGTTGAATGAATGAGGCTGCTGAGACCAACGCAAGTGGTAGTCTAACATATCTGAAAGTTCCAAAGGATGTTATGAATGCTGTGAGATATTTAGATGATTCTCCCAATCCAATTTGATTATAGGCCGAAGTTAGGTCAATGGTAATATACATCTTTGCTGCCCCCAACATCATTAATAGTTCTGAAATCGTTGGGAGTACTAGACCTATCAACCATGACACACTTCTTGAGTTTTCTGAGGTCAACACATAATCTCACAGCACCATTAGCCTTCCTAGACACCACAGCAGGTGCTAACCATTCCATACCCTCTATTTTGGGAATTATTCCTTGACTTTTAAGTCTTTCCAATTCCTAACCCACCTCTTCTCTTACTGCTATTGGTACACTACAAACTTTTCTGCAGTATGGCTGTGCATCAGGTACCAACAGAATTTAATGGGTATAGCCTTTCATGCAACCTAACCCATCTCTAAATACCTGTGCAAATTCATTTTTTAATTTGTCATGTAAAGTTGGTCTAGTAATCCCCTCACACAACGACCCTTCTTCAAAATGATGGGTGGGGAGCTATTAGGGTCCAACATCACCCATAAATTTCTTTGATGTAACCAACTTATAATACTATCACCTTTCTTTGAAACACACACCTTTCCAGAAGTATAAGACTGTTCCTACGCACTAAACCCCACAAAGTAACCACGCAGTTCAATGGACTCTCCCCCATATGCACAAGGTCTGATGTCAGGCTTCATTAACTTCACTTTCCCATTGAGTTTGTCATCATTGAACTTACTTGCAATAATTGTAATCTTTGCCCCAGAGTCAAATATTACTTTGGTTTTCTTTCCCTCAACTTCAATGTAATCTAGTGGGCCCACATCAGTTTTATTCCCCACTTGTAAAATTATTTGGCCACATTCAAAATAGGAGCTTCCACCCTCTTCATCATTCACATCCACCTCATTTACTTTTTGTTTAGCTTTTTTCATTCTACAGGCTGAAGCAAAATGTCCCTTTTTCTTACACTACAAACAGACTCCTTTAAGGGCAGGACAAGTTTTGTCTAAAGAATTTCTTTCTCAACCTTTGACTGCTTATCTGTACTCCAAGTTAACTATTATTCCTTTCCTTTTTTTAATTCCTTAACAACATGTACATCTTTGTTTGTGTCCCTTTTCATAACCTTTATGCACTTTATTGAATGTTCAGTATTTTTAGCTACTGATAAGACCTTATCCAGAGTAGGTTCATCTTGCAAACAGAGTTCGATGCGCACCTTCTCAGTGTTACATCCCAGCATAACCTGATCCCTAATTCTTTCATCCAGCAAAGAACCAAATTTACATGAGCATGCTAAGTGTCTAAGATCTCTAACATAGTTCTCTATAAATTCTCCCTAATTTTGTACCCTCTTGCTAAAGTAGTATCTTTAGAGAATAGTGCTTACCTTTGGCAAATAATATAAGTCTAACCTTCGTATATACGTCTCATATTCATTGAGCTCAATAGCTTCACTGTCTGGAACATTGGAAAGATGGTCAAAACTTCTTGACCTTCAGCACCAAGAAAGTGAAGTAAAAGTGATGTTCTCCTTTCTGCACTTAAGGTAGTGCTGCAAACCCAGGTGTATCTCTCAAACGTTTTTCCATTTCTTCCACTTGATAGGTGGATCACCTGGACTTGACAAAAAAAACTGAGGTGCTGTGACATTCTGCATGGCTTTGATAGTCACTCTCCTTACTCAAATTGAAATATATGTAAGATTTGCCTAAATAAAAGAATTAAACAATTTCAATAGTATGAACCAATAATGCACCTCAACATAATATTGTGGACTTATAAACAGTCAAAATGGAATATAAATGTCCTGGCTAAATGTCCTTTTATAAGCAATATCTAGTCTCACAAATTGTTCCATATACCTAATATAGTGATCCTACTGGAACTGCAGTTCAAGTAGAGCAAACAAACATTTTTTGGGGCAAGTTAAAGGCACGCCTGTTGCCAAATATGGTGCAGAACAGCCTCCTAGAGCTGAAATTGTACCTGTCAGTGAGATACCTGAATGCATGGTAAAACAGGCTGCTAAAGACATAGGCGCGTCTGTCACTGAAATATTTGAATCTACAAGCATGTCTGTCACCAATTTCAAAACACAACAGACCCGTAAAGGTGAAGGCATGCCTGTTGCCGAATCGCCTCAAACTCATCACAGGAAAACAAAATCACTGCATATTTGGAACAACAGGCGTGCCAGTTGCCGATTTCAAAACACAACAGGCTCATACAGGTGAAGGCGTGCCTGTCACTGAAATCGCGACAACTTTGTCACAGAGATCACAGTGTTCCTGAAAAACAAATTGAAGAATCCACAATGTATCAAGATGGCCGCTACTCACGTTGTGTAGCCACTCCTCACATAATTTTTTTGGAGTCGGTTGGGCTTTACGTCACGCACAGTAATGCGCACACAGCTTCCTGACCTCGTGTGGCTGTCTAAAGATCCGGCAATGAACATGTACCTTGTATTGTCCCTCGTGTTGCTTTATCAGTACGATGATGTTGGGATGTTTTAAGCGTATTTTCTCTTGTAAATGTGTCTGTTTCCCTCGTTGGCAGTGTTAAAGTGAATGTTCCTCCACAAATGGAGACGTACCAAAGTAGTGGATGACAACTCATTTATTATCATGCTCAATCCAAAAGAAGCATCCCAGCCATCAACCTCCACTCCAGCTCTGGTATCTCAGTCTTTTGAATCCTAACATTCATTTCAGAACAAACACATACTTAGGTTTTAGAGGAGATAACATAATATCCCACACAGCTTAGTGTGCAACACATCATGTTGCCACAGTATTATATTAAAAGAAAGTGTTTTCCCAAAGATACACAAGGTTAGAAATGTTCCTATTCTAGTTAGGGAGGATGTTTTAACGAAATGGAGAAACTGGCTTTGGCTATGTTGGACATTAAGGCCCTCACTACAAACTTGGTGGTAAATGCAGCCTACCGCTGTGCTATCGGCCGCCAACATACTGTGATCATGGCGGTAAACCGCCATGGAGAGAATATCGCCACAATACAGACACCCACACAAGTCCGCCACACCAAAGGTCAGTGATAAACTGGCGATAGCAAAACCCACACCGTCACGCCAACAGGAACACGCCCACAGTATCACGACCCACGAATTAACGCGGCGGTCTTTCAACCGCGGTAAACCATTGGTGGTACACACCACTGCGCTCAAAATACACACACAGTTACAAAACTACACCACATTGGACAAATCAAACTACACACACCTGACACACATACACACATCACACCCTCATACTCATACCACTATAAAACACACACCCACATTACCCACAACCAACCCACAACCCTTTCAACGAACAAATTAGAACAAGCAGAGAGAGAAAAGCAAAGAGCACACCTTCACCCAGAGGCACAGAACACCATCACTCATACACCATCAACGCACACCACATAATACATCACAACACATCACCCCACACATCACCCTACACATCACCCCACACATCACCTCACACATCACCTCACACATCACCTCACACATATCACTCACACCACATCATGGCACCTAAAAGACACCCCAGGTTTTCTGAGGAGGAGCTAAGGGTCATGGTGGAGGAAATCATCCGGGTAGAGCCACAGCTATTCGGATCACAGGTGCAGCAGACATCCATTGCAAGGAAGATGGAGCTATGGCAGAGAATCGTCAACAGGGTCAACGCCGTAGGACAGCATCCAAGAACCAGGGATGACATCAGGAAGAGGTGGAATGACCTATGGGGGAAGGTGCATTCCGTGGTATCACGACACCAGATAGCAGTACAGAGGACTGGCGGTGGACCCCCACCCCCTCCCCCACAACTAACAACATGGTGTAGGAGGCTGGACTGGCTTGCAGTGAGTACCAAGGGGTACTTACACCTTGCACCAGGCCCAGGTATCCCTTATTAGTGTATAGGGTGTCTAGCAGCTTAGGCTGATAGATAATGGTAGTTTAGCAGAGCAGCGTAGGCTGAACTAGGAGACGGGTGAAGCTCCTACAGTACCACTAGTGTCATATGCACAATATCATAAGAAAACACAATACACAGATATACTAAAAATAAAGGTACTTTATTTTTATGACAATATGCCAAAAGTATCTCAGTGAGTACCCTCAGTATGAGGATAGCAAATATACACAAGATATATGTACACAATACCAAAAATATGCAGTATAGTATTAGAAAACAGTGCAAACAATGTATAGTTACAATAGGATGCAATGGGGACACATAGGGATAGGGGCAACACAAACCATATACTACAAAAGTGGAATGCGAACCACGAATGGACCCCAAACCTATGTGACCTTGTAGAGGGTCGCTGGGACTGTAAGAAAACAGTGAGGGTTAGAAAAATAGCCCACCCCAAGACCCTGAAAAGTGAGTGCAAAGTGCACTAAAGTTCCCCAAAGAGCACAGAAGTCGTGATAGGGGAATTCTGCAGGAAAGACCAAAACCAGCAATGCAACAATGATGGATTTCCAGACGAGGGTACCTGTGGAACAAGGGGACCAAGTCCAAAAGTCACGACCAAGTCGAGAGTGGGCAGATGCCCAGGAAATGCCAGCTGTGGGTGCAAAGAAGCTGCTACTGGACAGTAGAAGCTGAGGATTCTGCAGGAACGACAAGGGCTAGAAACTTCCCCTTTGGAGGATGGATGTCCCACGCCGTGGAGAGTTGTGCAGAAGTGTTTTCCTGAAGAAAGACCGCAAACAAGCCTTGCTAGCTGCAAGTCGTGCGGTTAGGGTTTTTGGATGCTGCTGTGGCCCAGGAGGGACCAGGATGTCGCCAATTGCGTCAGGGGACCGAGGGGGCGCCCAGCAAGACAAGGAGCCCTCTCAGAAGCAGGCAGCACCCGCAGAAGTGCCAGAACAGGCACTACGAAGAGGAGTGAAATGGTGCTCACCTGAAGTTGCACAAAGGAGTCCCACGCCTCCGGAGGACAACTCAGGAGGTCGTGCAATGCAGGTTAGAGTGCCGTGGACCCAGGCTTGGCTGTGCACAAAGGATTTCCGCCGGAAGTGCACAGAGGCCAGAGTAGCTGCAAAAGACGCTGTTCCCAGCAATGCAGTCTGGCGTGGGGAGGCAAGGACTTACCTCCACCAAACTTGGACTGAAGAGTCACTGGACTGTGGGAGTCACTTGGACAGAGTTGCTGGATTCAAGGGACCTCGCTCGTCATGCTGAGAGGAGACCCAGGGGACCGGTGATGCAGTTCTTTGGTGCCTGCGGTTGCAGGGGGACGATTCCGTCGGCCCACGGGAGATTTCTTCGGAGCTTCTAGTGCAGAGAGGAGGCAGACTACCCCCACAGCATGCACCACCAGGAAAGCAGTCGAGAAGGCGGCAGGATCAGCGTTACAGAGTTGCAGTAGTCGTCTTCGCTACTTTGTTGCAGTTTTGCAGGCTTCCAGCGCGGTCAGCAGTCGATTCCTTGGCAGAAGGTGAAGAGAGAGATGCAGAGGAACTCTGATGAGCTCTTGCATTCGTTATCTAAGGAAATCCCCAAAGCAGAGACCCTAAATAGCCAGAAAAGAGGGTTTGGCTACTTAGGAGAGAAGATAGGCTAGCAACACCTGAAGGAGCCTATCAGAAGGAGTCTCTGACGTCACCTGCTGGCCCTGGCCACTCAGAGCAGTCTAGTGTGCCAGCAGCACCTCTGTTTCCAAGATGGCAGAGGTCTGGAGCACACTGGTGGAGCTCTGGGCACCTCCCAGGGGAGGTGCCGGTCAGGGGAGTGGTCACTCTCCTATCCTTTGTCCAGTTTCGCGCCAGAGCAGGGCTGAGGGGTCCCTGAACCGGTGTAGACTGGCTTATGCAGAAATGGGCACCATGTGTGCCCATGAAAGCATTTCCAGAGGCTGGGGGAGGGTACTCCTCCCCTGCCTTCACACCATTTTCCAAAGGGAGAGGGTGTAACACCCTCTCTCTGAGGAAGTCCTTTGTTCTGCCATCCTGGGCCAAGCCTGGCTGGACCCCAGGAGGGCAGAAACCTGCCTGAGGGGTTGGCAGCAGCAGCAGCTGCAGTGAAACCCCGGGAAAGGCAGTTTGGCAGTACCCGGGTCTGTGCTAGAGACCAGTGGGATCATGGGATTGTGCCAACAATGCCAGGATGGCATAGAGGGGGCAATTCCATGATCATAGACATGTTACATGGCCATATTCGGAGTTACCATTGTGAAGCTACACATAGGTAGTGACCTATATGTAGTGCACGCGTGTAATGGTGTCCCCGCACTCACAAAGTCCGGGGAATTGGCCCTGAACCATGTGGGGGCACCTTGGCTAGTGCCAGGGTGCCCACACACTAAGTAACTTAGCACCCAACCTTTACCAGGTAAAGGTTAGACATATAGGTGACTTATAAGTTACTTAAGTGCAGTGTAAAATGGCTGTGAAATAACGTGGACGTTATTTCACTCAGGCTGCAGTGGCAGGCCTGTGTAAGAATTGTCAGAGCTCCCTATGGGTGGCAAAAGAAATGCTGCAGCCCATAAGGATCTCCTGGAACCTCAATACCCTGGGTACCTCAGTACCATATACTAGGGAATTATAAGGGTGTTCCAGTATGCCAATGTAATTGGTAAAATTGGTCACTAGCCTGTTAGTGACAATTTGAAAGAAATGAGAGAGCATAACCAATGAGGTTCTGATTAGCAGAGCCTCAGTGAGACAGTTAGTCATAACACAGGTAACACATACAGGGCACACTTATGAGCACTGGGGCCCTGGCTGGCAGGGTCCCAGTGACACATACAACTAAAACAACATATATACAGTGAAATATGGGGGTAACATGCCAGGCAAGATGGTACTTTCCTACACATGGGAGGAGCAAGTCTTGGCGATCATGCATCCTGAGGGCCTCGCAGGAGTAGCAGGGGGACTGGATTCTGGTAAGTCACATTTTTACTACAGTATCCCCCCCACCCTACCTGCATGCCATCACTAACTCCTACCCCTACCCTTGCCCCCGTCACTCCACCACCTCACATATACACTACTATCACAACCCACACATCCCAATACCAAGCCTGCATGCAACACCAATGCATCGACACCCATCACAGACCTGCATGGACACCCATCATCACAGCATGCACACTAGAGAGACTCACCCACCCCACACAATCAGCTATCACACAAGGCCATGGTGACAGGGAAAGCACAAATCTATAAGGGAAACACACCAATTGCACAAGATGGCACACACAGATACAATAACAATGCTTATGCATACCAGCAGGACCCCTACCCAACGTCACCGGACAGGAGGTGCCAGCTACATCCAGTCCCCCCACAGAAGAGGCCCACAGTGATGACAGCAGCTCTGTACGTCTGGATCAGGAAGACCAGCCTGGCCCATCTGGAGAGTCAGTTCTCCTGCCAAGGTCCCAACCCACCACGGAGCCTCCCCCCTGAGGAAACACCAGCACAGCACCCACCCAGCGGGCCCATGCCACTGTCCCCAGGACACGTCAATCAGCTGTGTGTCCACCACTACAGGGACCCCAGGCAACCCCACTAACCCAGGACGATCAGGGAACTGGGGTCAGTGGCAGTGGGCACACGGTTCAGGGGACAGAGGCACAGGACAACAGGGAAGCTGGGAGGACTGCTGTGCGACAGGGGGAGGACAGGCCCGGGGAACCGACCCCCCCATGAGGCACTCTCCAACATCATGGGAGCATACCACCATTCCCAGGAGACCATGGAGATGGTACTGGCCAAGTTTCAGAAGACCCAGCGGCTGCAGGAGGGACAGTACATGGGGATCAGGGATAGCCTCACCAAAATCTACACCATCCTGGTCACCATAGCAGGGGTGCTGGCTGATATGGGCATGAGGGAGGCAGTGGCTCAACAAAGGGCCCCTGACACTAGCAAACTGAGAAACATCTTTCCACCTCCGCTGGCGCTAGTGGACAGGAGGCACTGCCACAGTACCAACAGGCCACCAGCACCCCACCCCCTGCAGAAGGAGAACCACCCCGCAAACGGTCCCTGCGATCCAGGCAGAAGACAGAGAACATTGCCAAGCCCACTACCAGGAAATAGGACCCTCCTGATTGTCACCCTTCTGTCCCACTCTGTTACCCTGTCCACCTTGAACTGCCATTGCTCCCCTTTCTATGCCCCCTTGGACAATGCACCTGTGATACCAAGAGACTGGACTCTACCATGGACCTTCCTCCACCATCACCCCAGCCCCTTACACATACCCCTGTACCCATTAGAACCTAAATAAACACCCTTTAATTAAATGCCAATCCGAAGTCAGTCCGATGATTCACAAATGTATTACTACAACATTAGCAAAAAATTGCAAGGTATATGTTCATTTACTCATACCAATGTATGACAGTTGTTGGGCAGCAGTACTCATAGCAGAAGGCAGAATGAGGTACACAGATCTGAAAAACGGAAATCCAAAGGGAACAGTCAGTGTCCATAGACAGAGGTTAAGAGGCTGCCATGTACAATGTCCTAAAGTAAACTGATATGTGAAGAGGAGTTACAGTCTTTTACCTGTGTGTCACTGGAAGTACTGCAAGATGATGTTTGTTCTGTTGTCAACATCTTATTCCTCTGCCTCCTCTTCCTCACTGTCCACAGGCTCCACCACTGCCACAAGACCATCACCAGGCTCATCCTCCATCAGAAAAGGCACTCAGCGTCTCAATTCCAGGTTGTGCAACATACAACATGCCACGATGATCTGGCACACCTTTTTGGGTGAGTAGTACAGGGAGCCACCTGTCAGATGGAGGAACCGGTATCTGGCCTTCAGGAGGCCGAATGTCCTCTCAATAATACGCCTGGTTCGCCCATGTGCCTCATTGTAGCGTTCCTCTGCCCTTGTCCTGGCATTCCTCACTGGGGTCAGTAGCCAGGAGAGGTTGGGGTAACCAGAGTCACCTGCAAAGTTCGAGGGATACCTCTTAGACACACACTAACCCTTGGGGACTACCCCATACCCAGACACCTACTCATACTGTGTGGGGACCTTGGGCTCACCTATTAGCCACACCAGGTGCCTCTGGAGTTGGCCCATCACATAAGGGATGCTGCTATTTCGCAAGATATAGGAGTCATGCACAGAGCCAGGATACTTGGCATTCACATGGGAGATGTACTGGTCTACAAACACACCATTTGCACATTCATTGAATGGTAGCTTTTTCTATTTCTGTACACTTGTTCATTTCTCCGGGGGGGGGGGTCAAATGCCACGTGTCCCATCAATGGCACCAATGATGTTGGGGATATGTCCCAGGGCATAGAAGTCAACTTTAATTGTGGCCAAGTCCTCCACCTGGGGGAACACGATGTAGCTGCGCATGTGTTTCAGCAGGGCAGACAACACCCTGCTCAACACATTTGAGAACATTGGCTGAGACATCCCTGATGCCATGGCCACTGTAGTTTGGAAGGAGCCACTTCCCAGGAAATGGAGCACTGACAGGACCTGCACAAGAGGGGGTATACCTGTGGGCTGGCGGATAGCTGAAATCAAGTCTGGCTCCAATTGGGCACACAGTTCTTGGATTGTGGCACGATCAAGTCTGTATGTGATTATGATGTGTCTGTCTTCCATTGTCAACAGGTCCACCAGGGGTCTGTACACTGGAGGATGCCGCCATCTCATATGCTGCCTCAGCGGTTGTAACCTATGGAGGAGAACGGTGAGGAGAAGGTCATTTACCGCATAGATAGCACAACTGGGTCTGAACTAATGTTACAGAATCTGTGTGTGAAATCGTGAGTCAGTATATGTGCTGTGACACAATTAGGTGCCATGCCATGTGCTCCCCTGAAATGGCGGCTGTCTGACTTGTGAGGAGGGACAAGGGGAAATGAGGTAACTGCACCTGCGTTGTGCAGCGTCACGGTAGGCGGTCGAAGACCGCCGCGCAACTCCGCATAGGCTATCATTGGGCCCTATGGGTCCTAGGAGCCAATGGCGATGTACGGCGGCGGTGACGGTACGCACCGCCGCGGACATGACCGCCATTTTCTATCTCTGCACTCACTTGATACCTGACCATCAACAGGAGAGGACCTACACTGCAAGTGCTGCTGTGACCTGAGTCTGGAAGCGACAATGGCTACAGTGTCTGGGGAAAGGGCCCCTGCCTTCACTGCGGAGGAGTTGGACAAACTGGTGGATGGGGTCCTCCCCAGTACACGCTACTCTACGGTCCTCCAGACAAACAGGTGAGTACACTGTGAGCATGATGCGTGGGCAATGCCTGTTTGGAGTGGTGTGGATGTAGGCCACATGTTGGGGGGTGGCCTGAGTGCTGCATGTGAGGTGGTCAGTGTATGTGCGTCAGGGGATGGGTGGGAACTGGTGGGCAATGAATATGACGGTCCGGACGGGTGAGTAATTAAATTTGTTCACTCTGTTTACCCTCTAGGTCAGCGCCCACCAGAAGAAGGGTATTTGGCGTGCCATCGCCAAGGAGGTGCAGACCCGGGGGGTCTATCACAGGCGGAGCACCCACTGCCGCAAGAGATGGGAGGACCTGCGCCCCTGGAGCAAGAAGACGGCGGAGGCCCAGCTGGGGCTGGCCTCCCAATGTGGAAGGGGTGCCCATCACACCATGACCTCCTGATGTTCCGCATCCTGGCAGTGGCTTATCTGGAGTTGGATGGGCGCTTGAGGGCATCACAGCAGCCACAAGGGGGTGAGTACAGTTTCAAAAAGCTGACTCTGTGCGGTTCAGGAACTAGCTGGGTGGGGGATGTGGGCTGTGGGTGCCCCTAGGCCAGGGCGATCATGCCAGGGTAGGTCCCTTGTTTGCAGGCTCTGAAGCACCCCTACCCCAATGGTACAATTAGGCAGCTACTAGTGTGCAGGGTCTTGTGGGTGTCAGGTGTGCATGTGCTGGCGTTAGGCATTGTACCCCGTGCAGTGGTGACTACAATAGTGACTGGTTGGGCAAGGCCTAGTGCATAGGGCGGCTCAGTGTGTGTTGTGTCCGCCAACGGTAGTGGTGTTGCTTGCATTGACCATGTGTGTCCTCTGTCTCCCCCCCCCCTTCTTGTTTTGTCACCCTGTCCTTATGTGCATTAGCATCATCTGGTGGAGGAGCTGAGGCACCAGCGACCGAGGGAGCTGCATCCCACATGGCCCATGAGGGTGAATCCACAGAGGGTGAAGGCACCAGTGGGATGGAGGGCGAGGGGAGCTCCACGACGGGGATAGGAGGGGATACCAGTTACAGCGACTCCTCCTCTGATGGAAGCTCACTGGTGGTGGCGGACACCTCTGTGGCCACCCCAACAACAAGTACAGCTGCCACTCCCCCTACCAGCACCGCCCTCCCAGCAGCCCCTCAGTGTGTTTCCCGTGCCCGCTCACCCAGGAGGGGGGGCATCTCCTTCGTCCCAGGCACCTCAGGCCCTGCCCCAGTCAGCCCTGCTGCCCTCAATGAGGAGGCTATTGACCTCCTGAGATCCCTCACTGTTGGGCAGTCAACCATTCTGAATGCCATCCAGGGTGTCGAGAGGCATTTGCAGCAAACAAATGCATACCTGGAGGACATTCATTCTGGTGTGGCGGCCCAACAGAGAGCATTTCAGGCTCTGGCCTCAGCTCTGATGGCAGCCATTGTCCCTGTGTCCAGCCTCCCCCCTCCAACTTCCACTACCCAGACCCAATTCCCTCTACCTCAGCCTATCCCAAGCACACCTTCAGACCAGCATGCACACACATCAGCACACAAAAGTGGCTCAGGAAAACATAAGCACCACACATCATTACTCAGGCACTCACACAAGCACCATACCCATGCACACATACCAACATCCATGTCCTCCACCTCCCTCCCAGTCTCGTCTCCACTCACACCTGCATGCACTACATCATCAGCCACTGCCTCCATCACCAGCATGCCCATCACAACACACCGCTCACAAGCAATCACCACCCCCGCAACCATTCAAATGTCCCCTGTGTCCTCTCCCAGTGTGTCTGTGAGCCCTCCTCCCAAAGTACACAAACGCTGGCACACACCCACTCAACAGCCATCCACCTCACAACAGCCTCCAGCCCATGCACCTTCGACCAAACCCAGCAGACGTACACCTCCTACAACCACTACCTCTTCCTCCACTCCCACACCCCCTCCATCTTCCCGTCCCAGTGTGTCTAAAAAACTTTTCCTAGATAACATTAACCTCTTCCCTACACCTCCCCTAGGATGTCTAGATCCCAGCCCAGCCCCTCAGCCACCAAATCTGCATCTGCTGTGATCCCTGCAATTCCGGGTGGATTGAAGGGGACACCTGTAAGAGCTGTCAGTGGGCCACCTACAGATGTGAAGGACCACCCAATTCCGCCACCTGCCAAGGTCAAGAAGGGGCTGGCATGCAGCAGGGGAAAGTCACACCACCCACCCAGGAAGGCCTCATCCAAACACAAAGAGGACAGTGCCAAGGTCCCAGCAGCGACTACCAAGGTGGGGAAGGGACACAAGGCAAAGGGCAAGTCAGGGCACGATGCCTCCTGGTGAGGGGCTGGTGACCACCATTTCCTCAGAGATGCCAGTGACCTGTACCACGGTCACCACCGCTGAAACGACCGCTACCTGCACCGCCGCTGCCACAACGTCAGTCTGCAGCATCCTCGCCAAGGATCAGCCATCCGAGGCTGCCGGAGACGGCCTGGTGTCTCCCTCCACCACTACAGACACCTGCACCTCAGGCAGAACCGGCAGCATCTCCGCCGCAGCCACAGCCATCTGCACCGCCACGTGCCCAGCCGGTGCCCCTATATTGGACGTCAGCAGGATCCACAGTGGGCAGCCGTCTGAGGCTGCAGGTGACGTCCTGGACCATGGACACACCACATGAGGCACCACCACCAGCACTGGCACTACCAGCAGTTTGCAGCCTAAGTCGCCGCAGGATGGAATGTGGCTCTGCCTCCATATAGTATCATGCTACCAGTTCCATGTACATCCCGTGGCTCAGACACCCAGGTGAGAGGATGTTAACTGCGACACCCCAGGTGCAGCATCACTGGGCACAATGCCCCCTCCAGAACCAGGTGGGGAGATGCATCCACTCACCCTATTCTTGGAAGGATGAAGCACTCTGGGCACAATGCCCCCTCCAGAACCAGTGGAGAGATGCATCCACTCACTCTATCCTTGGCAGGATGAAGCACTCTGGGCACAATGCCCCCTCCAGAACCAGTTGAGAGATGCATCCACTCACTCTATCCTTGGCAGGATGAAGCACTCTGGGCACAATGCCCCCTCCAGAACCAGTGGAAGACGCCATCCACTTGAGAGACTGTGGCTTTGCACTCCCCAGGACCAAGCAGTGGGCAAACCACCCACTTGAGAGACTGTGGCTTTGTACTCCCCAGGACCAAGCAGTGGGCAAACCACCCACTTAAGAGACTTGTGAGACTGTGGCTTTACACTCCCCATGACCAGGCAGTGGGCAAACCACCGACTTGAGAGACTGTGGCTTTGCACTCCCCAGGACCAAGCAGTGGGCAAACCACCCACTTGAGAGACTTGAGAGACTGTGGCTTTGCACTCTCCAGGACCAAGCAGTGGGCAAACCACCCACTTGAGTGACTTGTGAGACTGTGGCTTTGTACTCCCCATGGCCAGGCAGTGGGCATGAAGCCCCCTTGAGGGGCAGTGGCATCGTACCATCTTCCGGCTGAGTTGCTCCCCCTCCCCTTCCCCCTGAGGTGCCTGTTTTTTTTCGACCTGATGCCCCTGCAGTGTTCTCTCCGTTTTGAGGCAGGTGTCATGTGTGGGCTTTGCCCATGCTTTTTGGGAGCACTGGTCCACGGACATTTACAAGGGACAGTGTACGGCCTTGTGTACATAATGTAAAATGTTGTATATACTGAATATTTAAAATTCTATTGCTATATCCGAATGTTCCAATATAACACTGGTTAGACTCATTTCCTTTTGTCCTTGCGTTCTTCCAGGGCGGGACGGGGTGTATCAGTAATGTTGGATGTGTTAGTGTGTATGGTGTTGTGGGTGAGGGTGGGGGGACGGGGGTGTTGCCTGCCGCATGTCTGTTTCATTCTCTTTTCCCTCCCCCTCCCCTGTGTGCTAGGTGCAGTACTCACCTTCGTCGCCGCTGCCTTCTTTCTACTTCCTGGTGTATGAGAAGATACACCAACATGGGGAGGATCTGCAATTTGGGCTCCATGGTGTCCCGGTTCTTCATGGATTGTCAGAAGGTGAGTGGCTCCCCTTGGATGTACTGTTTCCCCCATGGGTTTGATGTCGTTGGTACCGCCCAGAAAAAGCAGGCGGATTGGCCGCTCATAATAGGGTGGGCGGTACATTGTCCTGCGCCTGTCTGTTGGCGGTGACCGACGCGGTGTTTGTTGCTACTGCCCTGGCGGTCGGAGTGTTAAAGTGGCTGTCTATGTTGCAAGTTTCCGCCGCAGTCGTAATCCCTTTTTTTTTTTTTTACTGCTGGCCTGTTGGCGGTATTACCGCCGCTTTAACACCGACTGCCAGTGTTGTACTGAGGGCCTAAATCCTTGGCGAGGTATTCCCTCAACTTTTTGCCTTTCAGCCTCCTATTTTGCTGACTTTGTTTTTGATGGCTTTAGGACTCTGCACAGCTTACCACTGCTAACCAGTACTAAAGAGCTTGTACTCTCCCCTTTAAACGAGGTAACATTGGCTTACACTAAATTGGCATATTTCATTTACTTGTAAGTTCTTAGGAAAGTGATACTACATACACAGGTACATGTAGATTAAATTATACTAATGGGCCAGGAACACTCATTGTGCCACCAACTTAAGTAGCCCATGAAACATGTCTTAGGCTGGCTATCACAGCCTGTTTGCGCACTTTTAATCTGCCATTTCCACCTGGCAAAATGTTTTGCCAGGCCTAATCCTTTCTTTTTAAAACATATAAGTCACCCCTAGAGCAGGCCCTAAACAGCCACAGGGCAGAGTGCAGTATATTTAAAAAGTTGGACATGTACTTTTAAGGATTACACATCCTGGTAGTAACTCTTAAATTTGTTTTTCACTATTCAGAGGCCTGCCTCTCCCTTAGGATAAAATTGGGTTAACTTATTACATTTAATAAGTGTTAACTTTCAATTGGGAGCAGGTGAGAGGGCCGAGCTTGGTGTCTAAAGACACATAATTTAAAACTGCCTTTAATGATAAAGTCGGATTTTAAGTCACAAGTCTGAAAATCTCACTTACATAATTAGTATTTTCTTGTCCTAACCATTTGGTGTCTGCATTCTGTTTCCTGGATCACATGACTAGGTATACATCACAAAGACTCTGCCTGAGTACACTCACAAAGGGTTTGGCACTAGTTTTGTGACCCCAGGCAATGGTGGGCCAACGCAGGGACGTAGGAAATTCTAAGCATCTCTGGGGGTGGAAACCTCCGGAGCCTTCTCTTATTTTAACATGGACACCAGGTATACATATTAGACCCTCAGACCAAACTCTTCAGTACACCTCTAGACCTGTGGAAGACTCAGAAGGACTGCAGTGCTGCTTTGCAAGAAAGACTGCTGCTCTTTAGTCCCGCTGCATGCTGCCCTGCTGCCTGGGTGAAAGAATGGACCTGCATCTAGAACCCAGGACCACCAGAGTGACTCCAAAAGCTAGTTGGCTGGCCTCCTGATAAGCCTCAGGGACAGAAAAGGCTCCAACCACCTTGAACCCGGCACATGAATTGTACCTGCAGTGCGTCCTACCCCGCAGGTGGAGCAACTCCAGTCCTGGACCCTTGGAAGTGGGTCTAAAGGTGCTCTGCCAAGACATCTTTGGTCCTGTATCAGAACCGACACAGTGCAACGCATCTCCTTGCAGTTCTGTGTCAGAACCACACCTGCGCGAAGCATCTCTGATGCAGGACTTCACAGCGCAGCCCGCCGTCCCTTGGAACTGCCACTGTGTGACACAGGCCTTGACATCTCAAGCCCACTAATTCTTGTTGCAGAATCTCACAATGCTCCACAATCAGTTACTTTGTTTAGCGGTCCTAACCTGGCCCCTTTATCCAGCCGGTGCTCCATCACTGTCAGCCTGAACTTGTGAATTTGTACCAGTACGGCGTGACTAGATAGCTACATTTGGTGCATTGTGCTTCTAGGCACTATTTTTCCTAAAACTTTGAAATTGCATATCCCCGGTTTTACTAATAGGAGTTTTTTCATTGTTGTCATTTTGTCTCAAATAATTTATTCAATTTTACTCTATTGTGCTAAATTAGTGTTTTTTTTTATTGCATTGTGTTTTCACTTTATAACTGTTTGAAGTGTTGCATAAATACATTGCCTCTAAGTTAAACCTGACTGCTTTTGTGCCATGTTACCAGATGGTTAAGCATAGGTTAATTTGGGGTTTGCACGTATTTCACCTCACAGAGGTTGTGGTTGCTGCTTGAGTAGGGTTTCACCCTCTCAACCAGTTACCCAATTTCCTACAGGCTGGTATTATTGAGCCTACAGAAACCTAAGGGTAAATTTTCCCATTGGTGATAGCATGATGAAGCAATGGGAAAATAAGATTATGCATGGACCTCTGCAATCTGAATGGCAACATAATTGTTCATAGCTTCCATTGCCGCATATTATTGAGATGCAAACCTCTGTAAAAGATGCTAAGTGGTTTTCTGTGGCTGATTTGTTGCCAGTATATCACCAGATTTTTTGTGAACCAGAGAGTAGGAAGTGCACTGAATTTACATCACAAGAAGGATGTCTCCAGTTTAAACAGATGTAATTAGGTTTAACCTCCACTGCAGCATGGTTTCAAAGACTGATGTTCCAGTTATTTGGAAAGGTAAATAATATTAAGGCCCATATTTATACTTTTTTAGCGCTGCATTTGCGCCACTTTTTGATGCAAAAACGGCGCAAACTTACAAAATGCAATTGGATGTTGCAATATGCGCCGCTTTTGCGTAAAAAAATTACGCAAATGCAGCGCTAAAAAAGTATAAATATGAGCCTAAGTGTTTCCAGGATGACATTTTGATTTAAGGTAAGGACAATCAGTAACATGGTTTGCACTTGTAGCATGAATTATTTGTTTTGGAGATAAATGGTTTTACAGTAGAACTATCAAAGTACAAGATAGCAGGGCGGAGTGTTGCATATCTAGGTAATTTTTTGTGTGCTGACAGTGACGCGCCAAAGCCATGTTTGGTTGATGGTATACATGATGCTCCTGCTCTGCACAACAAGCAGAAAGTGAGGTAATTCTTTGAATTAGTGAAATTCTACTCAATATATGTACCATATTTTGCAAGTAAAGTTTTTTTATATTTGGCAACTGATGAAGTCTAGGTTTCAGGTTGAATGGACAGTGGAGTGTCAGGAGGATTTTAGAGCTATAAGAGACGATTGCCAAGGATACTGCCCTGAAAGGGTTTGATTGAGAGGCACATAGGTGGTCATTACAACCTCAGCGGTCTTTTAACAAGACCGCTGAGGGACCGCCGTTCGGAAGACCGCCAGGTAGTGGCGGTTTGCCGCTCGGCGTATTATGACTGTTGGCTGCTCTCCGTCCTTTTTACGATGGAGAGTCGCCAACAGCCATACTGGCGGGTGGCGGGGAAGTGGAGGTTGCTCCACCTCCACCGCCACGCCAACAGAACACCGCCCAGCGAATCACGTCCTGTGATTCGGCGCGGCGGTGTTCTGTTGGCAGTGAGGTGTCGGCGGAGCAGCCCCCATGGCTCCCATCCCCTCTCGGAGGATCGACGGACAAGGTAAGTCGATCGTCCATTAGGGGAGGGGGGTGGGGGGGGTGTTGTGTGGGTGCATGGGGGTGTGCGTCTGTGTATGTAGAGGGGGGGTGTGAGTGCGTGTATGCTTGCGGGTGTGTTGCGTGTGTTGGGAATGAGTTTGTGTATGTCTGTATATGGGTGTGCATGTCTGAGTGTGTGGATGTAGACATGTATGTTGGTGTGTATGTGTGTTGGTGGTGCCTGCGTGCGTGCCGTGTGTGAGTTATGTGATGTTGGGGGTCGGGGTGGGGGGCCCTGCCACCTTTGGGGGGTGGCAGGGGTGGTGGGGGGTGTAGGGGAGGCAGTCGGGGTGGGGGAGACCCCTATCAGTGCCAGGGAAGGAATTCCCTGGCACTGATAGGGCTTACCGCCATGGATTTCATGGCGGTTCCTACCGCTGGAAATCCACGGCGGTAAGCCGGGTCGAAATACCGGCGGCAGTATTGTGACGGCCGCCGGGCTGGAGACCCAGGTCTCCAGCCCAGCGGTCGTCTCCGCCCTGGTGGGTGGAACAGTGAAGCGGCGGATGACCATGGCAGTAACCGCCATGGTCATAATACTCAAAAAAAGACCGCCAGCCTGTTGGCGGTCTTACCGCCGCTTTAACACCATCCGCCAGGGTTGTAATGACCCCCATAGTGTAGTAACTACAGATGAAAGCAGTAAAGCAAGTGGTCCATTTCTTTTGCACATAAATGAGCAAGGAGTGGAAAATAAAAATTGATTATGACTCCAGGTCATTGTCACCCCAACCGAGGAGAAGTACTCACTAATAGTACATTTGGGGTAGAATGTGTATGGTATGCTGTGATCACAAAGCATTTGATTATAGTGTTGATGATGGAAAGTGGAATTAGTGCATTAGCAAGGATTCTCAGGTTTTCAATGAGGTTGCAAGATTTTCATTACCTAATAAACTATGTTCCAGTCAAGGACATTATAATTGCTGATCTTCTGTCTCCTATGCTGAAACAGAAGAGCATATTGCTTTTGTACACGACGATGGGTTACCAGTGGTTAGAAAATAGTTTTGGGATAAATAAAAGTTGTGAAGATATGAAGTTGCAAAGTGTGAGGAAGAATATATGGAGAACGATTGGCCAAGAAAGGAGACATTGGATGTAAAGTTTAGGCTTTTTCGGGAAACCAGGCCATTTTTAATGAGAGAATTGTAATACAATGTGCACATTGTGCTATGGCTGATACGTTAAACCTTGAACCTGACAATGTGTGATGGATTGTTAGTAAAAATCCTCTGGAGTCAGTGGCAGTGGATGGCACAGGCCCAATTGGTCCATCTCTAAATATTATTGATATCATGGATTGTCTCAATGGTCTGTGGTAAACATTGTGGAGAAGCTGGGTATGGATACCATTATGAAGGTTTTGGATCAGGAGTTTTTGAATGAGGACATTCCGGCATTGTTGTTGGGTGACAGTAGTGTACAGTTTGTATCAAGGATGGCTAATTTTGATGGCTAATTTGTATTTGGAAAGACTAGCTGTCAGGCGTAGAACAACCTCTTTATGCAGCCCTAGTGCTAATGGTATGGTTGAGAGGTTCCAAAAAGCACTTAAATGTGCCATTCAACTGGCTATTCAAGATGATTTGGATTGGGAGGTGTGTGGAGGAGTCTGCAGGTATTCCTCATTTCTAACCATGAGGGGTTGTAATCCGATAACTATGTAAACTTCAGGATGGTTGTTCCAGTCTGAAGTAGAACATTGGTTAGTGGAGGATGTGAGAGAGAATGTTAAGGTCCCTAAAAAGCAAGCTAAGAAGAGTAAAGCCTGTGAGAATCCATTAAGGGGATTTGCGTCATGTGAAGAAACCTGGGAACGTGTGCAAAGGTCAAAGTCAATTTTATGAATCTGCGAAAGTTATGGGGGTTTTGAAAAATGTGATCAGGATGAGTGATGAAAGAGACTGGAATCTCACTAGAATTGAACTGTGATGTACACTGCTGGGAAATGGTCATAGGACAGAAATATTGACACATTATAATGGTTTGGAGTATGAGGGGGATCAGTACCCTGGATTTGATGGCAGAGAGCAAAGGGAGGGTAAAGTGTTATGTGATCTATTGTGGGATGAGGCAGACATTACTAACTAGATGGAGATGAATAGTGATCATTCTTCTGGTAATGGAAAATAATTTACTGACCTCACATTAGATAAAAGGAATGGACACGAAGATGTTGTTTCCGGAAGTGAAGTTCATGTTCCAATTACAAACAAGGAGGTTGGTCTAATATTCCAGCAATTATTGGAAAATGCCGAAGGCAACCCAAGTGGATGGATGGTTCTAGTATTTGGGTAGACTTTGAAGAAGCACAATAGAGTTAGTGTTGGTTTTGTTTGTACTCATTTTAGTATTGTATGTTCGGGAAATGATGTGTGGTGATGGCGTGAGTGAAACTGAGTAGGGAACCCTGGGTGTGCGTGTATATGGGTTCAATCTGTGAGGTAATGGCATTGTGAAGGAGGACTTTTGGAGAGCTGATCTTGGTGGAAGTCAGGTTGGACCAGATCTGCCTTCACTAATTGGAGGTGCACTAAACATACCTTACATCTAGGTCTTCATTGGTGTTTTGCTTTGATTCAACACAACAGGCTACTGCATGCAATCCCAAAAGGTAGAATCCTAGTTTACTCCAAATTAAGAACAACTTATTAGTCAAGCATTTGAAGCTTATGTCTTAGATGGGCTCCAGTTTGTTGACATGATTGGACTGCGGATATGTTGACCAATCAGAAGGATGCAACAATGAATGTTATCTCTCACAGGGATGCACATGGGAAAAGATCACACCAGGAGCTCTAGTCTGTTTATGTCGAGATTCAGTTACTTCTGGGACCAACGGCCCTAGGAGAACTTCCTACAACGAGCTCCCCAATGGATGGCTTCCAACTCAATCAAGGTGTCCATGTAGTCCAGGCACCATGCCATCTCCATCCTGGCTTCCTCTGACAGTGCGATTTCCTCCTTGTAAGAGAATTTCTTCTGTAGATGTTTGATTGTGAGTCTCCACTAAGGTTGCCATCTTTCCCAGAAGAAAATACAAGCCATTTGTTCACATTTAAGATTTTGCAAAGGGCCAGATATGATACCTAAATAGAACTTTAAAGAATAACACCTGGATTCATATTAACTGTGCTTTTCTGTCTTTGTTTACAGTAATTATTATAGGTATAATAAGGGCAGCTCTAGAATTTTTTTTCAATAGCTAACTTCTTATATTTATTGTTTAAAATATGTACTGATAAGGGGAAATACTGCCTTTAGGTATTTTTCTAATTTTACTACTGGCCGGCACATTACAATATTGGTCATGACAGTAAAACAAAAATGGCCAGGTGGCAACCATAGTCCCTGAAGGGCACAATAGTGCAATGGGCCCAGAAACATCGCCTTCATAGAAAATGATAGAAAGCCTACTACCAGGAAGTAGTGGACTTTCCTAACTTCCTTCTTTATTGTCCTGATCTTGTCGACCAGTAGCACCGGTGTTGCTCTCGCTGAGTCTATCATGAATCTGAGGAAGTTCATCATCTTCTTGGGAATCAAATCCAATTTTCCCTCATTGATAAGGAAACCCAGGTTCTCCAGAAGGGAGAAGGCCATCTGAGCCTGTTCCAGCAAGGCATTTCTGACCTGGGCAATGAAGACAAGGCTGTCCAGGTAAATCATTTTAACTTGCAGTCTCGCACCCAAAACCAGGCTATCACCAGTTTGAGAAGCACCATGGAACAGAAGAGAAGTCGAACATAAGTACATTGAACTTCAATACTTGGGGACAGATTTATCCAAATTTGATGCAGCAAGACAACTTGCTGTGCTGGGCTGTGTCAAAGGAAGAGGACAGGAATTTGCCATACTTAGCAAGATATGACATATTCCTACTCCCTCCGTGCACTGGTGCATTAGTGGCTGCCTAGCACCAATGCAGGCACCCTTGTGCCATGGTGCAAGGGTGCCAGTGTTTCAGCAAAGATTGCTTTTGTGTAGGAAAAGACACATTCCTGCACAAAAATATTCCTTAGAGGCAGTTTCCTTTTTCTAACTGTGCTTCAGAATGCAGAATACTTAGAAAGAGGATACAACAAGGAGAAACAAATCTATTTCTCCTCGTTGCACCTCCATTGGGAAGGCATACAAAATTGACACATTCCCACTGTTACTAGTCTTGATAAATCTGGGAATGCCCATAATACATGGATGGATGTGTGGGAACACCCACGCTCAACCCATGTAAGGTCTTCCGGTGCAGAGTGACGCAAAGCAGCAATTTACCAAGCAATGCAGGGCTATACAAGGTGGCCTTATGTGACTTGATAAATCTGACTTAAGGATTGCGTTGCCTTTGTGACACCCTGTGTGATGCAAGGGCAACACAATATGTTAGAAATGGGACTTCTAGTTGGCAGTGGTTTGCACCTTGTCCAATTAAGGACCCTCAGTCTAGTCAGTGTAAGGGAGCCACACAGCTAAGATAACCCCTGCTCACCCTCTTGGTAGCTTGGCAGGAGCGGTCAGGCTTACCTCAGAGGCACTGTGTAAAGTATTTTTACACATGCACAGTAACAGAGTGAAAACCCCACAAAAGTATTCCACA